>NC_052152.1:159827562-160132742 GCF_902713615.1 Scyliorhinus canicula
CCATTTGTATATTTTAACCTCATGAATTTTGTAAGCTCCTGCCTGTCTCTTTAGATTCAATTGCAAGCTCTCCCAATCTTCACATCTGCAAATTTGATTAACTTGTTTTGAAACCAAGTCATTGTAAATTTATAGGGACTCTAAAATATCACTATCCCAAGGCAGCTGGAGTGAAAAAAGCGAGTGGAGTTATCTCCTTCAGTAAATTAGAAAAAGACCTGGGCTGTTTTATGTTTCACACGCCCCATCTTGATGTTGAACAGGCCTCAAGTTCAGATATAATAATTGTACAGGAACAGGCCATTCTGCCCAGCTAATCCATGCTGGCATTTATGTTCCACATGAGCATCTAACTCCTCGGTATCACCTTCTATTTCTTTCTCCCTCTTAATTATCGAGCCTCCTCTTCAGTGTTGAAATATTTATCTCGACCACTCCTTGATGTTCTCACCACTCTGTTAAAGAAACTTCTTCTGAATTCTTGATTTGATCTCTTGCAAGTATCTTATATTGACTGCTTTTGCACTTCTCTACAAGTGAAAATTGCATCTACTTATTCAATCATTTCATAATTATCAAGACCTCTATTTGAAAGGGCAGCATAGTGGCACAGTGGTTAGCACTGCTATATCATAGCACCGTGGTCCCAGTTTCGATCCCGGCTCTAGGTCACTGTCCATGTGGAGTTTGTACATTCTCCCCGTGTTTGCATGGGTTTCGCCCTCACAACCCAAAGATGTGCAGGGTAGGTGGATTGGCCACACTAAATTGCCCCATAATAGGAAAAAATGAACTGGCTACTCTAAATTTATTAAAAATAAATTAATTAAAAGAAAGACCTCTATTTGATCAACCCTCCATGATCTTTTCACAAAAGAAGGGACTTAGCTTGCTTTTCCTGATGTGCATTGACTGTTTGCGTCTTCTCCGGTGTCTGCGTATTATATGGGACCAGAACTGTACATTGTGATATCACCAGAGCTCAAAGCAACTTTGGCATAACTTTACTTTTCATTTCTAGTCTAGAAATAAACCCTAATCAATACTTTCTTTTTAATGGCCTTATTGTGTCACTGATTTTAGTGATTTTTGAAGTGCACGCTGGAATCCCTTGTTCCTATACACTGCTAAGATTCTAAGTTACCAAATACTATGTGGCTTCATTTTTACTGCCAGAATGTTTTATTCATGTTTTAAAATTCATTTGATCTATTTGCCAATTATCTGCCCATTCTGTAAGTTTATTAATGTCATCTTGTAATCTGTCATCCTTCTCCTCCGTATTGATTATAACTGCCACACCCTACCCCAAATGTGTTTCATCCAAACATTTAAAACTGGTTTCTGATTCCAAAGTCAGAATATTAATATAAATTGTGAACGACAGTGGTCCCACCATGTATCTTGGTCGGACTCCGTCTTCCACCTGCTGTGACTCTGAATAGCTATCCTTTACCGAATTCTGCATTTAGCTTGATGTTAGCTAGCTATTAATTCTGTTACTCGTCCCCTGACTTCGCATGCTCTGACTTTATTTATTCATCTATTATCTGGCACTTGACAAGAAAGCCTTTTTAAATTCTACTGCATTACTTTTGTCCACTCTGTCAACTCCTTAAAGACTTTTCCTTAATTTTTGGTTTCTGGGTGTTTTTCTATTCTCTTCCTTTGTAGGGATTCCATTATTTTTTCGAACACCATTATTCAGTTGATTGGTCTACAATTCTCTGGACATGTTCTATCTCCCTTCTTGAATGTAAATATTATCTTGGTTATCTGCCAGCTCTCTGACACTGTCTTTCTCTAATGAATTATTGAATATGTGTATTAGTGACGCGCATCTTTTCCCGATTCTTTTAAAATGCATGGATGCAATCCATCCAAACCAGAGGTTTTTATACTCTGTATTTAATTAGTTGGTTTGATAGTTCTCTATTTTGAATGCAGCAATATTATTTCTAATTTCATCATCTGGTAGCATGCCCACCTAACCTGTGTCCCTGTTAAAAAACTGAAGCAAAATAAGTAACATTTCTTCCATATTGCTACTGCTGTGACTTTTGTCATGGAATGTCCATCCCTTAGTGGCTCTATTCCCATTCCAACTTTCTTTTTTAAATTTATGTAGCTGTAAAATATTTAACTGTTTTGGTTTATGTACTTTCATAATTTTAATTTCTTGGTTCCTTTTTGATTTCCAAACTTTTTTGACTTCTCTCCTAATTATCCTTGCCATGCTCACCACTGCATATACTTAGTGCATATCTCAATTTTCCCTTGTCTTTTATTCATCTATGACTCAATTTAGTTTGTTTTTGTTTTTTAGTGGAATATATCTTTTTTATAGACTTAGCGTACCAAATTATTTTTTTCCCAATTAAGGGGCAATTTAGCATGGTCAATTACCCTGCTCATCTTTGGATTGTGGGGGTGAGACCCACGCAGACATGAGGAGAATGTACAAATTCCACACGGACAATGACCAGGGTCTGGGATCGAACCTGGGGCCTCGGTGCCATGAGGCAGCAGTGTTAACCTTTGTGTCACTGTGTTGCCCCATGGAATATATTTTTTCTTTGATTTTGTTGAACACTTTTAAATGATTTCCTATTATTGTCCCAGTTCATTACTGCTAATAATGTCACCGTTTTATTTTTCAATGTTCGATCAGTTCTCTCTCTCTCTCTCTCTCTCTCTCTCTTTCTCTCTTTCTCTCTTTCTCTCTCTTCATTGTGGTGTTAATGTGAGCCTACTTGTGACAATAAAGATTATTATTAAAGTTCACCTCCCTATTTTCCCTCTATTTTTTCTAAATATGCTATCCTCTGCAATGTTTAATGCCCAGCCTTGATTTTTCTGTAGCCATGCCTTGGTCATCTTTGCTATGTCTAGTTCCTCGCAACACATTAGAACATAGAACATACAGTGCAGAAGGAGGCCATTCAGCCCATCAAGTCTGCACCGACCCACTTAAGCCCTCACTTCCACCCTATCCCCGTAACCCAATAACCTCTCCTAACCTTTTTTGGGCATTAAGGGTAATTTAGCATGGCCAATCCACCTAACCACATCTTTGGACTGTGGGAGGAAACCAGAGCACCCGGAGGAAACCCACGCAGACATGGGGAGAACATGGAGGCTCCGCACAGACAGTGACCCGGCAGGAAATCAAACCTGGAACCCAGGCGCTGCGAAGCCACAGTGCTATGCACTTGTGCTGCCCAAACATTATTGCCTTCAGTTCCTCTGCTGCAGGCACTGTATGCATTGTTGTACAGACAGTTTAGCCAATTTTTAATAGTCTCTGTCTATTTTTAACCGTGTGTTCCATAACTCTATTAATTTCCTGGCCACCTAGTCCTCTCTGTGTTTAGTCAGTCCTGTGCTGTCCTATATTATTCAGTTTATATTTAGGCTTGTTTCATTTCTTGTAAACCCCACCTCCCTCCTTTTTTAGTTTTAGACCTTCAGCTCTTTCCTATTTACTTTTAGGACACTGATCTAATTCTCAAAAATCAAGTTTGATGCTCCAATATGGTACTGAGGCAGTGCTGCACTGTCAGACTTTCAGATATGATATTTAAACTGATTCCCTGTTTGTCCCCTGATGAGGACGTGAGATCCCATGACATTATTTCAAAGAAGAGCATGGGAGTTATTAAAGATGTTTTGGCCAATATTTATCCTTCAATCAACATCACAAAACAAAGCAGATCAGATCATTATCATATTGCAGCCTGTTTACATGCTATTGTGCATGTGTTTCAGACAATAATCCAGAAATTATTACCTGCTTAATTAAGTACCTACTTCCAGATACTCCGAAAGGTTCCCTGTTCCTACCCATATTGCTCATTCCAACATGGACTACCATAGCTTCTGGATTTTCCTCCTCCCTTTCAAATTCATCTCCAGCTGCCTTGCAATATCCCTCTAACACATATCAATAAGACTTGTTCATCTAATCCCCTCCCCGACTTATAGAACCCCATATTATTACCACATTTCTGGTCTGCTCCCTCCCTGCCTCCCCTACCCTGGAAAGGTTTTCTGGACCACATGACTGAGTCTGCATTGTGGATTTCCCCTTCGTAGTCTTCCTGCAAGTTCACACAGGTGACAAGTACTTGTTGGATTGGACCAATGTCTGTGGGGCTTCCTTTTTAACCTCTCTCCCAAATCTACCTGGCTTCATGACGTCTGTATAAGGCCATGATCTCTCAATGATGCTGAGCCAGTGACCAAAGGCAGACACATTTCTGGCAGATGTGGTCTTGCTGTCCTGACACACCTAGCCTGTTTTATGTGGTTCTTAAAATTAGGTAGCCTGTTTTTGTTAACATTAAGTAGATGACTTTTTTAAACCTGAAAAATCACACACTGGCTCTCTACTCATCAGCTGAACATGATTTTTGCAGATTTTCCCTCTGCTGTTGCTCTTGTCTGCTTCTGTTTAAAGTGTATAGTAAATATTTTCCTCTTTGTTTTGTGTTTTGGATAATATCTAGGTGCTCTGAGAAAACTGGCAGTTTAGAAAAGAAGAAATAAAATGAAATTGCAAAGGGTTTAAATACTTTAAGAAAAATACTTCAATTGCTAGATTTTTGTCAGAATTTGTAGGTCACAGAACCAAAAGATGCAAGTCAGCCATATTCTGACCCAATGGTGGCACAAACGTGAGGTTGAATGTCCTATTCTTGTATCTGATATCTGCCGAACTGTTTGATTCTGTTTTAACTTTTGTAACATACTCCCTGGTAGTTCTGCCTGATGAGTTAAAATTAGCTCCTCGGGGTCCTGAACTTGGAGTTTTGGCAACAGTAAGGAAAGCGTTAAAATGTTTGCAAAGAGCATGCTGTATATACATTACAGTATGTATTCCAGTTCCAAGTTGCAGAGTAACTAAATTTATATGGCCAGCTGAGGGAGAGCTTGGTTCTAGATCTGAACAACGCAGATAAAATGCTCCGTGTTCCTACACTGTCAATGGCTAGATCTTATGGTGCAGTACACTATTTCACTGCTTGCATTTAAAATACTGAATACTATTTATTTATTTATTTATTTTATTTTCTTATTTTTAAAATGAATTTAGATTACCCAATTATTTTTTCCAATTAAGGGGCAATTTAGCATGGCCAATCCACCTACTCTGCACATTTTTGGGTTGTGGTGACGAAACCCACGCAGACACGGGGAGAATGTGCAAACTCCACACGGACAGTGACCCAGAGCCGGGATCGAACCTGGGACCTCAGCGCCGTGAGGCTGTTGTGCTAACCACTAGGCCACCGTGCTGCCCTCTGAATACTATTTATAATGTGAGTCGTGACTCATTTGAAATGCACCAACCAGCCTGAGAGTTAAAAGGCCCTGGTTTCAAACTCCTTTCTGCAGACGAGTTCATAACAAGATACTTCTGTGCAGGAGTGAGGGAGTTCTGCTATTTGAGGTATGGTTTTTCAACTGGGGCTCTGCCTGCCCAAAAGATCATAGCCAATGTAAGCAACACCAAAAAAGGCACATCCTTTGGTCATTTACCTCATTGCTATTTGTGGGCCACTGCTGTGCAAATATTGTCCACCACATTTCCCTACATGATTACCACATTACAGCCAGTGATAACACTCCATTAGGTATTAAGTACTAAAATGTTTTAATAGCTAGTAGATTTCTCAGCAGTTGAGCAATGATAAGACCTAGAGCAAGTCCCGATTCAACTCCAACCTACTGGCAGATTGTGCCAGTAGACACTCCAGAACAAGGGCAAACTCAGATCATGGAAGCTTTTTTTGAGGTCTGGAAGGATGTGTTTGCAGGAGATTTGTGAAACATTTTT
Source organism: Scyliorhinus canicula (assembly GCF_902713615.1). Taxonomy (NCBI): domain Eukaryota; kingdom Metazoa; phylum Chordata; class Chondrichthyes; order Carcharhiniformes; family Scyliorhinidae; genus Scyliorhinus; species Scyliorhinus canicula. The sequence continues at coordinate 159,833,402 of NC_052152.1, forward strand.
TTAATAAGATAATTTTGTCCTTAAATATCAATATATAACAAAAGAAAAATGTTTTTGTAGCAGTTCTTTAAAAAAAAATGTTTTACCGACAGCAGAAAGTGTACAACTAAATGGTAAAGTTCTAACTGGGATTCCCTATGTGGCAGGACTCTTGCTTCTCATTGGTGTACATGCTTTTTGGTTGTGAAATGATGACTGATTTAGTAAGAGCTAAAATGTTTATTTTTAAAAAACAGTCCATCTTAAAACAAGAATTCGATGCATGGTTTTATATTGTGATGCAGAAGTTTTTACATCATTAGCTAGTGCAAAATATATCCTTCGTCTGTTGACACCCCTGTTTGTCAGCTACTGTAAACGACTTTATAATTTTTAACTTTTCCGACTTTCTATTTTTGGGCTTGATCAGCCCAGGACTTGAAATTCAATTTTATTTGTCCCAGTGTCTTTAAGATGCACGCAAGGAAATCTCACTTAGTTGACTGGCATTAAATCGTACTATTTTAAAGTATTTATTGCTAACTAGTTAGGCGCTGTGATTGACATTCTTGACATGTTAACAATCATGTAACCATAAATGCATAAACATTTAATCACTGACAGTGATTTATTAAATGTTGAAAAATGCTAAAGTTGGATTTTTGAAAGTGGTCGCTGAGACTAAAATCTAAATCGAAGGGTTTGTTCACAACTTGTGGTTTCCATTCAGATAAAAACAGTGCTGCTCAAAAATAAACTCTTGCATCCAATGAGACTTTTAACAGAAGAGCTTTCTGCACCCCCCCCCCCCCCCCCCCCCATTATTTAGTGACCAGTCTTCTTTTGACTGAATGGTGAATACCACCATAAAGGAATCTAATCCTGCTCTCACTTGACATGTCCACACTTGCATACCTCAATACTGACCAATGGATAGTAGTCCGGAATAGAAACTCTGAATGCTGCTGGATTTTCTCCATCACCATTACCATTCCCACCCCCATACCTCTTGGAACATACAGATATGAGACTAGAGAGCACATCAAATTTAGTAACACCTTTGTTGAGTCAGCTATGTCACTACTAACTAAGGGATCAAATGAAGGAGCAAACTACGCTTCAGTTTCACATTCCCCTTATTTACCAGGTATTTAAGAGCTGGTTGATTAGTTCTTAAACTGTTTAGTGCTGTTTTATATCTTGATGTGATGGGCATTTGCATCATCCTTGCCCTGAGCCATGTATTCGGTGTCACTCGGAAATTTAATATGTGAGCAAAATTACCTTTTAGAAAGGTTCCGGATTTCAGTGTTTCACACTCTTGCTGAGAAGCACAAAGTCTTGTATTGCAGAGTGGTGTCATTAACCCACCAAGGAAAAATGGATAACATGCATACTAGAGCTGGTGGTGCAGTGAGAGGGAGTAACCATTGCTCTTGAAATAATGATGCAACACAGACCTGAATATGTATAACACCTTTCACATCATAGAAATTACCAAAAGCTTTCAATGAGAGTTGTCGAGCAAAGTTTGGCAGCAAGGCACACCAGGAGATATTAAAGCATATGATTAGTAGCTTGGCTAAAATGAAAGGCTTGAGGAGCATCTTAAAGGAGGAAAGAGAAGCTGAGAGGTTTAGGAAGGGATTCCAGAGGGGGGGTAAAGTCCTGGCAGCTGAAATCATGCGCACCTGTAGGAGGAGCAATTAATCTGATTTGCTTTAAAGGCCAGAGAAGCTCAAATATTTAGGAGAATTGTGGGACTGGAGGAGATTAGAGATAGGGTGGGGCAAGTCCATGGAAAGATTTAAAAACATGGATGAAAATATTAAATAGTTACAAAACAAGAGGCTTTTCGACCTGTCATGACCATGCTGGCTCTCTGAAGGGAGTAGTCAGCGATATTGAACAATGTTTTAACCACCTTTTTAAATTTCACATGGTCCAGTTCAGAGTTTTACCACACTGCTTCACCCCAAACAGTTCGGTTCAGGGTTTAACCAAAATACTTCAAATCTAGAATGGTTGCAATGCAGAAGGAGGCCATTCAGCCATTACGTCTGCTGGCATTTCTCTACTTTAAATTTCATCTGCCATGTGTTTGCCTATTCCACCAGCCTGCCTATCATCTCTTGGGAAACTGACTCCTGGGAAACCCCACTATAAAATTTCCTCCAGTTCAAAAACAACGGTTCATCCACTACTCTGTTTCCTGTTGCTCAGCCGTCTTTGTGTCCATGCTGCCACTTTCCCATCTAATTTATGGGCTTTAACTTTATTGTATAATGTGGTGAAATGGCTTTTCAGAATCCAGCCACATCACATCGCTGCATTATCCTCATCACCCCTCTCTTTTACCTCATCAAATAACTTAAGGTGGTTAAACACAATTTGCCATTAACAAATCCATACCGACTTTACTTAATGAATCCACACTTGTCCAAGTGATAGCTAATTTTGTACCAGATTATAATTTCTAAAAGCTTTCACACCACTGAGGTTGTCATGACTGGCCTGCAGTTGCTGGGTTTACTGGGTTTATCCTTACACCCTTTTTTATTTCCGCCTCCAGGGAGAGGTGAAGTCAGTGGCTAGAGAATGCTGTTTGTTGTGAGAATGAAGGTCATGTTGGGTGTCATCAACTTGTATGTGACAACCAATGCTGTGTTTGCGGATGATGTTGCTGAGGGACACCATCTCGACAAATGGGAAGGGGCCAAGGAACAGATCGTTGGGGGGGACAATAGAGGTAACAGAGTAGGAAGAGAAGCAATTGTCTGTTTATGATTAGATAGGTATAAATAGTATCTGAGGGAAGTCCCAACCAGCTGAATGATGGTGGAGAGGCTTTGGAGCAGAACATTTCCCTTTGTTGTTGTCATGTGGAATATCATTTGTGACTTCCATAAGCAGTGGGCAGCACAGTGGTTGACACTGGCTTCACAGCGCCAGGGTCCCAGGTTCGATTCCCAGCTTGGGTGACTGTCATAGATCATACAGTGCAGAAGGAGGCCTTTCGGCCCATAGAGTCTGCATTGAACCACTTAAGCCCTCACTTCCACCCTATCCCCGTAACCCAATAACCCCATCTAACCTTTTTTTTTGGTCACGAAGGGCAATTTATTATGGTCAATCCACCTAACCTGCACGTCTTTTGTCTGTCGGAGGAAACCGGAGCACCTGGAGGAAACCCAACCAAACACAGAGAGAACATGCAGACTCCGCTCGAACGGTGACCAAGCAGGGAATCGAACCTGGGACCCTGGCACTGTGAAGCCACAGTGCTAATCACTTGTGCTGCCCATTGTCTGTGCGGAGTCTGCACATTCTCCCCGTGTCTGCATGGGTTTCCTCCGGGAGCTCTGGTTTCCTCTCACAAATCTCGAAAGACATGCTTGTTAGGTAATTTGGACATTTTGAATTCTCCCTCTGTGTACCTGAACAGGCGGTGACGAGGGGCCTTTCACAGTAACATCATTGCAGTGTTAATGTATGCCAATTTGTGACAAATTAAAAAAAAAATAAGAACCATTGTGTTACAGCATGGAAACCTTATTGGTGAGATCAAAATGTAATGTTCAAGGAAGGTGGACATGGACTTTCAATGCGCAAACATAGTCAAGGATCTAGGAGAGGAAAGAGAGGTTGGAGATGGGAGTTAGTTTGCAAAGATGGAGGGTCATGTGTTTTTTGTTAGGAGAACATAATCTGAAAAGGAACCACTAACAATAGCAGTTAACCTGGGAACCCAAGGGGAAGCTGGTTGCCAGTGGTTTTGCAGGAACAGGGTTGAGGGAACGGGAGGTAGGAATCATAGACAATAGGTGCTCAACACAAACGAAATGACAATGCAATTTCAGGGTGGGTAAACCTTAAAGGAAGTTTCGTGTGCGCTGGAGGAAAGGAGCTAAGTGAAGGCAGCTAATTGGATGGTCTTAATATTAATGACTAAAGTTCATGAACTGCTTGCTGGAAGTGAGGCAGAGGAGATGGGGAGAGTGGGTTTTAAGAAGGTGGTTTGCAGTTTGCAATCGAGAAATTAAATGGGAAGGTTATCTTTGCATTCCAGGGTGATGCTGCAATAATGAGCAGTTTGGGCAGATGAGGACCAAATGGTGCTTTACATGGTCCAGCCAGATTTGGTAGCGAATGGCTAAATCAGGTCCACCACATACATCAAGCCTGTGTTCCGCAGACTTAAGGGACCAGTGATGAGGGCTGTACCGGGCAGGGTGAAAGAGAGAATAATAAGGGCAGCATAGTGATGCAATGGATAGCACTGCTGCCTCACAGCGCTGAGGTCCCAGGTTCGATCCCGGCTCTTAGTCACTGTCCGAGTGGAGTTTGCACATTCTCCCCGTGTTTGCGTGGGTTTCGTCCCCACAACCCAAAGGTGTGCAGGGTAGGTGAATTGACCACGCTAAATTGCCCCTTAATTGGAAAAAAATAATTGGATACTCTAAATTTGTATTAACAAAAAGAAAGAAAGAGAGAATAATGATTTATTTTTCGTTTAGAGGATTTTGGTTTGGTTCAACTCTTCAGACATTTTAATAAAGTTTTCAAAAAGGCATATCAGAAGATATTTTCAAAAACAATTATTTGTGGGTTTTTTTGCCTTTGTTAGCTGTTTTACAGGGATAAGAACAATGTGCCCAAAAGCAAATCTCATTAAAACTGTTGTCCAGCCATAATACTAGCAGTAGCGATGTTAACCTGCTGCTAAAATTGATGCCTTTGGCAAATGTGTATTTAGGTAATTTTAAATTGATTCCACTGTTCAAGCATTGATGAATGCAGTGGCTAAAATAACCTAATTGCATGTTTCCTCTTTGACACAGTAGAGAAGGTCTGATTTTTTGGCATGGAACTGCACACATTAACCAAGGTGGTGTTCCTATACTGTTTTAATTGTCAAGAATCGCCATTTATATGCAGAGATCGTTCACGCTCATGAATTCCAATGGAGTTGATGTGGGATTGGAGAAAAGAACAAACTTTCATTGATTTCACCTTCTGGGCCAGAAGAACACAAAACAATATGATGAATCGTTTGAAATTGTTTGGACAGTTGTGATGGCCATCTTGTATGCAACAACCTAATATAAGAACAATGAGATGAATGACCAGTTAATCTATTTTCAATGCTCTTCATTGAGTTAAAAATATTAACAAAAATACCAAGAGATCTCTCTTCGAATACCGTCAAACATCTATTGAACACAGTCAGCTTAGGGGCTTTGTTTAATGTCTCATCCATAAGTTAGCATTATCTAAATACATTTGTGTCAGCCTAGATCAGTGCTTTTGAGCTGGAGTCTGGACTGGATCTGTGTAGCATATTTGTAGACTGTCTTAAATTATTTTCTGGTGGGGAGGGGGATGTGCTGGTGTTGACAGAATTGAGATTAAAACTGTCAAACAATTACTTTCTTTAATATAAAGCTGGACAAATGTTTGCTCATGCTTTTAACTATCTAATTTGGAGGGACGATCTGGATATTGTATTTACATTTATTAACCAACCTTTTGTTACAAGATTATCTCAGTTTTTCAAAGTGAGATTGAGCTCACTTTTCATTCTCTCAATCTTTGATTCTTGGTGCCAGTTGTGGATGAATGAAGGTTGTGATACAGATGTAGGATTAGTGAGTCTTGGGAAAATCTGCAGATTAATTAAAATTAATGTCTTTCACTCAGGAGCCAAATAATAATAACACACACTCAGCATATCTACTTGTTGAATACTCATGCTCAAATCATAACAAACCTCTCCAGCATTGGTGTCAGGTTCATTTAAATCACTGGGACACTCTAGGTTGACAAGAGTTTGGAAACTCTTCCTACAGAAGTCTGGAAACAGCTAACTAGTCCACGTACCCAGCTTTCATCCTGGAAGTGGAGTAGCTATGGTTAGTACTCCTTTTTTGTGACAGGATCTGAGGAAAATTTGACAATTTACCTTGGAAAGAAGTTATGATGAACTTTTATAAAATACTGGTTTGGCCTCTACTGATGTACTGTGTCCAATTCTGGGAACTGCACTTTGGGAAGGAGGTGAAGTCTTTGGAGAGGATTCGGGAAAGATTTGCAAGAATGATTCCAGGGATGAGGGACTTCAGTTACTTGGGTAGATTGGAGAAGTTGGTTCTTCTACTTGGAGAAAAGAAGTTAAGAACATAGAACATTACAGCACAGTACAGGCCCTTCGGCCCTCGATGTTGCGCCGTCCTATGAAACCCTTCAAGTCCCTCTACACTATTCCCTTATCGTCCATATGCCTATCCAATGACCATTTGAATGCGTTTAGTGTTGGCGAGTCCACTACTGTTGCAGGCAGGGCATTCCACGCCCTTACTACTCTCTGAGGAGACTTGATGTGTTAAAGAATTAAACTGTCTGAAGAAGAGTAGATAGGGAGAAGCTGTTTCCTTTACAGAGAAGCTGTTACCTTTGGCAGAGGGGTCAAGAACCAGAAGACACGGATTTAAGTTGATTGACAAAGAACCAAAGACAACATACAAAAACACTTCTTATGCAGCGAGTAGTTTGATTCTAAAATGCACTGTCTGGGAGAGTGGTGAAATCAGATTCAATTGTGATTTTCAAAAGGAAATTTGATCAAACCCTGAAGATTGTAGCGTTACAGGGAAAGGGCAGGGATTGAGCCCAGCTAAGTTGCTTTTGCAGTGAGTTGGTGCCGACCCTACAGGTTGAATGATTCTTATTCACAAAAGTATGTCAGTAAATGGCCGATTGCCTGATCATTATCATGATAAGGATACTGGTGTTTTGTGCAATCTGGAAGAATAAAGGTCCATCAGACATTCCTGCGGCAGAATTCTGACGGGGTCTTTTCTTTCACTAGGCGTATTTCATGATGCCTTGTGCATTATGCGCAGTTATACAAACGTAAGTCTTCCAGCAGGTTTTCAAAGTGGAGGTGACTATTGTTCGAATTGGCTGCAGTTTCATCCATCAACAGGTGGCTGAGAATTAAGTTGTTTATCTTTGACACAAATGGGGAATGTAATCATTTTCAAGATTTGCATCATGTTGGCAATGCACCCAGTGTTGCTATGACATCAGGAAGATGATTTCAAAGTGCTGACAAATGATTGCAGTTGACCACTGGGCAACAGGAACTGAAAACGTGTATTCCAAAATGTTTTTATGTTTGAAAACTGGTATTCTTCAGCTGCTTCAGATCCCCAAATCCAGCAGCTTTATATCAGGGACCTGCCAAAATCATGTAAATTAATCTGATCCCAGAAGCTCACAATGAGAGGGGCCTAGTCAGGCCTTGCAAAGAACATTATGCTAACTTCAAGATGAGGTTTAGAAAGGATTCAAGGGAAAAGGTTTTCAAGGGTGGTGGGTGCCTGGAACTCACTGCTTTTAAGGACGGTAGAAGCAGAAACCTTCATAACCTCATTTGAAATAGTCTTCCTGATGCTATAGCAATACTGGATGTTAGGTACATGATCGTATTCCTGGCCAGAAAACATGCACATGACATCACTCCCATCACTATGGCCCAGTAAATATGTCCACCCATATTTGAGCAGAAGCATTCAGTTGTGTTGCCAACATTGACACAAATCTTGAAAAAGATTACCATTCTCCATTTTTGTTAAAAGATGCACTTGGTGCTGTAATATACAAGGCCATGTACGTGCTGAGAGCCAGAGAGTGGGATTAGGCTGGGTGGCTCCTTTGTCAGTTGGTGTGGGCACGTTGAGCTGGATGGCCTCCTTTGTTGTAAATGTCTGTGATTCACACACACTGTTTCTGTCAAAGCACACTTGCAGGTTATCAGCAGGTAGTTCCAATAGGCATGCCCATGACCACTTGAGGCTATAATGGTAAAGTAAGTTATGTAAAAATGTAAAAGTAAAACACTGCAAAGGCTGGAAATCTGAGATGAAGATTGACTGGAAATACTTAATCTGGAAGCACAGTGGCTAGCACTTCTGCATCACAGCGCCAGGGACCTGGGTTCGATTCTGGCCTTAGGTGAATGTCTGTGCAAAGTTTGCACGTTATCTCTGTGTCTGCGTGGGTTTCCTCCAGGTGCTCCTGTTTCCTCCCAAAGATGTACACATTAGGTGGATTGGCCATGCTAAATTGCCCCTTAGTGTCCAAAGATGGGCAGGTTAGGTGGATTTGCCATGATCAATATGCGAGGTTGCAGAGATGGAGTGGGCCTAGATAGAGTGCTTTTTCAGAGAGTCACTGCAGACTCAATGGGTCAAATGGCCACCTTCTGCACTGTAGGGATTCTATGGATCTCTGGAGCGAGAGAGAAGCCAAGTTAAATGTTTCAGGTTAAGAAAATGGACTATTATTGAAACATGAAAATTATAAATGGGTAGAATTTATGTTCATTTTTGCACTTTATTTTTCTCAATATTTTCCAGAGAGCCTAATGTATTCACAATGCTATTGATTCGCAAGAAGAGCAGTTGTACAGTATTCACGTTGCTATTCTGCCCTTAGTGAGGCAGTACAACATGAAATTAGGGGCCTCATCAACCAGTTGCACTCCTGTCTTTTAATTTTTTCAGCCTTGTGCTTGTGTTGTACAATCATATGTTGTTACCAGACACTTCCGTGAACAGATAATCATGTCATGGCCTATACTCAAAAACTTTACAAAAGCAACATCCAAGAACAGCCTCTGTCCTCTAACACCCCTTTTGCATGCTGGGAGATCAAATTCCAGTGAATTGCCATTTCTGTTCACTGATCTCATTTCACAAATTGATGTGACTCAAACCTTTATACTTATTTTTCCTGAAAGTTAAGATCTGAAGGTGCTGATAACAATCTGTTTGCTTGCTTCCCTGTGTTTCAAAGTTTGAAACCGTCATACACAAAAATGCAAGCCTCTGCAAAATTAGGCTGGATTTATTTTTTGTTCTTCACTCCAATGTGGTCTGAAGCATTCCCAGCAGTTGTCCTTTGATAACTGGCCTACCTACCACAATCTGCTGTCCTGATAGTTATACTGGCCTCTGCCTTGACTAACATTTCCTCAAGGTTTGCTGTTTCTGTCACCTGTGGCCCCTGTGCGTTCTCGATCAGTATAGTATGACTGCTGAGAAGTATAAATGCTGATTAGCTTCAACTTTGGCTCTTTTAAACTTGCCTCGCCGGAGGACGATAAAGGCCTATTGACCTCTTCCCCCTTTTCAGTGTTCTGACACTATTGCTTTTTACATTTCGCTGTCCCTCTTTCTTGGTGCCCTCCCTCTTTCTTAGTGCCCTCCCTCTTTCTTGGTGCCTCTTTTAAGACAAAAGTTGACATGCTAAAACTGAGGACGCTGCCTACTAATTTGTAGAAAGATTTTTTTTAAAGTTTTATGTTTGGTGCAATATAAAAGAAAAACATGTTTTACTTTTCAGGCTGTAAAGGATAATGCAGTTGTGAGATACCTCTTTTTTTCAGTAATAGCCTGTATTTTGCAATAAGATTAATTGTTGAGGTCTCGGGACTCACTGCTGTGGAGTAAATTGGACAGCAACTTCTAGCATGTGCACAGTTAAATGTGGAAATTTGGAAGTTGTAATTGAATTTGACCTGATCCTCCACAAGGTGCGGTACACCGGGACCTCCCCTAGAGGCTGGATGTTAAAAGGGCATGAAGTTGGGAACGGGCTGACAATGGCTCCGAAAAAATTTAGGTTTGTCTGTTCCAGTGTAATTGAATTATTGCAGGTTAGGTCTTGATTACCACCAATCTCTCTCATATTTAAATCAGTATGGAGTCTCATTTCTAATTTTTAATTTTAATTACTTTTGAAATTTTTTTTTTGAAAAACTACATTTTCTTTTTGTCTCTAGTCTCATCCACCTTTCTTTCCCCCTCTTTTCTGTGAATATTTTAGCATTGGATTAAATATTCCAAATTCCTGGTTTAGACTCTCAACGTCTAAGGAAGACTTCAAATTTGGTTGAATATTCACACTTGCTTGTCCTGTAGCATGGGTCCTGGATCTCTTGTAGATAGGACCATGCTAAAGTGGCTTTCTAATTGTTAGAAATAGCCTTGCAAAGCAGACTCAAAAGTCCATGAGCAATAATAATAACAGTAAGCATACTGGATGGCGAGTATTGTTTGTCTCCACTGCTTGCAAAATCCTTTTTAGGCAGCATTGCAACGTGCACGCTTTACTGATATTGTCCAGATGCAACCATGGTTGCCTGAAAAATATATCTGATACCTACCTACATAATTTTGCTTGCACGATTCTTGCACTTACAAATTTTTCGTAAATTGTTTTTATTCTGCTTTCTCTCAAAGGACAACTTTGGAGCACTATTTAAAGAGGGCAGGTCTGGTTCCCTAGACAGTTATGAAAAGGGCAAAAATAATCTATAGAAAACAAGCTTCACGTAAATACAAACTGGTAGTTTGACACCAATTTTGTTTTTTGCAAGTTGTCTTACCTTGTTCTAATGTCACTAAATGGTTTTAACATTTCTTTTTAAGTTAATCAACAAATGTCTCCATCTCCGAGATGCTGTCACATTTGGCAAAGTATGCGCTAACATATGAGGGTTTTAACATTGGTATAAATAAATAAATTAGATTAATAATAAATTACATTTAGAACATTGTGACAATGTATTCAATGAACTTGATCTCCAGCCACGAAAAGTGCAACCAGTTTAAAGGCTCCTATAATTGATGGAATATAGATTAACATTTTTTGTTTAAGGAGAAAATTTATCATGTGAGATGCCAATGCTAATTAATTAACATTAATTTCCCATAAATTAGCCTCAGAGTGAATTGTTCTAAGTTTACTTAGGTTTGGGAGTCCTCATTCAAATAACTAATTTCAAACCTTGTAAGAGCCTATTGTGATTCTTTTGTAACTGATGTATATTCTATTCCAGGAGACAAACTGGAGAATAACTCTATTTTTAAAATAAAAGCACAACTTAAACAATGCAATGGAATCTGTTGTTCAAGTCTAAAAATCAACGCACCCTGGTGTTAAGTAGTTGTTTCTAGATATTATAATAATCCAATAACTCTTTGTTACATGAGCTTTACCATTGCTGCAATTTTTCCATTCAATATTAAGTCCCCGGCGCGTTTGATACTTCAGCGATGGCTCCTTTATGATTTCCTAACTCTGCCACATTGTGTTCCATCATCTCTCTTTCCTCTTGCACTACAATATTTGAATGTGTATTTCTGATAAAGATGTCAACTTCTCTACAACTAGGGTTGCTTTTATACATTGAGCATCCCTGTAAATAACAGGGGTCCTGTCTCCAGTTCCCCTAAAGACTCACTGAATTTATCCAGTGAATAATTTATAGACAGGAAGGTTCCAGCTTTGATCATTGTTTTGTGCTAAAGTAGTTAATCTCAATTAACCTAGCAGCTGAGTCAAGTTCCTTTGAACATTATTATGATGGGGAGCAATGAATTGGTCAAGTTCTCGTTCTTAATCATTATGCTACTACTGCTATTGAAAGTGCATGGATTTACATGTCTGGTAAGGACAGTATTGTACACTATTGTGATGTCACATGGTTGAACTGCCTGCAAACAGTACTGACAATTTGCATATGCATAGTTGCTATTAGAACAATGAACAATACAGCACAAGAACATGCCCTTCGGCCCTCCAAGCCTGTACGGGCCGTGATACCAGCATTTGCCAAAACCCTCAGCACTTCCTTGTGCCGTATCCCTGTATACCCATCTTATTCATGTGTTTGTCAAGGTGACTTTTGAACCCCGTTAATGTATCTGCTTTCACAACCTCCCCAGGCAATGTGTTCCAAGCACTCGCCACCCTCTACATAAAAAAACACCTACCTTGCACATCTTCTCTAAACTTTGCCCCTACGGACCTTAAACCCATGTCCCCTGGTGACTGACCCCTCCACCCTGGGAAAGACTGCCTGCCCATACACTCTATCCATGTCCCTCATAAGTGAGAGGTACTGAAGGTATGACACTGCAAACTATACCTGTCTTTAAATCACTTGAACGCATTGGTAACTGACAAAATATATAAACTGAAATTCAATATGAGGCTACAATTTTTAAGTTTATATATAGATAAATTTGACTCTTCTAAAATCATACAAACCCACGCTCAAAGATACTTGAGGTTTCTTTGAATAGCTTAAATGATGATCGGCTGAAATAAAGAACAATTGCATTTGATAAGTTGGATCAAATGTTACACTGCAGTATCAAAGTTAAGAAAAGCTTTAAATTGCAAGCTTTAATGCTAAATGAATTGAATATTTCTACAACTTTTTGATTTACATATTGCACACTTGCCAGCCAAACTAATATTCATCATTCTACTAATCTGAAATAGCTGTTAATTTATTTGGCAATGTTGTGCACATGTTCCTGAAAGATGTTATACTAGCTTATTGAAAAGAATGATACATTTTTTGAATTCAGAATTTATAAACAAGTGAGTAATAGGTTAATATTTTTGATGGGCGAGTCTCTAAACTTTGCTGAAAGAAAAATTGAAGATTGTTTTTTTTTAAATGCCAAGAATATCATTTATTTTAGTTGCAGCAGGCAGTGCAGTGCAGGTTCACCTACTGAAGACTTCCAACAACTGATTGTTGCCAAAAGTGCAAGCGGAGAAGATTATTTTGAAAGCTGTTTTGCTGGTAAAGAAGGGGAAAATAGTGCTTAAAAACTAAGTATTTTCTAATAAAATAAAAGTTGAGTATAAAATTTTATTTTCATTAAAGTTTTATGATAGCTGCTTTCAATTTAAGCATGAAAATATTCAAATATATACCTTGACAAACTTAATACATTCTAATTATTAAATATTGAAAGAGATTAGCAAAAGACATGGATGCATGAACTTGCAGCTTTGCGTTGAGCACATTCCAACTAAAATGCGGGCTATCAAAATTCCATTTGTGAACCCCTTGTTAGCTGACATTGTAAATGTATTCCTATGCTCAGATACTGCCTTTATTATTCAAAACTGGAATTGTCGCTCCTTCAAAACATCCACCCTTGGTCCCCTATGTCCATGAAAGCTTCCAATCTTTCCTTCATTCCAAAGTCCTGGAATGTGTTGTCACTTCCAAATCAGTGACCCGCTGTTCTGCAACTCCACAATTGGTCCAGTCCAATTCTCTCTCCCACTACTGCAATGAAATGATCGTGATCAAAATCACTAATTATATTCTCTGTGACTGTGGTAAGGTACATTAATCAGAAACCGTGTAATATTTTGTTATTTTAAAATCAATCACCACTTTTAAATCTACTGTGGATTAAACGAAGTTGCATCATTCGATAAGTGCTAATAGAATGCATACATACAAGTCTGAAGGCAGAAGAAACGTTTACATATGTTTCATGATTCTGTTGTACTTTTAAGCTGAAAAATGCACTCTTAACTATTTTTGCCATTGCCTTAATTACAGTGAAAATATTGTACTTTGCCAAAAGTATGAAGTTACTTCCTGTAGATTCAATGATAAGATAAATACAGGAAATTAGCTACTTCTATTTTTAGAAAAGCAGACCTGAACTGCATTTTCATTTGGTTTTGAACTGTTTTTCCATTAATGAGTTGCATAGCGCTACAGCATGGAAATCTCACTGTCATAAAGTTCTGCGTCTTCAGATTCTTGCTGCTCTTGTTTTAGAATGAGTTCAGCACTTGAATCATATATTCCAGTCTATATCTGCGCAGTTTCTGGCCTACCTGAAGATAGGAAAATTAGTTGACCAGTCTGACCAGAGTCTATCTGACTTTAAATAAAGTCAATTTGGAGACAATGGCATTGTTTCAGTTATCAAAACTAAATTGACACTTTAATTATATTGGGTAAAATATTTTTTGTCAAAATTCAAGTGCAATTTAATGGCAGGCTTGTAGAGATCAAAACAGTTTTCACACTATTCATAGATTATAGAATTTACAGTGCAGAAGGAGGCCATTCGGCCCATCGAGTCTGCACCGGCTCTTGGAAAGAGCACCCTACCCAAGGTCAACACGTCCACCCTATCCCCATAACCCAGTAACCCCACCCAACACTAAGGGCAATTTTGGGCACTAAGGGCAATTTATCATGGCCAATCCACCTAACCTGCAACCTTCTGTGACAGTGAATTTGACAAAAAAAAAATTATGGTGTAAGTAGCCAGTATTAACCCCTCCAGTCAGCATCACAAAAACAGATTATCTGGCCAATATCACATTACTGTTTGTGGGAGTTTACTATGCACAAATTGGCTGCCGTGTTTCCTACAGTACAACAGTGACTACACTTCCAAAAGTACCTACTTGGCAGTAAAGTGCTTTGAGACATCCAGTGGTCGTGAAAGGAGCTATATAAATGTGAGTCTTCAAATACGAGCAGTGCAGGCAAAGCTGTAGAGTGCCCCCTCCACTTAACTTTTAATATTTTAACACTACACATGAATTCCTAGCCAATAATTGAGATTTAGACAGGTTGAGGATAACAAAATGTGGCCATTAAAGCAGACATCGAAATATCAAACTTTTCCTCTAGGCCTTCTGATTTGTTATGAAGTCAATTCGTTAATTGAAGTTACTAGCTGTTGTAATTCACCAATACTTAAGGACACAATATATAAATAGGAAACATTTGCAGGCTAGTCTATGGTGACAGCCTTCTAAACTACAAGAGAAAGACTTGAGCAATTTTTATAAATGTTGGGTTTGTCTTGCTGACTTTAATTCCCTCCTTTCTCGACCAGAGCTGCCTCAGATTGCTGAAGCACGTCTTTGTATGTAACACTTTCATGTGGTTAGTAACAACATGCTATACATTTCTGTTGTATGGAGATCCAACTGACTCACTTTTAAAGCATTGTAATTCAATCCTGTTGCAATTAATTTGGCATACCTGCAGTTGGAAGTGGTTTAAGTTCAGCAAATGACAAAATATAAAAGTGTTGTAATTTTTTACCTTATTATTTGTTGCAGCTGTAACAGTTCCACGCAATTTCCGTCTTTTGGAAGAGCTAGAAGATGGCCAGAAGGGGGCAAGTGATGGGACAGTAAGTTGGGGACTTGAAGATGATGAAGATATGACACTTACAAGGTGGACAGGGATGATTATTGGACCCGCAAGAGTAAGTATGGCACATATTTAAAAAAGTAAAATCATAGTTATAGTGATATTAATCTAGTATTTACTTACCCAGGATTCAAGTGGTTTTGGATTAGTGTAATGTTTTCACAATTTTAGATGAGTTTTGTGGAAGTGCAGAATTTGTGTTGAAAAAAAGCATTGTTTTGATTATAGGCCAGATCCTATTGGAACAGGAGTAGGTCTTTCAGTCCCTCAAGCCTGCTTTGCCATTCAATTAGAATATGGTTGACCTGTACATCAACTCTATTTTTTCATTCATGGTATTTAGGTATTTGTTGCTCATCCTGAACTGCCCTTGAGAAGGTGATTGTGAGCCACCAGCTTGAACCAATGCAGTCCGTGTGGTGAAGACACTCCTACGGTGTTGTTGGGGAATGGGTTCCAGAATTTTGACCCAGTGATTTCAATGAGATAGTGATGTATTTTCAAGTCAGGGTGATGTGTGATTTGGAGATGATGGTGTTCTGATGTGCCTACTGCTCTTATCCTTTTATACGATAGATGATGTGGGTTTGGTAGCTGCAGTCTAAGTAGCCTTGACAAGTTACTGCAATGCATCTTGTAGATGGTACACATGATGTTTGTGATGGAAGGAGTGAATATTTAATGTAGTGGATGGGTCGCCAATCGAAACAGGCTGTTTTGTCCTGCATGTTAAGCTTTTTGAATACTGCTGGAACTACACTTTGCCAGGCTAATAGTGTTCTGCCAGGCTAATAGAAAGTGTTCAATCACACTCGTGTCTTGCAGATAGTGGACAGGCATGAGTTAAAAGTGAGTCAATTGCCCCAGCACACCCAGCTTCTGGCCTGCTGCTGTAGCTAGTGTTTATATGGCTGGCCCATTTAATTTTCTGGTCTATGGTGGGCTGCAACATGTTGAAGGTAGAGGATTTGGATTGGATTGGATTTGTTTATTGTCATGTGTACCGAGGTACAATGAAAAGTATTTTTCTGCAAGCAGCTCAACAAATCATTCAGTACATGGGAAGAAAAGGGAATTAAATAAAATTCAAGAAAATACATAATAGGGCAACACAAGATATACAATGTAACTACATAAGCATTGGCATCGAATGAAGCATACAGGGTGTAGTGTTAATGAGGTCAGTCAATAAGAGGGCCATTTAGGAGTCTGGTGACTGGGGAAGAAGCTATTTTTGAGTCTGTTTGTGCGTGTTCTCAGACTTCTGTATCTCCTGCCAAATGGAAGAAGTTGGAAAAGTGAGTAAGCCGGGTGGGAAGGATCCTTGATTATGCTGCCCGCTTTCCCCAGGCAGCGGGAGGTGTAGATGGAGTCCATGAATGGGAGGCAGGTTTATGTGATGGGCTGGGCGATATTCACGATTCTCTGAAGTTCCTTGCGGTCCTGGGCCGAGCAGTTGCCATACCAGGCTGTGATGCAGCCAGATAGGATGCTTTCTATGGTGCATCTGTAAAAGTTGGTAAGGGTTAATGTGGACATGCCGAATTTCCTTAGTTTCCTGATAAAGTATAGGCGCTGTTGTGCTTTCTTGGTGATAGCGTCGACGTGAGTGAACCAGGACAGATTTTTGGTGATGTGCACCCCTAGGAATTTGAAGCTGCTAACCATCTCCACCTCGGCCCCGCTGATGCTGACGGGTGTGTACAGTACTTTGCTTCCTGAAGTCAATGACCAGCTCTTTAGTTTTGCTGGCATTGACGGAGAGATTGTTGTCGTTACACCACTCCACCAGGTTCTCTATCTCCCTCCTGTATTCTGACTCGTCGTTATTCGAGATCCGGCCCACTATGGTCGTGTCGTCAGCAAACTTGTAGATGGAGTTGGAACCAAGTTTTGCCACGCAGTCGTGTATGTACAGGGAGTAGAGTAGGGGACTAAGTACGCAGCCTTGCGGGGCTCCGGTATTGAGGACTATTGTGGAGGAGGTGTTGGTGTTCATTCTTATTGATTGTGGTCTGCTGGTCAGAAAATCGAGGATCCAGTTGCAGAGTGGAGAGCCAAGTCCTAGGTTTTGGAGCTTTGATATGAGCTTGGCTGGGATTATGGTGTTGAAGGCGGAGCTGTAGTCAATAAACAGGAGTCTGATGTAGGAGTCCTTGTTTTTGAGATGCTCTAGGGATGAGTGTAGGGCCAGGGAAGTGGCATCTGATGTGGACCGGTTGCGACGGTATGCGAATTGAAGTGGGTCAAGGCGTTCTGGGAGTATGGAGGTGATGCGCTTCAGGATCAGCCTCTCGAAGCACTTCATTACAACTGACGTCAGGGCTACCGGATGGTAGTCATTGAGGCGCGTTGCCTGGTTCTTCTTTGGTATCGGTATGATGGTGGTCTTCTTGAAGCAGGTGGGGACCTCGGAGTGGAGTAGGGACAGGTTAAAGATGTCTGTGAATACCTCTGCCAGCTAGTCTGCGCAGGCTCTGAGTGCACGACCAGGGATCCCGTCAGGGCCTGTCGCCTTCCGCGGGTTCACTTTCAGGAAGGCCGATCTGACTTCGGAAGCTGTGATGGTGGATATGGGTGAATTATAGGCTGCTGGGGCACTCGACAGCGGATTGTTGGTTACCTGCTCGAACCGAGCATAGAATGCATTAAGTTCATGGGGAGGGGTGCGCTGCTGCCAGAGATGCTGCTCGGCTTCGCTTTGTAGCCCGGTATGTTGTTTAGTGCTTGCCACAACCGCCGAGAGTCTGTCTGTGACTCTAGCTTAGTTTGATATTCTCTCTTGGCATCTCGGATGGTTTTGCGGAGGTCGTACCTGTATTTCTTGTATAGGACAGGGTCGTCTGCCTTGAACACCTCATCTGTCCTTCAGTAGGGAGTCAATCTCGCAGTTTGGCACTATCAATGCCATTTCATGCAAAGGGAAGGTCGTTGGACTCTCGTGTTAGAGATGAACATTGTTTGGGCATAGGCATGAATGTAACTTGCCACTTGTAAGTGCAAGCTTGAACTTTGTCCGGGTCTTGTTGCTTACAGGCCCGGTTTATTTCATTATTTGGGGAGATAGAAATTAAACTGAACAACCTACAATCACCAGCGGACATCCCCACTTTTTAAAAAATAAATTTAAAGTGCCCAATTCTTTTTACCCAATTAAGGGGCAATTTAGCGTGGCCAATCCAACTAGCCTGCACATCTTTGAGTTGTGGGGGTGAAACCCACGCAGGCACATTGAAAGTGCAAACTCCACATGGACAGTGACCTGGCACCGTGATCGCACCCAGGTCCTCGGCGCCGTGATCGCGCCCAAGTCCTCGGCGCCGTGATCGCGCCCAAGTCCTCGGCGCCGTGAGACAGCGGAGCTGACCACTGTGCTGCCCAAACATCCCCACTTCTGACCTTATGATAGAGGCAAGGTCATGGATGAAGCTGTTGCAGATGGGATATTACTCTGAGGAACTCCTACAGCAATGTCCTGGGTCTGAGATGATTTGCCTCCAAGAACACAATCATTTTTCTTTGTGCTAGCAATGGCTCCAGGCCAATGTCCCCTTTGAACTAATTTGTTGGGCATGGCTTGTTCATTTGAATGCATGGCATGCATGCGTGGTATCTTAAACAGAACAATTTGTGAGTGGCGTTTGGTACCTTCCATATGCAGCCTAGATAGGAACATTGCTCCAAACAGTGGGAATTCCTCCTCCGGGTGCTCTGGTTTCCTCCCACAAGACATGCTGTTAGGTAACTTGGACATTCTGAATTCTCCCTCAGTGTACCCGAACAGGCGGCGGAGTGTGGCGACCTGGGGACCCGAACAGGCGGCGGAGTGTGGCGACTAGGGGATTTTCACAGTAACTTCATTGCAGTGTTAATGTAAGCCTACTTGTGACAATAATAAAAGATTATTGTTATGGCACTGTTACTTAGCTGATTGAGAATTAACTGATGGGGCCTAATTGGTCAGGTTGAATTTGGCCTGCATTTTGTGGGGGCAGGGCACATCTGAGAAATGTTCTACATTGTCAAAAAGATGCTAATGTTGTAGCAGTGCCGGAACTGCTTGGATAGAAGCATGGTTAGTTTTCAATCCTAAGTCACTGCAGATAGGATATTGTCAGGACTAATAGACTTTGTTATATTCAGTTTCTTGATATCACTTGGAGTTAATCAAATTGGCTGTAGATTGTGTTTGATGATGTTGGGTGCTTAGGAGAGAGTAAAATAGGAGCATTGAAGGGTTCTGCGATCACGGGTCCTGTTGCCAAGAAATATGCAAATCTATGACCCAGGATTGGTTCCAAAGGTGGGAGCATTGCATAACCATTGTAAGCGTTTCCTACAAAGATATGTGCAATTCGCTAAATATTTAACTCTTGAGACATAAGCAGTCGCCGATTTGGCCGTGACTCTAATTTATCTGTACCATGTTCTATAATCAAAGATACAGTTGCCATCCCTGTGTTTGTGAGAATAAACATTTTTTTAAAAATTGATAACCAACTTGGCACTTGGCTGTAAATGATTGCAAATGTTAAGTCTTGTGCACTCTGCTGTTCTTTAAGTCTGCTCCTACTAGCTGATTAATTGTCCACCAACAATCACAACTTGATGATGTGGCAGGATTACAAAGCTTTAATCTGATTAATTGATTATTGGATCGCTTGGCCCTGTCAATAGCTCCTTGTTGCTTCACCTGGTTGGCATCTCATTTTTAGGTATGCCTGGAAAATGAGGACTTGTTAGCAAATAAGGTAGCATTGTGGCTGTGTTACTGGACTAGGAACCGAGGTCCAAGATAAAATCCTACCACAGCAATTTTGGAATTAAATGCAGATAATTAAATATACCTGGAATGCAAAGCTAGCATCAATTTATAAAAATAAAAAAAATAGCTGCTGTGTCCACTGTTCAGCATGCACAAGTCCCTTGTTTTTGCTTCATCTGGTTGGCATCTCATTTTTAGGTATGCTTGATGCTGCTTCCGGCATGTTCTTCTACATTTAAGGATTGATTCCCGTGGTTGATGTAATGATCGTGATATAATAACATAAATAGGAACAGGAGTAGACCCTGGAGTCTACTCTTGCCACTCTGTATGATCCAGGCTGATCTTTGATCTCCATAGCTGAGGAAGGATGTTCTTGTTATAGAGGGAGTACAGCGAAGGTTTACCAGACTGATGGACGAATGAGGAGAGGTTGCGTCAGTTAGGATTGTATTTGCTGGAGTTCAGAACAATGACTGGGAGGTGGAGGGGAAGAGTCCCATAGAAACCTCTAAAATTCTAACAGGACTAGTCAGGGTCGATGCAAGAAGAATATTCCCGTTGGTGGGCATGTCCAGAACCAGAGTTCACAATCTTGAGGATATGCGGTGGACCATTTAGGACAGAGACGAGGAGAAATTTCTACGCCGGTGGAATTCATTACCACAGGAAGTGGTTGAGACCAAAACATTCAATGTTTTCAAGAAGCAGTTAGATATAGCACTTGTGGCGAAAGGAATCAGAGGATATGAGAGGGGGGTGGCAGGATTAGGCTAATGAGTTGGATGATCAGCCATAATGAACAGCGGAGTAGGCTCGAAGGACCCAATGGCCTCCTCCTGCTCCTAATTTATTTCTATCCAACTCTTTGGGGTAGATAATTCAAAAGATTCACAACCCAGTGAGTGAAGACATTTCTCTTTATCTCAGTCCTAATTGATTTCAGTTCTGAGACTGCTCCCGTGTTCTTGGTTCCCCAGCCAGGAAAAAAAAACTTGTCTATCCTATCAAGCCTCTTCAGAATCCTGAATATGCAATGTGATCACCTCTCATTATTCTAAACCCTAGGGGCAACCCTCATTGCAAAAATCAATCTAGTGGACAGTTAATTGTAATTTCTTTTGAAATGGAGACCGCAACTGTAACAGTACTCCAAATGAAGTCTCATCAAAGCCATAGACCAATGTAGAAAGAATTTGTACCCAAATCTTCTTGCAACAAAGGCCAACAAGCAATTTGTCTTCCTTTTTAAAAAAATTTTAGAGTACCCAATTATTTTTTTTCCAATTAAGGGGCAATTTAGCATGGCCAATCCATCTAACCTGCACATTTTTCGGTTGTGGGGGTGAAACCCACGCAGACATGGGGAAAATGTGCAAACTCCACACGGATAGTGACCCAGGGCCGGGATTCAAACCGGGGCCCTCAGCGCCGCAGTCCCAGTGCTATCCACTGCGCCACATGCCGCCCTGCAATATGTCTTCCTAATTACTCGCTGTACCTGCTGTATTCCTTGTACCAGCACACACAAGTCTCTCTGACATCAGCTTTTAAAAGTTTGAGGGCAGCACGGTGGCAAAAGTGGTTAGCACAGTTGCCTGACGGCGCCGAGTTCCAGGTTCGATTCCGGCTCTGGGTCGCTGTCCGTGTAGAGTTTGCAAATTCTCCCCGTGTTTATGTGGGTTTCGCCCCCACAACCCAAAGATGTGCAGGTTAGGTGGATTGGCCACGCTAAATTGCCCCTTAATTGGAAAAGATTAACTGGATACACTAAATTTATAAAAATAATTATTTTTTTTATTTAAAAGGTTGAGACCTTTTTAACAGAGAAGAAGAATTTTGTGGAGACATCAAAAAATTCTCCAGCACTTTAAAAAAAAATGCAAACAATAAATGCGGTTGATGAGGACAAATGGCTGCTACCACTTGAATGTGAATGGTACAGTGGTATATAGCATCCACAAAGGATTTGATCAACACCGCAATGATTCTGGAAGATTATCAGCAAATTCAGTGAACTGTTCACAGGTTGTGGTGCACTACCATTCACCTATAAGATACAACTCAAAGAAGATGCAAAACCTGTGATCCATGCACCAAGAAGAGTACCTGCACCTCTTCGGGATCATCTCAAAAAGGAGCTAGACAGATAGACAAAATTTAAAGTAATCAGAAAGATAGAAGAACCTACCGAATGGGGTAACTAATAATAATGATCACTTATTGTCACAAGTAGGTTTCAATGACGTTCAAAAGTCCCTCGTCGCCACATTCCGGCGCCTGTTCAGGGAGGCCAGTACCATTGAACCCACGCTGCTGGCCTGGTTCTGCATTACAAGCCAGCTATTTAGCCCACTGTGCTAAACCAGCCCCCATGTTACCAGCCCCAAATTCTATGGTATGTGTGAAGTAAAAGAATGGCTATATTCGTATAGGCATAGATCCCAAAGATCTTGACGAAAAAGTGTACATACGAAAAGCAATGGACAGCCAATCTGATCCATATCTCGTGAAATCATGTTACAAAGCGTTACCATTGTCACATGGTAGATCGTCAGCAGAGTTTTTCATGAATAGAAGGTTGCGTTTCACACTTCCATACTTGGTAAAGAAGGAGCATGCATGAAATGCAAAACATTAAAGCAAAACAAAAGCAATTCTACGATTGTGTCTGGAACTTTACCACCTCTGAGTAATGATGATTTTGTGAGAATAGAAGATTCAGGCAATTGGTCGAGAAAAGAAGTAGCACCTCATTCCCACAATGACCAGACAGAGGATGGGTTGGTCTTGAGAAGAAATCGTCACGCACTCTTGGAAACCAGAGAAGACTTTCACAACAACGTAACGGATGACGAATCCGCGTCAGAATCAACATCCGCTTAAGTGTCAGATAGTTCAACAGTTTCTGAGCATGAGAATGTCATGGAGAACTTTGAATCTACAATGATATCACATGTAAATATACGGATGATAACGTATTAATTTATTCCTTCAAAGGAAAAGGGGATGTAGTGGTTATGTTGCAATTCACCGACTGACTCCCAGGAGTCTCATTGGTATATAAGTGAATGTTAGAGTCAGGTGACCTCAGACTGACTAGGGAGCTGAGAGAGAGATTGCTTATGCACGTTCATACTGTTCATCTGTTGTTTTGTATATATTTGACCCACAGTTAATGTTAATAAACTGTTTATAGCTTTAGCTACAAGTGTTCTTGTAATATAAATCAGGTCATCCGACAAGAACATTACAGCCAGGGGCAGCGCAGTGGCAGAGTGGTTACCACTGCTGCCTCTCAGTGCCGAGGACCCCAGGTTCAATCCTGGCCCTAGGTCCGTGTGGAGTTCGCACATTCTCCCAGCATCGGCCTCACCCTCCAATCCAAAAAGATGTGCAGGGTAGGTGGATTGGACACACTAAATTGCCCCTTAATTGGAAAAAAAATTCAATACTCTAAATTTATTTTTTTTAAACTTCACACTTGCGCACACATTGTCCACTCACTTAACATTACTTCCATCGCTTTGCAGTCTTTTTGCATCCTCATAGATTCATTTACCACCTAACTGTGTCATCAGCAAACTTGGATAAATTCTCTTACTCTCTTCATCTTAATCATTGATATAGACTGTAAGTAGCTGAGACCTCAACACTGAGCCTTGTAGCACTCCACTAATTGTAGCCTGCAAACCTGAAAATGCCCTGTTTATCTCTGCTTCCTATCTGTTAAGCAATCCTCCATCTCTACAAATACATTACTTTAAACTCCGAGCCATTAACTTGCATATTAGCTGTTGTGTGTCAGCCTATGGAATGCCTTTTATAAATCCAAGTATTCTTGCATTTCTTTGTTCCCCTTTATCTACCTACTAGTTACATCTTCAAAAAAATAATACACCTATCGAATATAATTTCCCTTTCATAAAGCTACCTTGACTGATTATACTATAATTTCCTAGACCTTCGTTCAGGCTTCTGTAATAATAGATTCTGGCATTTTCCTGACAATTCATGCTAGGCTAACTGGTCTGTAAGTTCCCTGTGTTCTCTCTTCCCTCCCTTTTTGAAAAGCACAGTTACATTTACAACTTTCATTCTTCTGGGAACATTTTAGAACCTTAAGAAATTCTGGAAAATCCTAACCGGTGCATCTACTATCTCTGCAGTTACCTCTTTTCAAACCCTAGGATGTAGACTATCCTGAGAATTTTGTTGACTTTTAGTCTCTTAAATTACTCAAATACCTTTTTTCTGCTGATATTAATTGCCTTAAGTTCCTCAATCTTATTAGCCCCTTGGTTACCCGCTATTTCTGATATGTAACTGCTGTATTTTACTGTAAAGTCGGACACAAATTTGCTCAGCATCTCTGCAATTTCTTCATTCTCTATCATTTCTTCTGTCTCTGACTCTCGGGGGCCAATGTTTACTTTAGCTACTTTCCTTTTGATATTCTTGTAAAAGTTCTTACAGTTTATTTTTATGTTCCTGACCAGTTTTGTATCTTTTTTGGTTGTCTTTTGGTTTCTAAAACACTCTGAACCTCATGCTTTACTACTCTTTGCAATACAAGTCTCTTCTTTTAATCTGAATACTATCTTTAATTTCCCTAGTACCTGAGGTGGTGGTTTATAAGACAACTCAATTTTCTTGGCCCTAAAATCATGCTTTTGCTTATATTTGCTGTGTGATTAACCTACCTTTTCAGCCATGGTGGGCTATACTCATTTGTAGCTTGCCTCTTTTTTTCACCCCACAAATGGGATATTTTACTTACCTTATTACTGGGTTCAAGGGATCAAGCAGGCAATACAACTGTGTTGCAAAGATGTGAGGCAGTTTGAGATGCCCACACAGAGCAGACCCCCACATGATGAATGAGAAAGATGGCAAACGTGCATAGCCTGCAGATGGTTCACTTTTACACTCCGCCCCTGTTTTGGAGGGATTTTCTGAGGCTTCAAAAATCAACTTATGCACTGACATCTACGGAATCATTCATGCTGAATTTTGTTTCAAATGGAATGTATACTTGTTAAACGTTTTAAATTGTTTCATGTTTTGCACTGTTTTATTTATGTGGGCCATGAGGTTACAGATTGTTGTACACAGCTCTGCTGCTGATGGCCCACGGTCATGGACGTCCAGTTTTAAACAGCTAGATCTGTTTGGAGTCTGTCCTATTTACACAGTAAATACATACAAAATTATGAAGCGTGTCCTCTGTATTAGTATATCATTGCTCCTGAGACCGGTGGTGAAGAAGAGGTCAAGTAGAGGTTTTTTTTGCTCTGTTTGTTGTTTCACCACCCAATAGTTATGTTCTTCAGGATTCTACCATTTGAGTCAATCATGTTACTACTGAGCCAATCTTGTTGATGGACGTTGAAGCCCTCCACCCAGAATATATTCTGTGTCTTTGCCACTGTCATTACTGCTTCCAAGTGGTATTCCTTGTGGAAGAATACCGATTCATTACCTGCAGGAAGGTTGGTTGGTGGTAATCAGCAGGATGTTTCCCTGCCAAATGCTTGTCCTGCTGCCATGTGTCTTTATGGAATCCAGGGTCAATATTTAGGATTCATATGGCTATGCCTTTTGATCAGCATTCAAAATACATGGGTCAGCGGATAAATTTGTCCTGGAAACCTTGCCAAAAGCTGCTGAAAAATAAATGATAGGTGGGGGGGAAAAAAAGTATTGTCACCCCCGTTCATTTTGATTGGAGGAGCAGCGAGCACATTAGACAGAAACTATGAGCAGCTGCTCCTACCTCACACACACTGTTG
The DNA here is from genome assembly GCF_902713615.1 of Scyliorhinus canicula. Lineage (NCBI taxonomy): Eukaryota > Metazoa > Chordata > Chondrichthyes > Carcharhiniformes > Scyliorhinidae > Scyliorhinus > Scyliorhinus canicula. The sequence goes on from NC_052152.1 coordinate 159,859,008, forward strand.
CTCCAACTCCTCCAATCACGGGTCCCTTCCTATGCTCCCTTTAGGGTGCACACATGCATGACTGTGCAGCTATGGCCCGCCCAACAGGAAGCTCAAGTGAGATGGGGTGGGGCTAAACATTAAATCACATGCAAAAGCTGGAGAGATAGCGCTGGAAAAAATGCAGCTGTGATTGGAGGTTAGAGTATGGAAAGAGAGAATCTATTTGGAAGAGAAGCAAGTGTGTGGAAGAAGTATAGCTTTGATTGGAGAGGCATAAATGTGGAATGGAAGGAGGAGCAGATGTGTCTTGAAGTGACAGGACAAGGTCTCCGAACGCAATAATGGACTGAACTTCAGATGGTGACAGCACTCCAGATTCACGCCTCAAGGGTTGTGGGACTGGGGAAGAGACCCAGGGAAAATACCCCAGTAGTCAACCAGTAGTTAGCCTTTGAGGAGAACGGAGGGAATGCTTGAGTCAAATTAAAGTGATGGGACCTGTGATTCAGGAGTGACGAGATTTAGCCTAGTTCTGTTTCTATATCAATCTAAAATAGGGGTTTTGGTTGACTTATCTCCTCTCTGCTATAAGCAGGGCAGTGGCCAAAATCAGATAGCTCAGCCAGAGCATTGGGGCTCTGCTGATCTCCTTTTGTTGTGCAACCTTCTTCACAGTTAACCAGTTTTTGGGAATTTCAGCTAAAAATTTATTTTTGCAAGAACAAATAGTTTTATCCAAAAAGAGTACTAACTTCAAGCCCTGTGTAATGAAATCAATGGAATGGATAAAGTCCGGAAGATGCGGTTATGTTTATGCATTGTTCCAGCTCTCTCAGGCATTGCAGAACAGACCAAATGGTTGTCAGAAAACACAATCTATTTATTCACTTGTTACTACTTATGCCCGACAACCAAAGACAATGAGCTTCATCAACTAAAAGTTGTTAAATTGAATAAGACATTTTCTCCTCTTATTATGCTTTTATTCTGTTTTTCTTTATGGAGGTGGGGTGTTGGTGGGAGTAAGTAAATGTCCACTGCAGATTAGATTGTCCATAGGCATTAAAGAGGATGAAGAAACAATTAATGAAAATGGTTCTTGGCATGAACAGATTGGAGAAGCAGGGGGCTGATCTCCTTAGACATTTTTTGACACAAGCCCCCAGATGTTAGCAGAAGAAATTTGCATGGTTAACTGGGCTGGATGTGCCTTTTGTTGTGTCTGGATTGATATCTGGTGCTTCACCTGGTTTTATTTTTGGCTTTTGTAGCAGTCTGATAAAGCTGAGTAGTTTGGTAGATCATTTCAGGGAGCAGCTAAGAGTGAGCCACACTTCTATAGGCCTTGTATAGGTTGACGTCAAGGTAAGGATAGTGGATTTTCTTCCCTAAATAAAGGTTGAGTTTTTGCAATAATCCAATCGTTTTCCAGCCATCATTAGATAGTAGCTTCTTATTCCAAATTCACTTAACTGAATTTAATTCTGCCAGGTGGAATTTGACCTAATTTCCCCAAGTTGTATGTTTAGATCTCTGGATTAATAGTCTAGTGACACAGGAACTATACCACAGCAATCTTAGGTAATTCATGCCAAATAAGTCGACAGCAAAATTGTTGAAAGATCTATTTGGCCATAAAGTATGACCTCAAAACTAGGCAATAATTAAGACAGCCGATGTGAAAAAAAAATTAGCACAGCCTAGCATGCTATAGTTCCCAAATTCAATATTGGGCAACGGAGTCTGGCACCAGAACGTGCAAAAAAACTGGGCTGGGTTCGTCTTGCAGGCTTCTCAAACTGCTAACGTTTCTTTGAACCTCTGTAATCTGTTGCAGTTTCCTGTAGTTCTCAAATTTCAGGTAGGAGCAATCCCTTTGGATCTTTCTTCTCTCTGCTTCAGCAAGCATTGTTTCAACCTCCTTTCTTGTATTCTAAACAATTTAATTAGGTCTCTCCTTTACAAACTATGTGAGCCAATTACCAGGTCATGTAATTGCTATTAATCTAAAAAATCCTAAGTAAAAGAATACTTACACATCCTTATCAGTATTGTACTGGTTTCGACTAGTTCGGTACTGCAGTTTTGTGCTGTTACAGGCAATTAAGCTAAGTTAACAAAGGTTTGCTTAGACACTAAACTATGGTACTTGAGATACTTGTGTTAAAGCTGCAGAATTTGAGTACGTGGTTTAATTTATTCGCAAAATGTGATTCTGAAACATGACTTTTTCATACATAATTTTTGTTCCAAACCCTTGATGCTCTAACCTAACACACATTTAGAATTGCAGTCATGGAGGTTTCAATTGACACACCATGTAGAGCCTTTGGGGAACGTGTTCCTGCTGTTTGTTTTTTTTTAAAAAGTGCTTCCTGGTTTTAAGTGGCTTAGCTCTAATTAGATAGGTTGGATACAGACCAATTGTCATATGCCTTAATCATTTTAAGACCTTGATTAGATCACCTGTCAACTTTCTAAACTCGAGGAATACTAGCCAAGTTTATGTCTTCATAATTTGCTGTATAATCCCTGATACTTCATGCATCCACTGTCCTTTCCAAGGTGAATATATTTCCTGAGATTTGGGTCTCCAAAACTGAATTCGGTGCTCCAGAACTAGGCTGCGCACAACAAAAGCATAATTTCCTCACTTTTAAATTAAAACCCCTTCGACATAATGGACTGCAATTCTATTTGCCTTTTTGATTAACTTGTATATGCGTACATGAGATTTCAGTGGCTTTTGTACATGGATACGTAATTCACAATGCTCAGTCTAATTATCAAATTGATTCCTAGAAATCCAGGAATAAAAAGAAAAACACCGGCAATACTGAGCAGGTCAGGCAGCATCTATGGAGAGAGAAACATAATATTTTAGGTGGTGACCTTTCATCAGAGCAACAGATTGGATGTGAGATCATTGGCATGAAACTTTAACCATGTTTCTCTTTCCACAGATGCTGTGTGATCCGAGTATTCTCTTTTCTTTAATAAATTTAGAGTACCCAATTATTTGTTTTCAATTAAGGAGCAACTTAGGGCTGGGTTAGCTCAGTGGGCGAGATAGCTGGTTTGTGATGCAGAACAAGGCCATCAGCGCGGTTTCAATTCCCGTACCAGCTTACCCGAGCAGGCGCCAGAATGTGGCGACTAGGGGCTTTTCACAGTAACTTTATACTTGTGACAATAAAAGATTATTATTATTATTAGCGTGGCCAATCCCCTACCCTGCACATCTTTTTGTGTTGTGAGGATGAGACCCACGCAGACATGGGAAGAATGTGCAAACTCCACACTGAAAGTGATCCGGGGCCGAGATCGAACCCGGGTCTTCGGCGCCGTGATCAAATCACCATCAGTCAACTCTCTCCAAAGGGGAGAGCAGCCTCTGGGACTGAAGGTATTTGGAAGTTGGCTGAAATATATGATTCTGTATTGATTCTTTATTGATTAGTTTTATTAGGTCATACTTTACGGCTAAATAGATCTTTTCACTTTGCTACAACTTGACAGTCTTGCTGTCGCCTTATTTATCATGAATTACCTACAGGCATAAGATTGCTGTGTCACTAGACTAGTAATCCAGAGATCCAAACATACAACTTGAGGAGATGAGGTCAAATCCCACCTGGCAGAATTAAATTTAGTTAAGTGAATTTGGAATAAAAAGTTCAAAACAAGCTTGAGGAACAGCACCTCACCTGATTGGACACTTTGCACCCTTCTCAACTCTACACTTTCAGCCTACGAACTTATTCCCCAATTTTGGTTCTGTTTTTTTTTCCTTATGCCAGTTTCAATCGTGCTTTTTGTTTTTGCTTTTAGACAGAACTTTTCATTATTCTGGCATTTGCACTCAATCTGGACAAATACTTTGTCTTTTCAGTACAACCATTGCCACTCCCAGGACATTTTGTTGCAGGACATATTTGTCATTTAATCTCTCCAGCCCTCTACCCTATCCCAGACTTTCCCTTCTGTTCATCCTCTCCCACCCGACTTTTCAATGGCATTATCTGATCATATTTCTACCTTACTTTAGTTCGAAAGAAGTCATATTCGACTCGAAGCTTTAACCTCTGTTTCTCTCTCTAGATGCTGCCAGACGTGCTAGGTATTCCAGAAATTTCCGGGGTTTTTTCAGATTTCCTTCATCCACAGTATTTAGCTTTTAAGTATTTGAAGGCATTTGCTTTATTGAACAATAGTGCTGAACTGTGCAACTTTTTCTTTTACAGACAATTTATGAAAACCGAATATACAGCCTTAAAATAGACTGTGGTCCTAGATATCCAGAGGCAGCACCACATGTTAGATTTGTAACAAAAATAAATATGAATGGAGTAAATAGTTCCAATGGAACGGTAAGTTTATATTTGTCATCATAGATAGCAGTGCTTGTTTTTCAATAGCCACATAACATCAACTGTTTTTGATTTTGGTGTCCAAAACTGATCTTATTGCTACCACAGTGGTGGAGTGAATTCTGTCCGGTAGATTTCTTTGGAGGATTTGACTCGTCATATGATTTAATTTTCATTGAGACATCATTAAATTTTGAAGCAAAAGAAAACTGTCCTAAAAGTAAGTACTGTGCTCCCCCTCTGGCTCAGTCAGTTGCAGAATCATAGAGGCCACAAAGGTTGTATGTTTTATTCTTGATCTGTGCCCCTGTAGCTTTTCTCTGCTGGAGCCAATGTACTAGGATAGTACAACAGATGCCAATAGTATGGGTTAGGAAGAGGAAAATTAATCAAGGTTTTGAATTCTGTTTGCTAGTGAGTCTTTCACTCCTAAATGAAGCTTGGTTATGTTTTGTAGCAGTATTACGACACAGAAGACCACCATTTTGGGCAACCGAATCCATGTCGGGTAGCCGGCTGATGCACACAGGATTAGCGTAATCCATTCAACCCCCTGAGTCTGTTCTGACAGTCAATGAGGTCATGGCTGACCTGCACCCTTAACTCTGTTTACTCATTTTTGATCCATATTGCTTGATGCTCTTACCAACAAAAAAAAAATCTATCAATTTTAATATTGATCCTTAAGCTGCACCCTTTTTGGAGAAGAAAATTCCAGATTGCTGCTGTTGCTCTTGAATGGTCTAACTCCAATTTTATGTTTGAATAGAGACTGAAAGCAGCCTGATGCCAATGCAGTTTCTCCCCAAAATGGATTCAGTTCTTTGAGAAGAAATTTACATTTAAATTTACATTTGGTAGCAAGTTTTACCCCAAAGAGTATATGGCAGGCATATTTAGTTTTTAACACCTTGTCGCTGCAAGCAATGCTTTACCTTGTTTTACAAATGAGTGATTGTCCTTTTACTTATTGTCTGTTTAATGCTGTTGCACTACTAGACACAGTGGTTAACACTGCTGCCTCACAGTGCCAGAGACCTGAATTTGATTCTGACCTTGGGTGCCTGAGCAGAGTTTGCACATTCTCCCTGTGTCTGCATGGGTTATTTTCCTCCCACAGTCCAAATGATATGCAGGTCAGATGGATTGTCCATGCTAAATTGCCCCTTCGTGCCCACTGTTTAGGGGGGTTGCAGGGATAGGGTGCGGGCTTGGGCCTAGGTAGGTTGCCCTTGCAGAGGATTGGTGCAGACTCGATGAGTTAAATGGCCTCCTGCACTGGAGGAATTCTATGGTGGTCACAAAATAAGTGGTCATATGATAACTGCTTGGAGTTCTCCTTTGGAGTAGTTAGTGATTTGGGTTCAGTTTTGAAGTTCACCTAACTATCAGGTTTAGACTATACCACAAGGTGGAGCAATTCTTTTTTTTAAATTTAGAGTTGCCAATTATTTTTTCCAATTAAGGGGCAATTTAGCATAGCCAATCCACCTATCCTGCACATCTTTGGGTTGTGGGGGTGAAACCCACACAGACACGGGGAGAATGTGCAAACTCCCCACGGACAGTGACCCAGGGCCGGGATTCGAACCCGGGTCCTCAGCGCCGTAGGCAGCACTGCTAACCACTGTGCCACCGTGCCGCCCAGGTGGAGCAATTCTTAATAATGGAACACTAACTGAAAGGAGATTGATGTCCTCCCCTTACAGGCTGCAAACATGTCTTATGCATACAAAAGATTTTAATTTATCAGTGTGCTCCAAGCACTTTATTTAATTTTCTGTCTTTTTTATTTTGAGGCTTAGTTTCACATGTAACTTCCACCATTTAGGTGACGTTATACATCCGTTGTACCTGACTAAATGGGGATATTTTAAGCTCGTATACATTTTTACGTAGTGCCTTTTAAAATAATTATTCCTTGTTGCATACTGTCAATGTCAAAGGGGCTGGTTTAGCTCACAAGGCTAAATCGCTGGCTTATAAAGCAGACCAAGCAGGCCAGCAGCACGGTTCGATTCCCGTACCAGCCTCCCCGGACAGGCGCCGGAATGTGGCGACTAGGGGCTTTTCACAGTAACTTCATTGAAGTCTACTCGTGACAATAAGCGATTTTCATTTTTCATTTTCATGTCAATGTCAAATATTGGTTCTCTGATCCTTGCTCGTAGTATGTAGGATCAGTGTATATGTTTATTTGCAGAATACGTAGAAACATTGATGTGGGAATGACTTGCCCTGATCCATTTTTCTAACTATTTGCATTTAAATCAACAGTGAATAAAATAGTCCAGCAGATATTAGTAATTTGTATTTGCATTTTCTCCAGGTGGATCCAAAAAGCATATCAGTCCTAGCTAAATGGCAGAATTCATATAGTATCAAAGCTGTTCTGACGGAACTTCGGCGTCAAATGATGTGTAAAGAAAACGGAAAACTCGCTCAGCCCCCAGAAGGACAAAGTTACAGCAATTAATCTGGAATTGTACCTCCCACTATTCAAGCTTACTTCATTCTCCACTGTAGTATTTTTTTTCTAGGCGCATCTTGTAGATCTCAAAGTACTGGAAAAAAAATCCCATTTAAAAAGCAATTAATCTTAATACTGTAAATGTAAGCCAATACTAATTGTTTTTGTTGGACAAAGTTGTATGATAACACAAATAATCTTGCGCGTAACCACTGTCTACACAGTAGAATCTTTGTCGTCAGGAATTATCTATTGAAATTAGTACTGTTGAGACCAATGTGGCACATTTAGCTAAAGCTGTGAATATGCACATCACACAGACACTTGCTGCAGGTTTGGCCTTTAAATTATTGTCCCTTCGCAATAGTATTAAAGCTCAGGACTATTTATTAGAGTCTAAACACAAAGGTTGGAACGATCAGTGCAGTATTGTTTTCTGGTCTTCATCTGCCAATGGGATTTATCTTGCTTTCGGAGCCAATCCTTCCTTTGTGCTGTCTCTAGTAAATGCTGAACACGGCTGATGTATTTTGGACCACTAACCTTAGTTTGCTGTAATGTGGATGCAAGCTACGTGTATAACTATTTGGTGTGTCCAGGACTTTTTTGACATTCATGTTTGTACAAAGCCACATTTTAAAGCAGCGGGTATCACCACAACTCTTAAACAACCATTGTTTCCATTAAAAGCCTATTTTGTTGAAAAGAATGTTTAAGATATTAGATGTATGGATATAACAGTCTCAGAAATTAAAGAATTTAACATAACTTAATGGTATTCTATTAATAGCCTTTTATTGTTTCAGCCTGATTATGAAATGTTAAAATTGTGCATGTGGGTTATACATGGATTATATTTAAGCTAAATTGTAAGTACAATAGCTTTGACCTAATCTAAAGTACATGTAAAATGCAAGTCGGAAAAACATTCTCAAGACAAATTTGTGATATGTACTTTTACTTTAGAGAACTGAATACTAATAACTTGTACTGCACTTGAGACAATATTTTTCAGATATGTCCGGCCTGTTTCGTATCTGTTAAGTTTATCTATGTAGCTCAGAATTATTTAAATTAGAATATTCCTGTGGAACAAGACACTACAGTGAGTTAGACAAGAGTTAGACAATTGTTTGAGTCTCTGGGGCTCCAGCAATCCAACTGATAGGCTAAAACTACAATGGTACAATGTAAAATAATTGTGAAATCACAATCTGTTTCACAATGGGCATGAGTCCACAGCCTGAGCTGCTTTCGTTTAGGTACTAATTGGCAATCTCACTTTTTTTTTAAAAGCCGTTCACAGGGTAGAGATTGCAAATGTCGCAATAAAATTGGATTAAAGCATTTTTTCCCCGTTTTCTTGGGTACAGCACACATTAATCCTTGCATTTCCTATGATGCCAATTGAATTTTCTGTGGCCCAATATCTTGGTAAATGAAAATATTGTAAATTATTCCTTGCTGTGTATTCCAGCTACTGAAATGTATTGTGCTGCCAAAACTTTATAAATGAAAATTGATGTTTGCTCCTATCAGGCTTGGGCTTTGGGCAAGCTACTAATTTTATTTGTACAAACCAGATGAATGAGCAATAAAAAGTGACAAATCTAAATTTACCTATTTCAGCAATAGCTGCAACTCTTTCTAATCATAGACACAGGTATTAAAATGTAAACCTGATAAGCTGTACAATATTTATCTCCTGTTTCTGCTAATCAGCTACAAAACTGAAACTAGGGGTGGGATTTATCGGCTGTTCACACTGGCGTGAAATTCCAGTCCCACGCCAACGCATGGTTATTCCCGCTGGGAGGGATGCTGTCAATGGGAAGCCCCACCTAGATGTAAAGTGACTTTCAGTTGAAACAGGCTTACCATAGAAATAAAATTACCATTTGAAGTATGTAGAAATACAAGATAATACATGGCTATAAACACTGAAAATGATAAAATATGTAATGGCCCCTTGGTTGATTAACCAATTAACATTTATATACAGCTCTTGTGTGGACTACAGCAAATTGTATCAGCAAACTTGTTTAGCCTTTTTAACCCTGGGTATTATGTCCTTGCAGTTCAATCTGCCATATTTGCTGCTACCATTGGATGGTAAATAGTGGAAACATGTTCTAATAAAGAGCTGACAATGCAATGTTCAACCCAAATTACTTAAAATATTTTCTGAAACTGGAATAGTTCCCAAACAGCCAGGACTAATTTAAAATGCCACCTTGGAATCAGAGTCTGCTATTCATCTCCTTGAGCTTGTTCTACCATTCGGTTAGATCGAGGCTGGTCTGTACCTGCTGTGGCTCTGCCTATCCTTCAAAGAAAAATATCAATCCCTGTTCTGAAATTTTCAATTGATCTAACCTCAATAGCCATTTTTTTTGTTTGCGGGGGGGAGTGTTCCAGTCTTAGTACCGATTTCTTCTGTTGATCTTTATTTGGTCAGTCATGTTTTAGACCAATCTTGTAACTGGCTCAAACAAATGAGAATCCATCTCAATTTTGAGATTATTATTTGTGTTTTTCCTGATTCCATACTCCATTTTCACAAACTCTTCTGCAGCTGCATGCTCCTTACCCTGCCTGAATGCTGTATGAGCTGACCAGTCAACCCATGTGACACTATATATGTTCTTTAAATAACTGCATTTTAAATTTCTTTTCATTTGAAAACCTGTAAGTGAATTCTATTATGTAGCTTCCACCCACATTATCTTGTTATTAGTCATAAAACATGAAATACAAAAAACTAAAGTCATAATCATTTAGTTCTATTTTTTAATTTAAGAAAGTGGAAGATTTTATTTTATAATTTACAATATTGCAGGTGAGTGAAGTTTCGCTGTCTTTTTAAAGTTAAGATGGAATGTGTGAAAGCAAGGAGGGAATGGGAATTGTTTAAATACCTTTGAAAAGCCAACATGGTCACCCGTAACCCTGGTTTAATCCTAGTCCAATATTTGGCAGACGTCGGTTAGCAAAAGATTAAGATTGCTACAATTGTCTAGAGCTTCGGGATAATTTTCTTCATTGTTACATAGTTCTGTATTCTTGGTGTTTTATGAATACATAATTTCACCTAATCAGCCAAAGTGTGTCACTGGAATTTGCATAATACAGGCATGCTGCCAAAGTTTAACAGCAGAGCTTGAGGCATCGGGTATGTTGAACAGGAAGTGTGTGCTATATGCACTGTTTTTAATACATTAACTTGAAGGTATCTTGTGTTAAGTTGGAGCATATGCTACTTTATAACAAGGGTGTTACATTATGTAACTCGGGTTGTACTTTTATCGGAGCCATTTTGGTGACAGAAAAGTCAGATTGTAGTATTATTACATTCTGGAGTTTTGTTTGTGATTCCATTTTATTGTGCCAGCACTCAGACAAGAAGGGCGCGTTTCCCCCAAAAAATTTCTACGTTAATTTGTGGCATTTTTTTCTGGGAGTTTCCCGCCGGCTCTGCAGGTGAGTTCCCCACTGCTATTCAGTGACAATTAGCCACTTTCTTGGGCCATGGGGATTTTCTCACCAATTTAGCCCACACTTAAAATTTTGTTTTAGCACTGGGGACCTGAACTTTGAGATCAGGCTGCCATTTTGAAAGAGTGCCTCGGTGAGCTTGTGGATCCTCCACGCCCCCACCCATGGGCAATGTCACCTCCCACACACATGGACAGTACTAGATACCCCTCTATGGTGTTTCTACCCCCCCCCCCCCCCCGCTTCCAGGACCCCAACCCATCACCCATCCAACCTCCCTCGGGAGGCCAAAGAATCGAGGAAGGCCAGTGGATCCCACGCAGGTAGGTCGTAAAGTAGGTTTACGACCTAGGCCCTGCCGATTTGGGGCAGAGTTCCGACTCCGAGATTCGCGGGACTTTGGAGAATCTTGCAAGGCGCGGAGGCTCTCGGGAGTCTCTCTGGAAGTTTCTCCCGGCACGCGTCGTGCTCTCCCTTGAGCGCAACACGACCGGAGAATCGTGCCCGAGATGTTGAAAGGAAAGGAGTCCTGTCATTTGGCAGCACTGGAAAGAGTAAAATTAGAGTAGCAAACAATAGGACTCTGTTCTTACAGCTATGACTCCCTTTGTTTTTACCTCTAAACATTAGCACATGGCTGCTTCAATACAAATGAGATCAATTTTTTAAATGGTTCAAACATTGTTTTAAAACTTAGTCAAGAAACAGATTATTTTCAATAAGACTCATCGGGTGACTAATAACTAAATGTAAACTCTATAATTTCCAATAATAATGTTCCTTTGCATGCCACCTGTCTTTAATTTAATGCTTTATATGTAGTCAGTACACTTGTCAACATGAGTAATGGATGTTATTTCTGATGAGCTCAAGCTCAATGAATGACTATAAAGCTAATTGCCAGCGAGAAGTGTGATTGGAATGGAACAGTGCAGCACAAAACAGGCCCTTCGGCCCTCGATGTTGTGCCGAGCATTGTCTGAAACCAAGATCAAGCTATCCCACTCCCTATCATTCTGGTGTGCTCCATGTGCTTATCCAATAACTGCTTGAAAGTGTCTGACTCCACTATCATAGCAGGCAGTCCATTCCGCACCCTAACCACTCTCTGTAAAGAACCTACCTTGGACATCCCTCCTATATCTCCCACCCTGAATCTTATAGTTATGCCCCTTTGTAACAGCTGCATCCACCCTAGGAAATAGTCTCTGAACGTCCACTCTATCTATCCCCCTCATCATCTTATAAACCTCTATTAAGTCGCCTCTCATCCTCCTCCGCTCCAAAGAGAAAAGCCCTAGCTCCCTCAACCTTTCCTCATAAGACCTATATTCAGCTCAACTCTAATCTCCCTCCAACTCCCCTCCAACTTAATTTCCCCAACACACCCTCCTTCTAACCTCTCTCAACTCGCATTCCAACCTCCCTCCCAACTTCCCCAATCACCCTCCAACCTCCTCATCCCAAACCCCCTGTAATTTATTCTCCAACCCCCTTCAATATTTCCCCAGCCACCTCCTCCCCTTCAAGCCCCCAACCTCCCCCACCATCCTTCCCCCCCAACCCCAAAACAGCATCTAATTGGTTCTATAATTACAGGGTCCTTTTTTTTAAAGCCGGTCCTTCGAGTCTGCAACTCTGGATACACCCCACCCCCCTCCCTCCCAGGCATTGGGAGGCAGAACAGATTTGGTGGGGTTAAATGTCCTACTCCACATTTTTGGTTAGGGACAGGTTTTATTTGCTTTTTTTGGAGTCATGTTGCAGTGAAAGCAAATGTTGCAGTTTATATGTGTGTATAATATTTCTCGTAGGTGAGAAAACTTCACAATATCAGAGCTCATCATTTGGGCTAAAATCGGTTGATCAATTTATTGGCAAGATTTATCATTATACAGGTGCAAATGAAACACAGCCAATAATTGGAGGTACCTAGCCTGGCTGACACAATTATAACATTCTCAAAAGCAACATGCTGTAAACATTTTAAGACCTTTTAAGTGAAACTTTGATCAATCTAATATGGGAACTCAATTGCTCCATAATGTCCCATCACACCGCTGCACCACTGGGAATAAATAGTTGAGAGAAATGAATTGAACGATAAAATAAGGGAGTATTTATAATATTGCAAACAAAAAATTCCGGCACTCAATCATCAAAGCAACCCTTTCACACTAAGCACACAAGCATGTTATTAATTTCACCTTGCAGACAGCGAGAATGTGATTCCCAGGCTTCCAGATCGTTCAATGGAATTTGAGTGTTTTTGACATCTGACAGACACACATCGGAAAGCTCAGTTGTAGTTGACATCAATACATGACTGCAAGCTTGAATGCACTAACGTTGTTGAATCTTAGTACACAATTTAAAGTTTTGTTCTGCTTTACACAAACTAACCGAGTTATAGTCGGTGCATTACTTACTGTTGGGCGCGGTTACATCTCCTGTAGAAACATTTTTCGAAGCACTTCTAGACAGCAACCACAACCACAGTGTTCAGCATAGGAATTCTGTTGTGGGTTCCAGTGTGGTAATGGTGGATTTTTTTTTTTTAGGGAGTGTGTGGTTAGGGACAGTTAATATATGGTGTAAATATTGCACGTCCAGTACATAATGCCCACGAGCAGTCTTCAGAACTTATGTACAGATACGTAGGATTGCCAGAAGGAATCTGTCTGCTTTCTGTGCTACACTATGGAGTCTACCATGGTGAAATTTCATCATCTCGAGCCTAATTTCCAGATAAGATCTAGCAAGGGCTCAATTCTGTTTATTGACAGGTATAACTTTCGAACACATTCTTACAAGTCACTGCAGGTGACATTTGGTGATGTGGTCCATTTTTATCCCACCAATCCAAAAAGTAACTGGAAATCTTGTTTTCTGGGAACAAATCATCACAACATCATAAGGTGATGGATTTTCCAAACCGGCTGAATTTAATTGGTATACAAATTACCATCAGCGCCCTGAGCAACAGGGTCAGAATATTGCATTTAGCATGCAATATACTGTTGTCAAATGTAATTTGTGTTGAGTCACCACACAATTATTGAAAGGAGTATGAAGAGTATGACTGCAATGCGACCAAGAATGCCTACTGTATCCTTGACTAATGATTCTGATGTGAAACTCCCCAGGATGCTGAACAGATACAGTTGACCTCCTACCTCCACCCAAAGTCTAGTGGATCATGTAATTAGTAGTTTTAAACAGTCACTTTAATGTTTGAATGGGATGAGGTAATAATGCCCTATAATTCTAACAGGATGTCCAATTAGTTGTTACTGCATATTGTACCATTCAAAGAAAGGGACGCTGCGTAGCCCATTCAGGAAAGGGCAAATTCATCTAGTTAGTTTACGTACTTCCTAGTAACTGGTTTGAATTAGCAAAGCATTTGGGTGAGGTTAGGCCCATCGTACTTTTGACTGCAGAGCATTTAACTTTTCAAACCACAAATGAAAGAAATCTGAAAAAATTGGGTAGCATACCTTTTTTGTAAAATCTTCAATGAACACTAATAGTCTTGACACTAAATTTGATAACTATTGTTTCAGACCAAGAAATAAAAGCTGTGCATGACTGCATTTTTTCCAAGATCATTATCAGCTTTCCTTGTGTAGAATGCAATATTTTTCTAGTATGCTTTGGATATTTTACTGGAATGGATTTTAAAAACGCACACTAAGATATGAAGCATAAATCTAATTGTGAGTTATTAAAATATTTAATCAGCTATATACATGATTTGATTGGTATCATTTTAAATTCTGGAAATGTAAAGCAATCATTTTGGAACTGGACAAAAAATTATAGCTTGGTATTTGTGGATCACAGATTAAGTCAACATTTGTTTTGATTTCCATGTACCATCAGCAGCTTGTGTTTATATAGCACCTTTCATGTGGTAAAGTGCACTGATGCACTTCACAAGCAAAATTAGTAAGAATTTTCCACCTTGCCATGGAAAGTGATATGAGGACAGATGAAGGAAAGGTTGGTCAAAGGTGTTGGTTTTTAAGAGCTGTCATAAAAGAGGAGAGAGAAGTGATGGAAAAGTGAATTCCAAAGCATACAGCCAAGGCAACCAAAAGCACGGCTGCCAATAGTGAAGTGATTAAAACCGGGTATAGGTAAGATGCCAGAATTGGAGGAGCACACACATCTCAAAGGCTGAGGCTGGAGGAAGTTGAGGAAAGGATGAGAATGGAAGGATTTGAAAATAAGAAGGAGAATTTTAAAGTTGAGGTGTTGCCAGACCAGGAGCCAATGTGGGACAGCAAGTACGGGGGTGATGAGTGAATAGGAGTTTATTCCAAATTCAAGTTTTAAACTAGCATTTTTAGTGTTCTAATTTGGTGTTTATTCACAATAAAACAACAGGATGAGGAGTAGCTTGTTTTTTAAAAAAAGTCCCAAAAAACGTATTTTATGACTGAATGCAAACAATTAATTTACAGTAAAATGCATGATAAATCTTTGTACCATGAGTTCACACAGACCTTGACACCACAAATATGTCAACAACTTTTTCAAATATATTCGCTTTACTGCTGGTGTTGCTTCTGTTAACATGCATTGCTAACCTGGAATTATAATTGTTTCAAATATTTTGTTTAGAATTGACTGTAGCTTGCTAGTTTAACTATCCATATAATCCAGCTCACTTCAAATATAATTTAAATGACTTGAAATAAAATTAGTCTATCTTCAGTATAATAAGTTTCCAATGTGTATCCATAAAGTGAAAAGTGTGCCTTACAATGGGTTACAATCCCCATAGAAATTGTTAATCTTCAGCTTCATTTTAGAGGCACAACAGGTACATCAACAACGAGGATGAGATTCGAACCCACGCATAGAAGGACAATGGAATAGCAGTCCATCCCCTTAACCACTCGGCCACCTTCATTTTAATTCCCCCTGACTTTGTTCTTTTCCACCAATGTCTGAGCTTCTACCTGCATCCCTGTGCAGTGAACCACAGAGACTTTTGTTTCTAGTTTCTATTGTAAAATCTTAGGCATAGGTCTGGTTAAGGCATTCATAGTCTAAGGTAAGAGAAGGCAATACAGCCCCTCAAGCCTGCTCTGCCGTTCAATACAATCATGGCTGATCTTCTCTCATCCTCAACCACTTTCCTGTCCATTCTCCATAACCCTTCAACCCATCACTAAGTAAAAATCTATCCTCAAATTTACTCAATACCCTGGCACCCACTGCACTCTGGGGTAGTGAATTCCATGGATTCATAGCCCTTTGATAGAAGTAATTTCTGTTTTAAATCTCCTACCCCTTAACCTAAAACTGTGACCTCATTCTAGATTGCCCCACAAGAGGAAGCATCATTCTTATGTGTACTTTGTCAATACCTTTTATCGTTTTATATACCTCAATTAGATGATCTCTCATTCTTCTAAACTTGAGAGTATATAGGCCTAAACTGCTCAATCTGTCTTCATAAAACAAACCCTTCATCTCTGCAATCAATCTAATGAACCACCTTTGAACTGCCTCTAATGCAATTACATCCCACTCATAAAGGGTCCCAAATTACGCAATACTCCCAAGTGCGGTCTCACCTATGCCTTGTACAGTTGCAGCAACACTTCTCCACTATTATACTCTTCCTTTAGCTATAGGGGAGGCGGTGTAGTGGTGTTGTCACTGACCCAGTAAACTAGAGACCCAGAGTAATGCTCTGGGGACCCAGGTTCAAATTCCACCACGGCAGATGGTGAAATTTAAAAATCTGGACTTAAAAGTCTAATTAAACGATTGTTGTAAAAACCCACCTCACTCATTAATGCCCTTTAGGGAAGGAAATCTGCCGTCCTTACCTGGTCTGGCCTACATGTGACTCCAGACCCACAGCAATGTGGTTGACTCTTAACTGCCCCCTCAAGGGCAATTAGGGATGGACAATACAGCCTGCGACCACCATGTCCCATGAATGAATAAAAAGTCTCCATGTTTCTACACAAAGCTCTGTACAACAGTAAACTGACCCTACATACGGGCCACGTCTTTCTTATGTGTGCGTGGTACTGTACTCCGTGTCACGTTAACTGTTTATGTGTCAGACCCTTACATTACACCTCCCCCATGTTTTCATTCAACATATTTAAAAGTTATCCCAGAATATCCCATGTATTTACATCATCACTACAGGTATTATGCCATCTCCTCTGAGTTCAAAGGTTAAAGAGGCCTTGTTTTCGCCACTGTTGGAGGAGTCATAGGCTCTGTTGTAGGTAAACTTTGTTCAACTGGAGGTTGTTCAGGCATTTGAGAGTCTTTTTCCATTCTTTGGCATTTGTCACTCTGTCAATTCCCCAATTGGCATGATAGATAATGGTTGATTTATCCCAATCTACAGGGCAGATGAACTTTGGGCTCATCCGTGCAGTGTTTTTTTCTCCTCTTCCTTTCTGTGGCTCACCTTGACACACACTGGGATGGCTCTTGCTGTTGTGAGGGTGTGACTTGGTAGTAAGCTCACCTTTAAGTTTGACTGTGTGATGCGCTGTCATCAATGGACGGCTGCTACTCGGTTCCAGCATTGTTTGTGGCACTGTCATTCTGGCTGCAGACTGTAGATCTCTCGGTGCATTTTAGAACAAGGATCCAGTATCTTTGTCCTCACCCAGGAAGCATGGTGATGTGCCCTCTTGGTGTGCTGTCTTAACCTCATGAAGCCTCATGAGATCTTTGTGCATTTTGATATTTTGGCTTTGCCCAGCTTTCCCAAGTGTCCAATCCAGTTATATTAGAAGCATTGGGCTGAAATTGTCAGACTTTGATCGCGTCTGCTTTGTTCCACATGGCATGGTCTTTTGGTTAGTGTATTGCTTCCTTTGACCTGGAATGTCCCTGTTTCTGTTTCATTATCAGGGCAGTGGGGTTCACATTGTACCACAGTTTGCTTTTTCCATGAACATTGATCTGTGCTGCAAATAAATTTCAGGCTGCTTGACGATCTGATGGCTTTATCAAGGGTTAGATCTTCCTCCGCTTGAAACATGTCTGAGAGTGCATCGTCCACCACACCTACAACTATTTGGCCCCTGATTAACTCAGATTTCAGGTCACTGTAATCATAGCCTTCAGCCATTCTGTACAACTCATTAATTATGGAGTCAACAGGTTCTCCTGGTTTCTGGACACATTTATTAAATATAGCCTTTTCAAGAATTCTGTTACTCCTGAGGTTAAAATTAATGTTGAATGATTTTGAAACTTACCAAATTTTGCAGGTGATTCATTAATTCCTTGTCTAGCTATTATACCATTGGTTATTGGGCCTACCGAATAAAACAATGTCTTTTTATCCAGACCCGAAGTAATCGGGTGTCTAGGGAATGTCTTCCTCCAAAGTCCCCAATTTTGTGATTGTTCTGGGCATGGGATAAATCCAAATTGCTCAGAAGAGTTGAGTTCTGATCCACAGTTAAAATATTTAAATTGCAGATTCAGCTTTTTTTTAATAAATTTAGATTACCCAATTATTTTTCAATTAAGGGGCAATTTAGCGTGGCCAATCCACCTACTCTGCACATTTTTGGGTTGTGGGGGCGAAACCCACGCAGACACAGGGAGAATGTGCAAACTCCACACGGACAGTGACCCAGAGCCGGGATCGAACCTGGGACCTCAGCGCCGTGAGGCAGTTGTGCTAACCACTAGGCCACCGTGCTGCCCTCAGATTCAGCTTTAAGAGGGAACTGAAATTCCAAGATGATGCTGCCATATACTCCTTCACTGAGGGTTTCTGTGCTTACCAGTTTTGTTGAGCTCCCGCAGTAATTGCGTTTGCGATCTCAGTGTTAACAATAGCTGCCTGGGGTCTTGCTCATTTTCGAGCAATGTTCTTGGACCTTGAAATCGTTGAATCCTGGCTTTTATTGGGTTTTGTAAGTTGCCGACTCAGTCGCGATTATTTATTATTTTCTGTTTTGTTCAGAGCAAGCTCGGAGTGAGTGTTCAGCTGCCAAATCAGGCACCAGTTTTCTCTGACCACTTGCTTCAGGACAATTTGGGTGGCACGGTAGCGCAGTGGTTAGCACTGTTGCTTCACAAAGCAGTACACCAACTCCGCCAGGCACGCGGGGCCCTATACGAACACGGAGACAAAGCCAGCCGCCTGTTGGCCCACCAGCTGAGAAAGCAGGCAGCCAGCAGAGAAATTGCGCAAATCAGAGATACCAGAGGCACGTTGGAAACAGAACCAGAGAGGATTAACAAAACCTTCAAGGCCTTCTACCAAGAGCTGTACACCTCAGAGCCCCCAACGGGGAAGGCTGGGATGAACCGGTTTCTTGACGGACTGGACATACCAGTTGTGGGAGAGGGCAGAAAACGGGATCTGGAAGCACCACTAGCACTGGGAGAGATCATGGACAGCATTAGCTCCATGCAGGCGGGGAAGGCGCCGGGACCGGACGGATTCCCGGCGGACTTCTACAAAAAATTTGCGACAGCGCTGGCCCCGCACCTGCGGGAGATGTTCACAGACTCGCTAGCTAGGGGCACATTGCCACCCACGTTAGCACAGGCCTCAATCTCGCTGATACCTAAGAAAGACAAAGACCCAACGGAATGTGGGTCATACAGACCCATATCTCTGCTGAATGCAGACGCCAAAATACTGGCCAAAATCCTAGCCAAGAGGCTAGAAGACTGTGTACCTGAGGTGGTCACAGAGGACCAGACGGGCTTTGTCAAAGGTAGACAGCTTACCGCGAACATCAGGCGCCTGCTGAACGTGATAATGACCCCCTCCGGGGAGAGAACACAAGAGGTGATCGTCTCCCTGGACGCAGAAAAGGCCTTCGACAGAGTCGAGTGGGAATACCTCATAGAGGTACTGGAGCGGTTCGGGCTTGGAACAGGGTTCACCGCTTGGGTAAAGCTCCTGTACAACGCACCCATGGCGAGTGTACAGACCAACAATACCAACTCCCAATACTTCCAGCTGCACAGGGGCACCAGACAAGGATGCCCACTGTCCCCGCTGCTGTTCGCACTAGCAATTGAACCGCTAGCAATCGCGCTCAGGGCAGCAAAAAATTGGAGGGGGATCCGAAGGGGAGGTAGAGAGCACAGAGTCTCACTCTATGCGGATGATCTGCTCCTCTATATCTCGGACCCACAAAGCAGCATGGACGGAATCATCGCGCTCCTGAAAGAGTTTGGAGCCTTCTCGGGCTACAAACTCAACATGAGCAAAAGTGAGATCTTCCCAGTACACCCGCAAGGGGGGGGGGGGGCAGCACTAAAGGGGCTGCCGTTCAATCAAGCCCGACATAAATTCCGCTACCTGGGGATCCAAATAGCCCATGACTGGAAAGGGATCCACAAATGGAACCTCACCAGCCTGACGGAGGAAGTTAAAAAGGACCTGCAAAGATGGAACACACTCCCGCTCTCCCTCGCGGGGAGAGTTCAGACGATCAAAATGAACGTACTGCCCAGGTTCCTCTTCCTGTTTAGATCCATTCCGATCTACATCCCCAAGGCCTTTTTCAAAGCGCTGGACAAACTCATCATGGCGTTCGTATGGGGGGGTAAAAATGCTAGGATCCCAAAGAAGGTCTTACAAAAAACAAAAACCAGGGGAGGGCTAGCCCTCCCGAATCTACAATTCTACCACTGGGCAGCAACAGCCGAGCGAGTAAGGGGATGGATCCAGGAGCCAGAGGCTGAGTGGGTGCGTGCGGAGGAGGCCTCCTGCATGGGAACCTCCCTCCGGGCCCTCGCCACGGCAGCACTCCCATCCCCACCCAAAAAACACTCCAGCAGCCCAGTGGTGACAGCCACCCTCCAATCCTGGAACCAACTGCGGCAGCAACTTGGCCTGACCAAAATGTCGAACAGGGCTCCCATCTGCAACAACCATAGGTTCACACCAGCACTGACTGACGCCACCTTCAAAAGGTGGAGGCAGGACGGGGGGACACTGACAGTCAGGGACCTATACACGGACGACAGGATCGCAACACTGGACGAACTGACAGAGAAGTTTCAGCTAGCTGGGGGGAACGAGCTACGGTACCTGCAGCTCAAAAACTTCCTACGAAAGGAGACAAGGACGTACCCACAACCGCCACGACAGACACTACTGGAAGACCTACTGGACGCAAGTATCCTAGAGAAAGGGAACTGTAGTGACATGTATGACCGACTGGTAGATAGGGACGACACCGTACTGGACGCAACAAGAAGGAAATGGGAGGACGACCTGGGGATGGAGATAGGGTGGGGACTCTGGAGCGAAGCACTGCATAGGGTCAACTCCACCTACACGTGCGCAAGGCTCAGCCTGACGCAACTAAAAGTGGTACATAGAGCCCACTTAACAAGAACCCGTATGAGTAGGTTCTTCCCGGAGGTGGAAGACAGATGTGAACGGTGCCAAAGAGGCCCGGCCAACCACGCCCACATGTTCTGGTCTTGCCCCAGACTCGTGGAGTACTGGACAGCCTTCTTCGAGGTTATGTCCAAAGTGGTGGGAGTGAGGGTGGAGCCATGCCCGATAGTGGCGGTCTTCGGGGTTTCAGAACAGCCAGATCTATTCCTGGGGAGGAGGGCGGACGCCCTTGCCTTTGCCTCCCTGATCGCCCGCCGTAGAATCCTGTTTGGCTGGCGGTCAGCAGCACCGCCCAGAGCTGCGGATTGGCTGTCCGACCTCTCGGAATCTCTCCAAATGGAGAAAATCAAATTTGCCATCCGAGGGTCAGACGACGGCTTCCACAGAACGTGGGAGCCATTCATGCAACTGTTCCGGGACCTATTTGTGGCCAATGTACAAGAGGAAGAATAGTCGGGGGAAGGTAGCGGGAGGGGCTACAGGTTCGGTACGGGGGTTCGATGGCTAGCTAAGGCCCAAAACCAAACTAAATAAACATGTTGGGGGGGGGGGGGGGGGGCGGGCGCAGTTACTACTACGAAGATGCTTACCTGTAAATATGTATGTTAATTTTTGCGTGTTTGTTTGTTGTTTTTTTTTCTTTTTTTTTTTTTTTTTTTTTTTTTTGTTCTTTTTCTCTCCTAACAATTTGTAATTTGTTCAATATAAAATATGAAAACTGAATAAAAACATTTATAAAAAAAAAAAGCACTGTTGCTTCACAGCACCAGGGCCCAGGTTCGATTCCCAGCTTGGGTTACTGTCTGTACGGAGTCTGCACGTTCTCCCCGTGTCTGCGTGGGTTTCCTCCGGGTGCTCCGGTTTCCTGTCACAAGTCCCGAAAGATGTGCTGTTAGGTAAATTGGACATTCTGAATTCTCTCTCAGTGTACCCGAATAGGCGCCGGAATGTGGTGACTGGGGGCTTTTCACAGTAACTTCATTGCAGTGTTAATATAAGCCTCCTTGTGGCAATAAAGATTATCATTATGTATTGTCCAGGAATTTTACATGTTTGGCTCATCCTTCTAGGTCTGATGACACTGCACATTTTCACTATTGTAGCTGGATTTCCACAGGTTTCATTGGCGTCTTCTGCTGGATTTAGGAAATGAATTATTGTCGCTGGATCAATGTTCTGGAATTCCCTTCCTAACATCATTACGGGTGTACCTATACCTTGGGTACTGCAGTGGTTCAAGAAGTCAGCTCACAGCCAGCTTAAGAGCAACTAGGGATGGGCAATAATGGCCAGTGACACCTATATCCCATAAAAATCAATTTTAAACAGTACAATTGTGTGGCAACTTGTTATTTGATAGAAAGAGCAGAGAACTCCAGCCGACATTAAGAAATACTCAACTAAAGACAGAGAGACAAGTCAAGTGGAATTCCATTTTGTGTTGTGCTCTTGATAAGATCTGAGAGGAGAATGTTTAGAAATACAACAGTAGTTGCTTGATTCAACTTATTAAACTAACCAGCAACAATGGGGCAAATAAATAAAATGTCTGACACCATGCAACGTATTTTATAAACCTTAAAGCACTGTTTAGCTGTCTTGCACAGAAGCAAAATTAGATATAAGCTGACTGTTTTAAGTATTAAGTACAGACAGAAGGGGGCACTGTTGCCTTTGTACTGTCTCTGGAATGAATAGGAATATAAATTAGTCAGGAACATACAACCCTTCTGATGACTGGAGATGGACCAAGTTGTAATTGCTGTTGTTACCGGTGGCAGTCAGTGAGTTAGTACGATAAATATAAAAGGTGACAGCAATATGACTGAAGAGATGGTTTACAGACCACCAAGAAATAAATTTATGAAATTTGTAAATTTATGCTTTTATGAAAATTGCAAAATTTTGAAGCTTATGGTAACAATTAAAATTTTAAAAACAAGTTAATATAGTAAGAAGTCTTCCAACACCAGGTTAAAGTCCAACAGGTTTGTTTCAAATCACTAGCTTTCAGAGCACTGCGCCTTCCTCAGTATTCACCCGTAAAAGGACCAGTGCTCCGAAAGCTAGTGATTTGAAACAAACATGTTGGATTTCAACCTGGTGTTGTAAGACTTCTTAATGTGCTCACCCCAGTCCGACGCCGGCATCTCCACATCACAAGTAAAATAGTGATGGTCTTAAAACCTGGCAAGAGAAAAGCGATGTATATGATTTATGTTTTAAGACTCAGAAGGATTTGAAGGAAGTCTTTAAAATGATTTGCAATGATGTATTGTATATTCCATTGAGAAGGAAAGACCCTTGGAGAAGGATGCATCATCTGTGGCTAACTAAGGATGTTGAAGGTGGTGTCAAATTGAAAGAGAAAGTGTACAATGCTGTGAAGACTAGTGGTAGCTGAGGGAACAGATTTTAGAAACTAGCAAAGAACTAGCAAGAAAGAGGGATAAACTAGAGCAGGGGCTTTTCCGTGCAAGGGCCACATTCAGAAATTCACAATTTTAAAGGGCCACATAGTATATTAATTAATAGTCCCGGTTGTAACCAATTAGCGTGCGGCATATACCTCAGTGCTTCTCCCGGCAGCATCCTGCCTTTAGCCCTCTTTTCCTCTACTTTTCAAAAATGGCGCTTCACCCGGTTATGATTCTGGGCGCCTCATATAGAACATAGAACAGTACAGCACAGAACAGGCCCTTCGGCCCTCGATGTTGTGCCGAGCAATGATCACCCTACTCAAGTCAACGTATCCACCCTATACCAGTAACCCAACAGCCCCCCCCCCCCCATTAACCTTATAAAAAAATAATTAAAAAAAAAAAAAAAAAATTTTAATTTTTTTTGAGGACTTGATCTTGGTGGGCCGCATGCAGCCCACGGGCCGTAGTTTGCCCACCCCTGAACTAGAGAATGAGAGCAGGCTAGTCAGAAATATAAAAATAGATAGTAAGAGTTTTTACAAGTATTTAAAAAGGAAAAAAGTAACTAAAGTGAGTATTGATCCCTTAGTAGGTTAGTAGGTGAGATTAGCTAATTACTAACCAGAAAGAAAGGGTGGGATTCTTCGGCCACGCCCACCCGCTGACCGAAAATTTCTGCCTTTGATCAACGGACCTTGACATGGTCCCCTGCCCCTCCTGTCCGTGGCGATCAAACGGCCAGTGCGGCTGAAGAATCCAGCCCGAGGAAACGGTGCAAGTGTTGAACGGGTTATTTGTGTCTGTGTTCACTGTAGAAGACACAAAAACATCTGAAGAATACTTGAAAATCAAGAGGTAAAAGGGAGGGAGTAACTTAAAACAATCACAATCACCAGGGAAAAGAAGCTGGGAAAATTAATAGAATTAAAGGCTGACAAATCCCCTGCACCTCGTGGCTTGCATACTAGGGTCTTAAAAGAAGTGACTGCAGAGATAATAGGCAGGATGTGTCATGTCCACTATGGCTTGTTTTGCCCTCCATTGGCCGTTGGTGAGATCTCATGGCCCCGCCGTTGTCAACAGGATATTTTCCATTATATGCACACACACACACAAAACCTAACCCTCACCCACAAAATTCCTGCCTTGGTGGGACTAGGAGATCCCACTGGCGGAAATGGCTGGAAAATTCTGGCCAATTGATGCATTGCCTGTGCTCTTACAAAATTCTGTAGCTTCTGGAAAGGTGCCAGCTTATTTTAATTCACCATGCAAGAAAGGAGTAGATAAAAAACAGGAAACTAGGCCAGTTAGCTTAACATGTTAAAAGGGAAAATGCTGCAATCCATTATTAAGGAAGTAATAGCAGGGCATTTAGAAAATCATAATATTTATTATTGTCACAAGTAGGCTTACATTAACACTGCAATGAAGTTACTGTGAAAATCCCCTAGTCGCCACACTCCAGAGCCTGTTTGGGTACACTGAGGGAGAATTCTGAATGTCCAATTGACCGAACATCACGTCTTTCAGGGCTTGTAGGAGGAAACCGGAGCGCCTGGAGGAAACCTTCAGACACGGGGAGAACGTGCAGCCTTTGCACAATGTGACTGAGTCAACATGATTTTGTGAAAGGGAAATTGTGTTTGACTAATTTATTAGAGTTTATTGAGGAAGCAACAAACAAGGCAGCACGGTGGCACAGTGGTTAGCACTGCTGCCTCACAGCGCCAGGGACCCGGGTTCATTTCCGACATTGGATGACTGGAGTTTGCACGTGTCTGCGTGGGTTTCCTTCGTATGGTCGGGTTTCCTCCCACAGTCCAACATTGTGCAGGTTAGGTGTATTGGCCATGAAAAATTGCCCCTTAGTTTCCAAAGATGTGCAGGTGAGGTGGGGTTACTGGGTAGGGTGCAGAAGCTATGTTGGAAGTATTCAGGGAGGGTTCCCTTAACTAATTGCTGGGATGAGGAAAGGTTGAGCAGGTTGCACCCATTCCCAACAGAATGAGATGTCGATCTGAGCATATTAGATCCGAAGGGGACTTGGCAGGGTGATATTTCCCATTATGGGAGAGTCTAAAACTAGGGGACACTGACTAAAAATTAAGTGATTGAGATGAGGAGAGTTTTTTTCTCTGAAGATCATTAGTCTGTGGATTTATTTCCCCAAGGAAGCAGTGGAGGCTGAGCCATTGTATATATTCAGGGCTGAGTTAGATAGATTTTTGATCGACAAGGGAGTCATATGTGATGGTGGGGCAGACAGAAAAGTGGAGTTGAGGCCAAAATCAGATCAGGCTTGATCTTATCAAATAGTAAGCTTGAGGGATCAAATGACTTACTCCTGTTCCTAATTCTTGCATTCTCGTGTTTAATTAATACTCATTAAATTGGCCTAGATATGATGTTAAATATGAAAGCAAAACTTCATCAGGGGCTTCTCTGTACTTCAATGTCACTGAATGATATAGCTGAGTAAAAATAAGGGGTCACCATTTAAATTGAAGATGAGGCGAGCTTGCACATTCTCCCCGTGTCTGCATGGGTCACAGCCCCACAACCCAAAGATATGTGCAAGGTAGGTGGATTGGCCATGCTAAATTGCCCCTTAATTGGAAAACACTTCTAATTGGGTACTCTAAAATTATTTTAAAAAATAAAATGTTTAGGGCAGCACGATGGCACAGTGGGTTAGCACTGCAGCCTCACGGCGCTGAGGTCCCAGGTTCGATCCCGGCTCTGGGTCACTGTCCATGTGGAGTTTGCACATTGTCCCCGTGTTTGCGTGGGTTTCGCCCCGACAACCCAAAAATGTGCAAGCTAGGTGGATTGGCCACTCTAAATTGCCCCTTAATTGGAAAAATGATTGGGTACTCTAAATTTATACAAAAAAAAATGTTTTATTTGGCAAAATGTTTTCTCTCAGGGTCGTGAGTCTCTGAAACTTTCTTCCTGAAAAGGCAATGGAGGAAGAGTGTTTAAATATTTTTAAGGCAGAGGTGGATAGATTCTTGGTAAGCAAGGGGGGGTGATAGGTTATTGGGGGTAGGCAGGATACAGATTTGAGGTGACTGTCAGATCAGTCATCATCTTATTAAATAGCAACGCAGGCTCGAGGGGCCGAATGGCCTACTCCTGCTTGTGTTCGTAATAATTTCTAATACTTTCAATTAGTTTTTAACGTGGCAGTAATATGTCTGTAGGAGAAATAATAAACGTAAAAAACATGGATTTTTTTTTCAATATTTTGCTGTACTCGGAAAGCGCAATCCAGTGCTAAATTATAAGTTCGAACTGAACTACTAAAATTTGTGTGTTTGCATTTTCAGCCATTAAATTACATTTAAACAGTTGATGTAATCCTGCTCCTTTGTTCCCTGCTTCCATCCACCCACTTGTGCCTTTTTCATACGCATTATTAAAAAATCTTCTTGTTGTCACAATTTGTGGTTATATTATTAAGTCAAAATCCAACATTGAAACATTGTTAATAGAAATCTTGTAAGGAGTTGCATATAGGAATGTTGTTGCAGCCTCTGGCCAGTAGGTGGTTCTGCGGCGTGAGTTTCTGAAATTTCGCTCCCTAATCGAGTGTCATCTTGAACATAAAACACCTTTTATTCATCAACTGACTATGGGCAATACCACAGAGAAATTACTGATACATATAAAATTCTCAGGCTCACAGATTATATAAATATGTGTTCTGAGCAAACCGGAACCAAACTAACATTTTTTTATGTTGAAATAAGTCACTGGGTAATTTAAGCTTATTTATGCCTGGCAATTAGTGCAATATGTGCACCACATACAATAATAGGCACTTCCTGACCAACGTTCCTTCTGTTCCATCGCTCAGTGGCATGCTGTTGTTAATTCTAGACTTTATGATAAGATGAATAGCTAAAAGTAGTTAAATATTGCTTAAGTCCATAATATCTATGCAAAGGGTTGCAGCCATTTTTTTAAAAACTCTCTTGCCTGTTATCACATTGCAAAGGGCAAATGTGTCCTGCGACTACATCTCCAGGAGAGATACCTGATTAGACATTTTTCATAATTTAGTGTACTTCAAAATAAATGAAACATTCTCTCCTGAGTACTTCTGATTTAAGTACATAACCTTGCTCATTGCTGCCTCAGGACTCTTTCAGAAAGTTGAAACTCTGTAACTAATTGGACATAACAGTCGTTTACAAGATGGCTAAGGGCCTGCTACTTAACAAACTTTGCATTTTAGAGTGATCTGAGGACTGGCTGTAAAACTAGGGATTTTATTGTCTTCAATTGGTGTAAGTTTTTGCAATGATATATTTTTACATTATATATATTTTCCGGGAGAGTAAAGACAATTTTATGGCAAAAGATACAGATAGTCACTGTGCTATTGGTTTGACAGATAGACAGGCACAGTAATCCATGTAATCCTCTTCAGGTTTTATAGCCCTTAAAAAGGCTTAATGAAGAACTTAACTAACAATGATGGCTGTTTGAGGAAAAAACTCCTGAGCACCAGATTAAGTGAAATTTATTATGTTTTTTCAGGTTGTTTGCCAGATGTTCCTTGGATGCTTTTTTCAGGTTGTTTGATCAACACCAAGCCAGGTTTATTTAAAGATTTTTTTAAAAATGAGTGTATGTACAGTCTTGTCAGCATTAATTTTTCAATTTTAAGCTTTGGCTATCCCTTCAAAATACACTACAATCATTGGCAACTTTGTTATTTTTCTTTGTAAAACAGGAGATCATTGATGTTTTCTGTAGCACGCTTCCATATCCTGCGTGGGCCAGTGTTGGGTTGCCACCTGCTATTGCAGTGTATGACTGGTCCTCCCCCTCATTTCTCTGGCGCCAGAGCAGTGTGGTCCCTGCAATGTGATTATTTGTGTTAGCAGATAATTGAGCCCAGCAGACACATGTGCCAAAGCTGCCTGTACCTCGTAATGCTCTTCAACAAAAGCTACTTTTATGGCTCCCTCCTCTCCATTTCTTTCCAAATTGTGCTCACATTTTGTGTGAGGAGATTATTTTTGTCTGTTGCCATGAGAGACTGTAGTGTTTATATAGTCTTTAAGGGGATACCAGATTAATTCAGTCATTTCAATAGACTTCTGACATTTTTACATCGAGTTTACACTTCCTGTTTAGTTCTGATTATGTGGAAATTAAGTTGATGTAGATTCTACCACATTGCTTTGTGGAAAGAATTATTGCCAGGTAAAGACCTGAGAGTATTGTAGAGTGGAAGCCAATGTACATAAATCTAAGGGGAGAAAATTACAGCTTTCACTTAATATTGCTTCAGTAATTTTATACGATGGGCCCACATTTAAAACCATTACAAGCTCACTATGAGACACAAAAAGTTAAATTGAAAAAACATTTAGCACAGAAAAAAAAAGTTGTGAGACTAAGAAAGGCTCAGTCTATTGTTTTTATTTTATAGGTTGGTCCAATCCTTATTCGATTGGTCTCCAAAAATATCCTTAGTTGCCCAATTCTTTTTAAATTATCCTCCATTAACCCACAGAATGCCCTTGGTCTTTGTTTTCTGTTTCCAAATTCGCACCCTCGTTTCTCCCCAAATAATTTTTTTTCTGTTGTATAGTTCTATGGTTGCTGATTGCTGCCTCATCCTGGACCAAGAAAACCTATATTTACATTGCACTTTTGTGGTAACAAAGCATCCTGATGCGCTTGACTGGAGCATTATAAAACATAGTGTGACACTGAGCCACATTAGGTCTAATGACCAAAAGCTTGATCAAAGAGGCCTATTTTCAGGAAAGCACGGCAGGGAGATGGAGAGCTTCAGGATGGGTATTCCAAAGATTACGGCAATTGAAGGCACAGCAGCATTGAAGGAGCAATTAAAATTGGGGATAGAATTAAAAGAGTGCAGATAGCTCACGGGGTTGTGAGGCTGTAGGAGAGACAGAGATAGAGTGAGGAGGGATTGAAAACAAGGATGAGAGTACTGTATACAAATGTCCAATATTTATTATTCATGAATGTGCCAAGATTGGTCATTAATAAGGGCATCATAGCCAAGTTGGATTATGTGCCCTACACCCCACCTCTAGGCATGGGTTGCAGTTTCGAAGAGAATCATAAGGTTTCTCGTTCTAGCTCGAGGGTGTTGAAGTAAACGGTAGCATTCTTGCTGCTACCCTAGCTAAAGCCTAACTCAGTACAGCTTTGAACTTGCTTGGTCTAAAAAAAACTTAGCAACTCAATGGCAGGACCATTAACAGAAAGCTTATTTCTGTTTATGTCCACTCCATTTACCCCTGCATATTTTAAATGACCTAAATGGAAGAACAAGTTTAGAAAAGTGCACTTTCCTCACAAATTATTAAATATCTATTTGATTTTTGACCCTTCATTAAGCATGTAAGTTCTCTGTTTCTTCTTCAAGTTTCGAGCAGGAATGTCATGAAATGAGTGAAGATTAAGAGGAGTAATTAAGATAACAAATTCTTCTTCATAATTTTTCAATGATTTTGTTTATTTTAAATGCTGCAGAAAATAATAGTGAGTTAATGTGACCTTTAAAATAATACGACAGTTTCTTAAAATTCACCGACCTATTGCAACTGATGTGTGCTGGATGGTCCGCAGCTAGATAATGTACTGTGTTTCCATCTCTATTCCGAGACACTTTCCTTCAGCTGTGCAGGTGTAAGAATTGATTTTCCACACTATGTCTTGTAAGTGGCTCCATGCCTGTGCTTTGACTTTTGGTCTGAAGCCATTCTGGCTCAGCAATTGCAATAAAATCACGGTTTGTAAAGGACACCCCAGTGACTACAAAGTGACAATGAAGAATTCTTAGACTCTAGTCAAGCATGCTTTAATGCCTTAGGTCACTATCATGCTGCTTGCCCATTCAACTCAGCTGGAATATAGTTTTACTCATTCTATCTGTCTTTCATAACCATTGTATTTTTTCTAAATCAGTGGTCAATTTTGCAACATCCTGATAATGATGTCAGAAATATTCGGGACGTATTCGTGTTTGGCATTGTAGTTTACTTAATTCTGTAGTTTCATTTTTAAAAATGCATGCACAGAGACTTTAATTGCACTGAAAAGTGATTTGTATTTTGAAACAATAAATTGTGCTGTGCTAATGGTCAGATTAGTACGAGTTGGCAATAGCTTGAAAGTGTCTAAATTACTGAGTTTCTTCCTTGTTATATGTAGTATCACAAGCTAATGAAAAGATGGACAGCTAAATAAAAATAATTATTTCAAAGGGAAAAACAAAGTTATTTTAATGGTTTGCTGAGTGAAGAGGAAATATTTATTATAATTTAATAATGATATAGGTAGACAGATCATTCTTATATTATTTAATTTTGTTACAATTCAGTATTAAGGTTGCATCGTAACTCAGGATGAAAGGTAAAAGCATTGCTACTTCATATTGTCAATGTTATCAATTTCAAAGAAGGCAAGTGACAGTATTTAAAACCAAGCATCCATCCAAATTTCCATTACTTAGTTTGTGCACTCTCAGAGTATGAAAGCATTTTTCTTTCAAACCAATAGTACAAATCCATGGATATTGAGGAGTTATTGTGTGATGTCCCTATTGTGCAGTATAACGTATTGAATACATTTGTCCTTAATGGATTTTCATTATAGTTTTAAACCTAATTTCACCCTCATGCTCCCCCTCCCGTATAATTGGTATTTCTGATTTTTAATTCACTTTGCCCTGATGGCTCACCAGGTAAGTAGATCATGGCTTGGCTCTTAGCATTAAAAGAACAAAATCCAAGTCATAGGGCTGAGGTTTCTGTACCATTGGCCAGGTGTATGACCAGAAATACACGGTTCGCTGCCTCCTGCTCCTAATTTAGATAGCCGTGGAATAATACCATATTCAGCCAACTAACTGCCGGCCAGTGTCCTATCAGCCCAAGGACACCTTCTGCTCACCTGAAAGGTAATGAAGGGTGGGATGTCGAGGCCCTATCCTGGTCGGCTGTGACCCAAAAGGAGGTCATGGCCATTCATTTAAAGGGGTCCCTGGCATGGGACTGGTCACATGCCCAGGATTGAGAGCACCCATGAGCAAATATAATTTATTGTTGTTGACGAACATTTTGGCTGATTCATATAAGTGAGTTCCTTGGGGTGATCAGAAAGGACTTGAATGTAGTGCAAGAAGCACTGCAATGACCCAATATGATCTATGAGGGTGAGTGAGACTCCACTTTGGAAATGCACGGGCATGGAAGGATGTGGGTATTATGATATGTGTTGATCAGAAGTGCGGGGTGGGTTGATGCACTGATGTCACTTTGCACAGCCTCTAGGCTTATTAAGGGTTTTTTTGGTGGTGGGGTTGGGGAAAGAGTGTGGAAGGTGTACTTTCCATTTGGTTCCTCAGCCTGTCGAGTTCTCAAAGATCAGAAGATTGAACAAATTATTGTGCACTATTCACCAAATCATTGCAATGTTGCATTTCCTTTACAAGAGGAGAGAAGACATCACGCTCATGGAAGATCAAGGGTGGAAGTAGTGGGACAGATCTGGCGATCCTAACACCAAAGAAGGAGGTTTTTGAGCTCTCATGCAAGGGCTGAGATGGTCTATTCATGAGAGGTGAGATAAAGGCGTGGGGTTGGTGAGATTGCATGGGCATTATGTGCAACTGGGAGAGAGATATGTGTGTAAAGGATGAAAGGAAGATGCATCATGTCTTGTATGTTGTACTGAATGAGGAATTGACGATACCTGCAATTTTGGGGTAAAGTGCAACCTGCTTAAAAATTGAGGGCGCGATTTAATGGAAAAGTTTCTAAATGTGGTAACGAGCGGGAACTGCCGTGAGCCTCCCGATGCTCAGTGCGGCAAGGCCATCATCGCTATAAAACATTAATTGGACCACTTAACAAGGCCCCATGAGTTTCATGTCACAAATAACTATCCCGACGGCTGATTCACCGGGACCATGCTCGCCAGCCTCCCCCTCCCCCCCCCTAACAAGGGAGAGCAACACTTAAAACGCTCCTGCACAGCCAACCCGACACAGCTCATAGACACGCCACCGAGGAGACCAGCCCCATGATTGGGGGATGCAGACCTGGCCAGACAGTTGGACTGACAGAGGTCAGACAGGATCCCCATTCATCCGAGGATCTGGGAGGGTCAGCCACAAGGCAGCCAGTGCAGCTGGGAGGAGGTGGCAGTGGGCGTCAGCTCGGGGAGCGGCACCAGGAGGGCTGCAAGAAGGTCAACGACCTCCACCAGGCCACATGGGTGGGTTGGCACCGCCCCCTGACCCCCTACCCCACCCTGGCTAAAAGAGGTCACGAAAAGCCATTGGCAAATAGGGTTAAGGAAAATCCCAAGGCTTTTTACACGTACATAAAAAGCAAGAGGGTAGCCAGGGAAAGGGTTGGCCCACTGATGGACAGGCAAGGGAATCTGTGTGGAGCCAGAGGAAGTGGGCGAGGTACTAAATGAATACTTTGCATCAATATACACCAAAGAGAAGCAATTGGTGGGTGTTGTGTCTGGAGAAGGGTGTGTAGATAGCCTGGGTCACATTGGGATACAAAAAGATGAGGTGTTGGCGTCTTGAAAAATATTAAGGTAGATAAGTCCCCAGGGCCTGATGGGATCTACCCCAGAATACTGAAGGAGGCTAGAGAGGAAATTGCTGAGGCCTTGACAAAAATCTTTGGATCCTCACTGTCTTCAGGTGATGTCCCAGAGGACTGGAGAATAGCCAATGTTGTTCCTTTGTTTAAGAAGGGTAGCAAGGATAATCCAGGGAACTATAGGCCAGTGAGCCTTACGTCAGTGATAGGGAAATTGCTGGAGAGAATTCTTCGAGACAGGATCTACTCCCATTTGGAAGCAAATGGACATATTAGCGAGAGGCAGCACGGTTTTGTGAAAGGGGGGTTGTGTCTCACTAAATTGATAAGAGTTTTTCGAAGAGGTCAGAAAGATGATTGACGCAGGTAGGGCAGTGGATGTTATCTGTATGGTCTTCAGTAAGGTCTTTGGCAAGGTCCCTCATGGTAGACTGGTACAAAAGGTGAAGTCACACGGGATCAGGGGTGATCTGGCAAGATGGATACAGAACTGGCTAGGCCATAGAAGGCAGAGAGTAGCAATGGAAGGGTGCTTTTCTGATGTGGCTGTGACTAGTGGTGTTCCGCAGGGATCAGTGCTGGGACCTTTGCTGTTTGTAGTATATAAATGATTTGGAGGAAAATGTAACTGGTCTGATTAGTAAGTTTGCAGCCAACACAAAGGTTGGTGGAATTGCGGATAGCGATGAGGACTGTCAGAGGATACAGCAGGATTTAGATCGTTTGATCGTTTGGAGACTTGGGCGGAGAGATGGCAGATGGAGTTTAATCCGGACAAACGTAAAGTAATGCATTTTGGAAGGTCTAATGCAGGTAGGAAATATACAGTGAATGGTAGAACCCTCAAGAGTATTGACAGTCAGAGGGAACTAGGAGTACAGGTCCACAGGTCACTGAAAGGGGCAACACAGGTGGAGAAGGTAGTCATGAATGCATACGGTATGCTTGCCTTTGTTGGCCGGGGCATTGAGTATAAGAATTGTCAAATCATGTTGCAGCTGTGTAGAACCTTAGATAGGCCACACTTGGAGTATAGTGTTCAATTCTGGTCACCACACTACCAGAGGATGTGGAGGCTTTAGAGAGGGTGCAGAAGAGATTTACCAGGATGTTGCCTGGTATGGAGGGCAATAGCTATGAGGAGCGGTTGAATAAACTTGGTTTGTTCTCACTGGAACGACGGAGGTTGAGGGGCGACCTGATAGAGGTCTACATAATTATGAGGGGCATAGACAGAGTGGATAGTCAGAGGCTTTTTCCCAGGGTAGAGGGGTCAATTACTAGGGATCATAGGTTTAAGGTGCGAGTGGCAAGGTTTAGAGATGTACGAGGCAAGTTTTCTACACAGAGAGTGGTGGGTGCCTGGAACTCGCTGGCGGAGGAGGTGGTGGAAGCAGGGACGATAGTGACATTTAAGGGGCATCTTGACAAATACATGACGGGCATCATGGTTGGGACAGGCTTGGAGGGCCGAAGGGCCTGTTCCTGTGCTGTACTTTTCTTTGTACTGCCATGAGCATGCACCTGGCATTGCCCTGCCCAGCACTGTTCCGTGCCCTGACCCACCCATGTCCAGAAGTACTGCCCATGCTGCCCTCCCGATACTCCCATTCCCCCCACTACTTCCCACCCCCACCTCATCAATATGTCCCATCCCTCCCCTCCCCCCAACGAAACACTCCCCCGCCCCACAATGAGCGACGAGTGCAGCTCATGATGCCCCCTCTGTGTCCTCGCAGGAGAAGTTGGCCCGCAACAGACGTGAAATAGCCCAGACGGGTGGCATGGTGCCGGACATACTAGTCTGCACCCCTATGAGGAACGGGTCCTGGAGGTCACGGGGGTGGCCAAGGCCAGATTTATCACCAACGTAGAGGTTGGCATATGGCACAGAGGTGAGGTTACACAGGCCCCCATCCCGATCACCTGTCACACGTGAGTTGTTAATGCCATGCAGACTGACTCATCTCTCCCACTGACCACATGTCCATTCTCCTGTAGAATCCTCATCCGACAGTGCCAGCCCATCTGGGGTGGTCCCCAAACCCCGCCTCCCATGAGAACACCTCAGTTGGGAGCCCCGAGATGACCACTGTATTCGTGGCACAGCTGCCATCCCCGCCATCCACCAGTGCAGAGACACACACCTTGGTGAGTGACAGTAATGGACAGGCTTCTGGGGCACAATCTGGTGAGGATGACACAGTTGCTGGTGCACATCAGGTGGAGGCAGGAATGCCCAGGCAAGACAGCAGTCAGAGGTCTGCTGGATCCCAGGACCCAGCTGGGTCCCAGTCAGACGCTGAGCCTCTGGATCAGGTTTACCCGGAGCTGATGCAAATGCTAGGGTGTGGCCGAGAGATTCAGACGGGGTAGTCAGTGCCTCTCCAGCAGTTCCATAGCCGACTGGAGTAGTCCGAGAGGCAACTGCCACAGGAGTTGGCACCAGCATTGGGTGATACCGAGGCCAACGCTGCTGGGGTGGTGACCACAGTGTAGAGATTGATGCGCAACGTCAGGGGCAAGAGTGGAGGTGTCCAAGACGTGGCTCAGTCAGTGACGGCCATGTCTGAGTGCCTCAACAGAATATCCCAGTTGCTGGGGGGCCTGGCCCAGTGCCAGCTAGACCTTGATGAGACGCTGTGGACCATGTCCCAGTCTCTGAAGGGCATTGCCGAGGGCCTACAGAGCATGTCCCAGTCACCGGGGGAGGTGTCCCACTCTCAGGTGGGCAATAATGAGACATTGTGGAGCATGTCCCAGTCACTGAGAAGCACCGGCGAGGGCGTCAACACCATGCTGCAGACATTGGGGAAATGCCAGGGCTGGCAGAGCCAGATGACGGAGGTGCAGCCGGGCCTCGATCCAGCTGCCCCTCTGTCCCGAGGTGAAGCCCAGGACCCTATGGGCACTGACCGGGAGGAGGGTGTGCTGGGTGCCAACCCAGAGCAACCGTATAGATTGGTGACAGCGGCCACCAGCTCCCCTGAGACCCACCTCACCTGACAGCAGTATGTCTCGGAGCCAACAGCTGGAACAGAGCGCCAGGGCAGGGCATGTGCCACTGGCAAGTGCACCGGGGCCCTCCTGCCCCAGGGCCCCAGAGGACACCTTCCAGGGTCATCAAAGACCACGGGACGCAGTAGGCAGCAGGCTGCCTCCACCTCTGATGGTCATTCTGAGGACACGCCTCGGTGGAAGGGAGGTGGAAGGGGAGGGGCAAAGATGAGGGATGGGGTGAGGAGGGGGAAGTGAGGGGCGAGGAGTGGGGAGGGGGAAGGCTGTGGGATGGGGTTAGTGGAGGTGGTAAGGGGGGAGGGGAGGGGGAATGGCAGATGAGGCCCCGTCCTATATTGCCGGCGCCTGTCCTCCATCCTCTGGCTGGTCATAGGGTCCTCTCCAGGCTCGTCCACCAGCCCCTCCTGGTCCAGCGCCTCCTCGCCCATGTGATCACCTCCTCCTCGGAGGTCGCCACCTGTTCCTCCCCCTCCAACCCCAGAACGTCACCCTACTGTTGTGCAGGCAAACAGGGCATCCATGACCTCACTGATCATGAGGTGTCAAAGTTCAGGGCTGCGGCGATCGTGACCACCAACAGGAGGGGGTATCCTCCTCCTCCACATGGTGCAAAGTCCACAAGGACATGGCACCAGTGCCTCGACATCTCCTTGTTGAGACGGAGCTTCCTGCAGTACACACTGTCCGTCATTTGTTCGAAAGACCAGCGAATCCTGTATACCTTGGACTGTCCCGGCCACCCTCTCTGGGACTCGCCCTGCCCTAAACATGGCTGGCAGCGTCCTCGGGATGTTGGCACCTCCCTGTCCTAAACATGGGCCATCACTTAGAGCCTCTGTCGCGCTACTGCCGCCGCAGCCTGCTCTGTCGTATGGCTGCGTTGCCTGCCAACAGCACCAGGAGAGAAGCTTCCACAGGGTGCAAGATATTATCTATCCCGTGTAATATCTGTAAGGAATTGGAGGGAATTTGAGACAGAAAACCAGTGGTGTCTACCTCTCCCATTGCTCCCCCCACCCCCACCAGATCCCCACCATCCAACTCGTCCTGCCAATGCACCCTGGGCCGCACGGGGTCCTTGCTCACCGCACCCCACACTCTGTATCTCAGATACCCGCACATAACATTACCTGGACTGGGCGCTGGACCCCTCCCCGGTGCACACACCCATCCTCTGGTCACTGATATATCCTCGGTGCTGTCGCCCAGCCCCTGAGTGTTCGGATGTTGGCTGCTATGTTTGTGGTGTTGATTCCCGCAGTGTCCAGGCACAGTGTCCAGGCCTCACGGTCTGATTGGGATGCTCGGCAATAACTCCCACATGTTACATGGCACGCCTACCCATGGGGATCCAGTTGGGAGGTGTGAAATGCTCACAACTTCTATTCCCAATTCCCAATTAACAATAGCATTCAGGGGCAGCACGGTGGCTCAGTGGGTTAGCACTGCAGTCTCACGGCGCTGAGGGTCCCAGGTTCGATCCCGGCTCTGGGTCACTGTCCGTGTGGAGTTTGCACATTCTCCCCGTGTTTGCGTGGGTTTCGCCCCCACAACCCAAAGATGTGCAAGGTAGGTGGATTGAACACGCTAAATTGCCCCTTAATTGGAAAAAATTAATTGGGTACTCTAAATTAAAAAAAAAAAACAATAGCATTCAGTCGCGCGTCCAGAGGCCTCCGTGGTCAGTGGGTGCTATGGGGGTCGGTGGGGCTGGCGGGCTTGGCCTGGGGTTGCCCCCAGAACAGGAACCCGCGATCCAGGGGTTGGCCTGATGGACCTGCGGGCGCTGAGACACCCAAACCCCCCTCAGGCCATGGCCAGCCCCATCCCCCCCCCCCCCCCCACTCCGATGGCAGGCCACCCCGATCGAGACCAGCCCCCCAGGGGCTCCCCCACCCACGTTAAAAGCACCGGGGCAGCAACCACAGTGACCCCCAGGTTCATTGCCCGGGAATGAAAATGGCTACTCACCTTCTCGGATCCCCACAGCAGCCCTTCCACCAGCTTCACGTTTTTATAAAGGGGTGTTAATGGGCACCCGCATGACCACTTGCTGGGGAGGCGGTTAGACCACGGAAGGTCATTAGATGGGGAGTCCCTCCCGTGAATTATATGGAGATTAGTCTTAAGTGGTGATTATTGGTTTCTCGCCACGCTACAGTGGGTTCCTGATTTCGCCAACAGGAGTGGCCGGTTAGATCACAAACCGATCGCCACCCAGCGTGGTTCTCGGTTTTGGCCTTTCCCAACGTCCAGCAGCCTCGCTGTTCTCTCACTTAAACACAATGTGGCAATGAAACACGCCCTGAATATAGTTTGGCAGTGGATTTTCTTCAAACTTTTTCCCACCTCCTGCTTTTCAACTTATATGGAGAGGTAGGGAGATGAAATAACATTCCCTAATGTAAAACAAAATTATTGTGTGGTTAGTTCCCATACTGGGGCTTACAGATCAGCTGTATAGTTCAAGGTAATTTTTGCATCTCAAATTAGTCAACATATACGTTCCGATCAATTCTCCAAAAATGCAGTCCATGGATCCCGTGTAGTCAGGATGAACCAAATTAATTCAAAGTTCAACATGGCCGTATTTCACTTTTCTTTTTTCCTTTTAAAAGCACATCAATTTTTCTCCTTTCATTATTTTTGCAAGAGTTAGTTATCTTGTTCTGATGCTCGGGAATGTGCCAACTCCACACGGACAGTGACCCTGGGCCGGGATTTGAACCCGGGTCCTCAGCGCAGTAGGCAGCAATGCTAACCACTGTGCCACTGTGCTGCCCTAAATTCACTGATTTTGACCACACATGTGAAGTCATTAAACTTATTTTGCAGGACTGAATCCAAGTTCTTGATTCCTGGCCACCTCAACAACTAGGGGCTATATTTTCCCAGTCCCGAGGTGGTGCGCTTGGAGAGGGGTTAAAAAATGGGAGGCAACATTGGGATGTCTCCTATTGGTGGGTAGAGCATCAAACCATCTGCCCATTCAAACTGAGCTGGCAGCCAATTGAAGCATGGGCGTGATCACTGGCATTTTGCCAGTGGTGCAGAGGCCGCTAGCTAAATGGAGGTAACCTCCCTTCAGCGGTCCATGGATCCATTAAAGCCAGAGGCTCTATCGCCTTCTATCACCCAAAGGCTGGAGTGGTGGTGGGGTGGGGGGCAGGGGAGAGCTACAACGCAGGTCTCGTTGCTAGCTAGTGCAGACTCAGGACTCCCATATGGTACCAATATTGGAGTCCCAAAGGACACCAGGAAATGCAGTGTTTTTTGGTGGACCTCCAGCCCCTACTGTGGATATAGCCCTTCTCTCCTCTTCTCCTCTTCCATCAAAGCCTGCTCTACAGTGCTTAGCGTCTTGGAGTCCGCTTGCTCCCAGGTATCATTATTCAGTCTTTTTACATGTTACCGGGACTTGCAGAAGAATTTCCGCCACTTGCCCCAGCCATGGCACACCTCGCCTTTAAGAGATGCAGATTGGCTTTAAATAGTGCAGGGCAGCTTTAAACCTTATTAAACCCCTTATGATTTAAGGGCCCTAAACAGCAATGATTGGACGCTGCTTGGATCGCATTCAAGGTTATGTAAGGTAAAGTCGCCATAGTCCCAGATGACCATAGGTTGCTTTCCCATTTGGTGAGGGGGGGGGGGGGGGGGGGGGGGTGCGAAGAGCTGACTGGTGGTGGTTTAACCTGAGGATCACCACACCTCAGGAGAGGGGCAAGGTTGGGAAGGCGGGACCTTCATGAATAACTTCAGCCACTACAGGAATTCAACCCTCACTGCTGGCCTTGTTCTGCATCACAAACCAGCTGTCTAGCCCACTGAGCTAAACCGGCCAGTCCACCTAACCTGCACATCTTTGGACTGTGGGAAGAAACCAGAGCACCCGAGGGAAACCCACCCAGACACGGGGAGAACGTGCAAACTCCAAGGCTGGAATTGAACCCGGGCCCCTGGCACTGTGAGGCAGCAGTGTTAACCACTGTGCCACCATTCTCTGAGTTAGCGACTGCACCAATGTCTCTGAAAAGTACAGAAAGTGGATTTGGAAACTTTTCTCAAGAGTAGTACTTGAACCAGTTTTCTACTTTTCTCATTCTCCTGAAACAATAGGGTCTTCTTGAAACTTTGGTGAATGGGGGGGGGGGGTTCATGGTAGCCTCAGCAAACAGGGATTTGCATATTCAGAAGCAAATGGACAGCCGCCTGTGGGATTTCTTGAGAGATGAATTAAATTGAAATTTTTCTGAAACGCCACAAATCTTATTTTACTTGTACACTCGCAGCCAACATTGATGGATACATCATGTGTAGTCAAATACTGTGAAGGAATTCTTGAGCTGTCACAGCACTGTCCTGTTTCCTGCTGAGCTGATTAGCTTCTGCTCTGCCCTAAGATACTGCCTGTGGTGAGGTAAAAAGGGAAAAGCACTTGAGCCCTTGATGCTATGGAATTTGTTAATCCAGTTGATTGTCATATGACTTGTTACGATACTGAGTTTTTAACCCTTTAAATTGCGATTTTGCACAGTGTGGCATATCTTCACAGCACGTAATGAAGAACTTGTTTTTTTGTCCCGAACACGTGGAGTGACCGTTTTGCAGAAGCTCACTCTACATTTCAAAACCCTCCAAATCCAAGGTTGCACCAGCTGTGCTATCTATGTGAGTCATTGCGCCAGACAATGAGGGAATTAACTTTTCTTTTGCTTGTGAGAGAAAGTGCCATCTTCCGAACAAGTGTGTAAGTTCAACATGATGGGGATGAGGGGGGGGGCTTAGAAAAGTTTTATGCAATATTTAATCTCACTCTGAGACTCACCAGATGTGAGAAAGACCAGAATAGAGAAAGGGTCCCCATCTTTAGGATTCATACCTGCATCAATTAGGAGAGGTTTATTTTGATAGTAGGCGGGAGGCCAATCGAGCCTTGACCAATTTTCATGGTTACGCCTCATTAGAATACTTTTGATGAAATGCAAATGCCTGTTGATCCTGAAGGGCAACTCCACTGATCGGTGGGGGTTGGAATCCCAATACTGTAGCCTTTTTTCCAGAGTTGAACGGCAGTGGGACTTTCAGAAGAGGCTATCTGGGGCTGGGGAGGCAGATGTGAACATTTTTAGTGAGGTTGTTTCCCACTCCCCTCACCTTAGCAAGTCAGGCATAAGTGGAAAAGGGACAGCAAGAGCTGTAAGGAACATCAGCCCCAGTTTATTCACGATAGGTGTGGACAGCTCTTTTAATATAGACTAGTGACGAGGAAAGGCTTGGAGCAAAACAAGTTTTGTTTATCAAAGATTCTAGGGTCAATTTTCATTTGTGTTTTCAGGAGAGAATCATGCCTTTGCTTTCAGCCCCACATGCCTTCCTGCCCCAAGATACCATCCTAATCCCCCATAATATGTGTTCCCACCACCACCCCCCCCCCCTCCCAACCTGCCTCTCAACCCCTCTAACATTGCTTTCAAACCCTTTCTCTGACGTGCCATTCCATTCCACCCCAGTGTGCTCCCCATTCAGTTGCAATGTGATGTGAAGTTGACAAGTACCCAGGGAATGGAACACTGCAACAGTGAAGAGAAAGCATGGGAGTGGAACGATCCTGGCAGTAACTGATTGAATTGAGTCGGGGAAGCACAATAATCCTTGGTGGCTTGGATTGACTGTAGATGATTCTGTTTTCAAACCTCAATGTTAAGTTCCCCCGAGTGTATTTTTAGTATTGCCAGAACCTACTTCCACCCACAATGCAGTACCACTGCTCAGATCTCCCTCTAATGTACCAATTTACAATAGAACATAGAACAGTACAGCACAGAACAGGCCCTTCGGCCCTCGATGTTGTGCCGAGCAATGATCACCCTACTCAAACCCACGTATCCACCCTATACCCGTAACCCAACAACCCCCCCCCCCCCCTTAACCTTACTTTTTAGGACACTACAGGCAATTTAGCATGGCCAATCCACCTAACCCGCACATCTTTGGACTGTGGGAGGAAACCGGAGCACCCGGAGGAAACCCACGCACACACGGGGAGGACGTGCAGACTCCGCACAGACAGTGACCCAGCTGGGAATCGAACCTGGGACCCTGGAGCTGTGAAGCATTTATGCTAACCACCATGCTACCGTGCTGCCGT
Source organism: Scyliorhinus canicula (assembly GCF_902713615.1). Taxonomy (NCBI): domain Eukaryota; kingdom Metazoa; phylum Chordata; class Chondrichthyes; order Carcharhiniformes; family Scyliorhinidae; genus Scyliorhinus; species Scyliorhinus canicula. Next base: position 159,900,915 of record NC_052152.1, read on the forward strand.
ACATACTGGGGGTATGTACCCCAGTGCCTCCTGACTCTACTTACTTGACTTTGTGGGTGCACATCCTTCGATATGTTCTCAGCCTATAGGTGCAGTCCTAGTGATAGCCACCATGAGCAGTGGCACTGCTGAGCTTCAGGCCCTCTGGTTGCGTTGATAGCTCTTGAGCACAGGCCACTGTCCTTAATCGGACACCAGCACCTAGCGGCAAATGCTGCCCCGAATGCCCACTCAAAGGGGGTTGCCACCGCACCTCCTCACTCCCACTTTTAGCCCTGGTGATGGGAACTCCACTAGTTCTGCTAAAATTCTGTCAGATTATACATTGCACCTTTGTGCTGACAGTGGAAAACGTTATTAAATTGCAAATTTCTACATGAAATACCAGGAAATTTGATTGTATGTTCTATTTACAGATGATGCCTACAGGTTTTGGTTTAACTATATTTATTCACCATCACCGTTTGTTTGTGGATTGCATTAAAGCTTTGATGGATTGTTTATACAAGTGAATATATTTGAGTTCAGACACTTTGCTCAGGTATGTCAGTGAGTTTTTAAGATTAACTATTGTATTTACATTCCTCTTTTTTCATCCTGAAGCAAGCATTTTCATCTCAATATTTAAAAGGAATCGGTTAGATTTTGAGCAGCATTGTTGGGCCAATTCATTCACATCTTTTATTCGGTGAGACTTTTACACTGGAACCTTTTGGAAGCCTTGTCCAACACAACAGTTTATTGTTTGTTGCTAATGTGGTTCTCTGCACAAATTGGAGCAGCTGCTGCATTCTGTGAGGCAGGCATTATTTTGGAAGAAAAATGATTACAGTGTCTTTCTGCAAGGATGAAAGTCTCGTTGTCCCATTTCTCATTGTTTATAACAAGTGCTAATGTTAAAAGAAGTGTTAAGGATGTAGCTTTGCTTTAGTATGCAACAAGCACATAATAGTGAAAGGATTAGCTTCAAACTGTGTCACTGATTGTACAAGCTTCTAGGTCCGATCACCAGGACAGCAGCTTCTCTCCTGGGTTCCTACTGAGCTGGTGTTGAGGTCATTGACCTTACAACAAATTAAAGGACAAAACACTTTTTATCCAGACCCCCAAACTGGTGGAAGTCCTTTGAACAGACTCCTTTTGAGAGGAGTAACTCAATAATATTTTTGTGCTGCCGAGATTGACTTTAGAACACTTCCAGTCTATTGGAGCTGTGCATGCTGTTGCAGACAAGCTGTCTATGCACATTGAACTTTGATTACATTTCGCAGACTTCTGAAATTCCAGTAATAGTTCATTGGGCCTAATCCAAAGTAAATACTGTATCTTATTTTATTCAGAAGCACAAATATAGTCTAAGATTAGTTTTGATAGCGCGTGATGTCTGCTCCCATGTTGTGTTTGCAGTAATCTGCTTATATTAGTGCACCTTGCATTTTAGACGGCATTGCCTCAAATTAAGGTCAATAGAAAAATATTGTTGTTCTGCACATATAGCCACTATGGGATTTCAAGAATTTTATATTTATTGCTTCCTAAAGACCATTTTCAAGGCAGGGGAAAAATTTTTAAAAACCACCATGCTGTGTTTCACTAATTGAAGGTCCTTGCGTACCACTCACTTCTAACCAGTGAAGACATTGGGCGCATTTTAATGGAGTTCTTGCGCCCGACTTGGTATCGTGCGAGGTCGTTTGATCTCACGAAAGGCCTCTCGGGAGATTTGCAACGCTCAAACCGTCTTGTGAGATTTAACGGAATCTCACAAGACGTCACGATCTGGATCTCACCCTCGTTGGGCAAAATCCAGATTAACATATTTAAGTGAGCCATCTGGCTCATTTAAATATGTCTGCACCGGGCAGACATATTTCTGGGCCCTAATTCTCCCAGGCCCCAGGAACTAACAGTCACACCTCAGAGACCTCGCCAGGGTGCTGTTTTAGCACTGGTGGGGGGGGGGGGGGGGGGGGGGGTCTCCCAGACCATTACAGACTGGCTGGTCAGGCTCTGGGTAGGGTGGAACCCTCTCAATCCCGCTGACACCTGGATGCTGCCTGTTTGGCACGTCAGTTCTATTTCTGCTGTTCTTGAACCCGTTCTTCCATGCCCTTGCCGGCAGGTTCAATAGCTGATGATACGACGGGGAGGTTGTAGAATATCAAGAGGCCCAAAAATCTGTTTCACGTCAGCGTGAATTTCCTGCATGAACCTCCACTGATGCGCACAATGGCAGATCGGGAACCCACTGGGGGCAGGCGTGAAACTGATTTGCACTCCGCAAATGAAGGCCCAACCAGAATCTTCTACCCATACCCGATTCTCCAGCGGGAAAACGTCATGCAAAACAGATCTGGAGCAATGTAGCGTGCAGATGTTGGGACGCACCGGAACAATTCCTCGGGGTGCCTCCAGAGTTCGGAATGGAGGCTGCCAGCCACCCTGGACACTGGAAGACCATAGCAGTGGGGAAGGGGGAGCATCTACAAGTAAATCTTCCACATTCAGTGTTATTGAGGAGGCCCATCCTCCAGTCTCAAGAGTGCTCCCAGTGATCCAACTTCATTTTCAGGAGGTCCAACGTCTTTCTTCAGTAGTGGGTCAGTGATTTTGGGGAGCTTTTCAATATGTGCTTGGACACGATGATGGGCTACATGCCATCAGGCCTGCCCCGCCAAAGAATACAGCACAAAACACCCAGTTGCACAATTTAAAAAAAAAAATTTTTAAAAATAAATTTAGAGTACCCAATTATTTTTCCAATTAAGGGGCAGTTTAGAGTGGCCAATCTACCTATCCTGCACATCTTTGGGTTGTGGGGGTGAAACCCACGCAGACACAGGTCGAATGTGCAAACTCCACACGGACAGTGACCCAGGGCCGGGATTCGAACCCGGGTCCTCAGCACCGTAGGCAGCAACACTAACCACTGTGCCACTGTGCTGCCCTCCCCAGTTGCACAATTAATGGGGTCCAGACTAGAAGATATTGTGTGGTTTCCCACCGGTCTCCACAGCAGGAAATACTCCCTGTTTCCTCTCCGGACTTTGTCCCAGACGGGGGGAATTCTACCCATCCAGCTGCTTGACAGTGAGTACCACAAACCAATCGAGCAACAGTGTTGCCTCCCTGAAAGGAAAGATCATGATGTTTAATTATGATGTATTTGAAAGCCTGGCGGAGGTTGACAACATATGATATATGGGGGATGATTTTCCAATATGGAGCCCAAGTGTCCACGTCGTCGTGAACGCCGTCGCGTTTCATGACGGCACGAACCGGGCCCGGGTACGACCAAGTTCACGCCGCTCCAGCCTCCTTTCCCGGCGCCAAATGGGCGCCGTGCCAACCTGCGCATATACAGTTGGGCCATGCCATGCGCGGGGACTTCTTTAGCACGCCGGCCTTGACTCAAGATGGCGTCGGTGTTCAGGGGCCGGCCGTGCAGGAAAGTAGGCCCGTGGGTGGAGAGGCCGGCCCACCGATCAGTGGGCCCCGATCGCGGGCCAGCCCCCATCGGAGGCCCCCCCTGGTGAATAAGCCCCCCCCCCACAGGCTGCCCCCCCAACCATTCACGCAGAGTTCCCGCTGGCAGCAACCAGGGGTGAACGGCGCCGGCGGGACTCTGCCGTTTCCGCACTCAGACAAAGGAAGGTTCAGACATGGAGATAACTTCAACACGTTTATTGAACTATTTACAATTCTCCAACTCGGATTCGCCACTACTGTTAATCCTTCTATAGCTACTCAGACTATCTAACCAGTCTGCTACAATCCACGTGGTGGGTGTGATATTGAATCAACCCTGTGTCTGTACTCACTGAGTGTCTCCACTGGAAAGAGGAAGACCATGTGTGCGGTGTCCTTTATATGGGTTGGTGTAATGACCCCCTGTGGTAGTGTCACCTCTGTGTGTATCGTGAATGCCCCTTGGTCGTGTCCTATCTTACTGACCTATTGGTTGAGTGTCTGTGTGTCATGTCTCTGGTGCTCCCTCTAGTGTCTAGCTAGTCTACGTGTACTTACATTAACCCCTTGTGTATCTACAGTGATGCATATCACCACAGCTATCACCCTCCTACATTGACCAGGCAGCAGGCACTTAAGGACTCCCCAGCCCCAGTACCCTGATAAGTGAGAGCTTGGCCCACTTTCATTTCCTGATGGGCAAGTGGGAGTAGCTTAGTGATAGAAACATGGACAAGCTGGGCCGAAGGGCATGTTTCCATGTTGTAAACATCTATGACCCTCTGATTCTATGGTTGCAAAGGAGTCACAACGTCCTGGGGGGTCACCCTGTATGCCAGCCAGCTAGTCATCATCCATAAAGTGGGAGGTTATGATGGAGCCCTCCTGGCCTTGCCGCATCCCCACTTGGCCTCCATCCTCAGCCTCCTCTGCAAGTTCTTCCTCGGTGCCATCACGCATGTCCTCCTTGTCCGAGGATATGTGCTGCTTTTCCAAGTCATCATCAGGAAGCTCCTTTCCCCGCTGCAGGGCTAGGTTGTGGAGGGCATAGCTGACCACAACAATGTGGGAGTCCCTCTGGGGGCAATTCTGAAAGACCACACTGGACCTGTCAAAGCAGCAGAAACGCACCTTTAAAAGACTGAAGCATCGCTCAATGACCAACCAATCAGGGGAGCCTCATCGTACCTGGCTCCGCAGTGGTCTGTGGCCTCCGCACTGGCGTCATCAGCCATGACCTGAGGAGATGAACTGTCTCCAAGGAAACATCTTTATAGCCTGAGGTGTTCCTCAAAGAACCTAAGATGAAGCTGCCACGCAAAATTCCAGGAAAACGGACACATGAATGCATCACACACATCTACTAGTCGCACACCAGCAGGATATTTAGGGAGTGGAACCCCTTATGATTTATGAAGGGAACTCCCTAATGCCATGGGGTGTGGAGAGTGACATGGGTACAGTCTATTGTCCTCTTCACCTGTGGCAGACCAGCCCTGTAGCCCTCTCATCCTGTTGGGCTTGGTACTGGTCAAAGTGGATGTAATCAACAGTCCTGGCATACAGTGCATCTGTCATATCGTGGACACCTGTGAGATTCCACAGATGTCCCCAGTGGAGCCCTGGAAGAACCCCATGGCGAACAAGTTCAGGGTTCCTGTGATCTTGACAGTCACAGGGAGCCGGTGTCCTCCTCCGCTAAGTGGCGCCACAGCTGCAAAAACATGGCACAGGTGCAGCATTGATGGACCGTGGGGATGGGGTGTCCTTCTAAGGGGCCCGGGTGACCAGGCACGGACCGCCATTGCCATGGTCTGCAAGAGGGATGGGGGTGTTGCACCGGTGCAATGAAATCTGGCTGAACTGGGGTCCCTGGCCCAAGTCCAGCCTCAAAGTCCACCCATTTACCCCCGTTCCCAGTGTGCTGGACCAGTGCCAATTAACTGGTGTCTACGTTCCTGGCCTTCCATGCTCTAACGCCACGCCTACGTGGATCCCCAGGCAGTACATCAAGGGTGGAGGCGGCTTGCTGTGATTCCTGCCCTGAGACCTAGGTCCCCTTTGGCAGCCGTCTTCTGGGGCAACAGAGCCTGGATGGGCCCGGCTGCTGCTTGGACATCCCAGGTGGCGTGGTGCTGCCCTGTTCTGCCCGCTGCTCATTGGATGCACCAGAGACAGGAGAGGGGTGTCCGGGGCGCTGTGGTGTTCCGGAGCCACCCCTGAGGTAGTCATCGGCACGGGCTCCTTCACCTCCTCCTCCCTTGGGGTGCACAATGGCCCCCGAGCTACCCTTGAGATCGGGTGGGAGCGGAGCCATCCACTGAGGCTCCACTGCCACCTGGCGCTGCCAGTCCTGGAGGCCAGCTCCGGTCTCGACCAAGGTCCCGCTGCTCACGGCCATGAAGCACAGGGAGTGGACCACCTCCCTTTGGGACTGTGCCACATCCCCCAGTGACTGTGCCACCTTCCTCTGTGACTGGCTCAGGTCGACTAGTACCTGGGCAATGCCAGCGACGTCCTCAGCCACTGTGACTGGGCCACGCTCTGGAGCGCCACTCCAATGTGCAGGTGGCCCTGGTACATAGCTGCCTGTGACAGGTTATCCCTGTCCTTGGCCTCAGCCACTGCCCGCACAGGACTTGGAAACCTGACTCATGGCCAATACCTTCGACCCCAAGGCCTCCACCACGGACACCACCTGTGTGGTGTTGGCCTCGGTGGCACACATGGTTGGTAACACCTCCAGCCCCTGCACACGATTGGACTCCTCCAACTACACGTGCAGGTGGTGGATGGGTGCTGTTAACCCCACATGCAGTCCCTAGCCTGTGACTATCGATGGATCTGACCAATTGTGTTTGGTGCTGGGGTGGGGGACAACTTAAGGGCCCGCCTCGTCGCCCAGTGAACATGCAAGGCACAAGACATGACACATGATTGGATTGCGGGTTTTGGTAGTGGGTAGTGTTGGGGTGGTGTGGCGGTGGTGGTGGTGGAGGGGGTTGGGGCATGTGGGGGTAGTGGTGTTGGAGGGGGGGGTTGTGGGGTGTGTGGTGGGGTGGGGGGGGTAATGGGGGTGGTGACATGTGTGCCATGGGGAACTGCAACTCAGCGGGGTCTCACTTGCTCGCCAGATGCCAACCTCCGCATCAGTGACCGCCCCCTCTCTAGGCACACCGACCAGGTCCAGTGCGCACTGCTCCGCTGCCATGAGGGGCCGCAAGTCCTGCAGTCCCGCTCCAGTCTTTACCCTCTCCCGGTGGTTCTGGGCTGCCTCCTCCTTGGCAGCGGGGGGCGGGGGGGGGGGAGAGACAGAAAATGCACAATGTTAGACATTCGAATGCATGCAACACAGGGGGTGGGTAGCTGGGGCCTTGTGGCCAGGATACCCGGCTACGGTGGCCGGTATGGGTGCTGGTATGTGGTGCAGAATGCAGTGCCCTTGCCCTCCGGGGCACGGGCGGTGGGTGGGTTACAGGTGTTTGGGACAGGGGTTAGTGCCAGGAGCACACCCTGGCCGCCCTGAGGAGGTCATGTCGTTTTTTACGGCACTAATGTCTGGCCCTGGCAGTGAGGCCCACACTGCTCATGGCATCTGCCACTTGCACCCAGGCCCGGTGAATGGTGGCAGGTGCCAACCTCCTTCCCACCCCAGGATACAGGGTCGCCCAGCTCTCCTCCACGGTGTCTAGCAGGGCCTGGAGCTCAGGGTCAGCAAACTGTGCGTCGCTCTCCGTGCTGCCATCCTGTTGGCTGGGGTGAGTGTGTGTGGGGTGCGGTGTGCTAATATGCGGCTGCAGTTTGTCAGCCTATCGAGTGTCAATCCTGACCCTGACAAATCTGACACTATTTTTCATTGAAATCTATCGTGTTCCACGTGGTGCCGGTGCTAGCCCATTAACGGTTGACTAATTGCTCCGGGAGCAGCGCCAATTCTGGTGTTGTAGAAGTCCACCAATTCTGTCCCAGCATCAACGCTCTGAAACAGAGAATCACTTCCAGGATCTCTCCCCCTCCATCCCCAATCTTTCCTGTTGGCTTTATGCTGACTCTCATGCAAGTTTCTCTCATTCATTCTGTCGCACCAGAGCAGCATTACTTTTATCACTCTTTCTTTCCTCCCTGTCCCCTGGGCTGAAATTGATGCTGTAGTATTAAGAAAGGAGAAAATTGGAAGAACTGTTTCGGAAATCATGTGGAAAAGATTGATCTCTCACTTGCATTCAGTTAGAAAGAGTCAGAAAAGACCAAAATATGACTGGTGTTGAAGGCAAACCACACTGGGGTAGGAATTAGACTGGCCCTAAACAGCAAAGCTCCAAGCCAAATCAAAATTGAACCTTAGGCCTATTTTATATGTTGAGGGTGAGCAGATATTGCACCTCCACTGGCAGCTTGACTCACAATAAAAGTTAATTCTGAGTCACTGGGATTGGTAGCTCTCAGATAGGTTCCAGAATGGGACTGAATTGTGCAATGTGGAAGCCATCACCAGGATCGTAGAGTCAAGGAGCCAAAAATGTAGTTCAAATAAATAAACCCACCATTTTACTTTTGGGGGCACTGAAGAATCTTGAGTTGGGTAGATGTGATGCCTACCTATGTCGTCCAATTGGTAGTTTGCCCCTCACGAATATATTAAAGGTACACCTGGGATGCCTATAAAGGTCCTCATGAAGATACAAGTGAGACCAATGCAGTTTGGGTTCTGAAATCCTCCTGTTAAGCTGGAGGTTTGTGCCTGCTTTATCCCAGAAATAGGGCTAATCTTAAAGCAATTTATCACTGGTCCCAAACACACAGAGAGCCTTCACCAATGTATGAAACTCATAGCCACTTTGAGACGCATATGTTTCATGTTTTGGATCGATTGCCTGAAGTACAGTTATCTCATTTGCAGCCACCTCCATTTTCAGTACTAGGACAAAAAGTCTTTATTCTAACATGAGACGACAATGCTAGTGGAGATATCCTGCCTCGTTTGTCAGGATGTGTGACAAGTAGAAGCAAGATGTTGGTAACGCACAGCTGGTGAGTGAAGTCCTGTGATGAGATGGCAATCAGAGGTCAGAGCTTAAAGCGTGATGTATCTGCATGACCTCCTCCAAGATAAGGCTTTCCAAAAGGTCATAAGACACTGTGATACCTCTGTAAACATTTCTTTTCTGCTATCGGGAATCAGAGAACTGTAGAGAAGAGAATGTGACAGCTTTTTAAAAAATTTCTAATGATTTTGTGAAATGAGCATCTATCTGGAATGTGCTCATTCTACATTGTGAGAGAAGCTGATCTTAAGGGGACAGTGTTTAAAATTCAAAGCAGATTGGCCCAAACCTGTCAGTCAGGAATTTGCAAGTAGCAAAAAGTCCTTTGTTGAGGATTGAATTTTACCATCTTAAACTTGAGAAAATCTGAAGTTGCTTTTGTGGCTCCAGCATTAATGAGGATTGGCAGCTGAAGTAAGCTGCATTTCTGACCTGTTGAAAGAAAAAAATTGAGACAGCTTTGAAAAAAAATTGTATTAAAATTTTGCCTGTCTAATATAAATTAATGCTATTTTAAAAGACTATAAAACCAAAAATGTGGGACTAAAAGCTTCATTCATTCATTGTGTATTTCATCCCCAATTGAGAAACCCTATGCATGCCCAAAGCCACTTAGCTGTACTAAACTGGTGACTGCACTTTCTTGGCAGCTGCTTCGGGATGTCCTGAGGGCCTGAAAGATCGTTATGTATGAGAACCTGGGCGAGATTCTCCATGATGCCCTAATCATGTGATCGGGTGGAGATAGCTCCCGACACCAAAATCGTGGCAGGCGGCAGTTTGACGCTGAATCGCAACGCATGCCACGCATAGTTGAAACACCGTTCGTATATCATTAGCGTGCCCACATGCAATTCTCAGCCTTTGATGGGCCAAGTTCCTGATTGCCGGGTCCGCGTGTGCTCTCACAAATCCTGAACCTGGCATGATGGCTCCTGAGAGAGAGGGCGTACGGACGTACGCTGGCATACTTCACCGACAGTTGTGTCACTGGCCGGGGGGGGGCTTCTGCCAGGGCTGGGGAGAGTAGTGGGGGGGTGGCCAGGAGGTGGCCTATCGGGTCGGGGTGGACGGGTACGTGACATCATTACCGCAGCTGGCAAGGCAGCCATGCAGCTGCGCATGCCGCTGACAGCCCGCTTTAAATCTGGTGCCCTGGGTCATTTATTTCTTTAATTGTGGTATGCTGCTTATCTGACCCGTTTATCTGCATAACTCAAACACATTCAATCAAAATACTAACTTCATTATTTACACCTCCACAATGTTAACCACCTATTCAACTACTTGCCTTGCTGCAGCTGAAAGTTTTGTATACGCGATTCCTGAATTAAGAATTAAATTCTCCAACACTCTCTTCCTCACCAGCCCCTTGAATGCCACCTACACAAATTAGATGAGCAGAGAATCGTTTCTGATGCTGAAATTGCGGCAGGTGCCGATTTGACGCCAAATCGTAATTCTTCATCGCTTCGACAGCGGCGCCAATGAATTCTGGAATGCACGTACAGTAAACATCATTTGCATATCATTAGCGAGCCCGACCCGGTATTCTCCAGGGCCTCCACGATTCTCCCCCTCCGATGGGCCAAATTCCCCATGGTGAGGTTCACCTGTGCTTTTAAAAATTGTGAGACCAGTGTTGTGGCTGAGAGGAGTGGAGGTAGGCCAAGGGAGGCGCGACTGTGGGCTGCCTGGCCAGACAGTGGCCAGGCTGGCTGTGTTTGTGGGAGAGAGGGGGTGCTGCCAAGGCCAGGGGAGTTTATGGCGGAATGGACTGAGTGGCCAGGGTGTCCCCCCCACGGGACTGGGGTGATGTCCAGGCATGGACCGCCATTACCCCAGCCTGCAAGCCAGCCATCTTTCTGCGCACCCCATTGACAATCCACCTTGCCTCTGGTTCTGCAGAGTGACACCCACCTGATGGGTGCCCCCATCCCTACGCCCCACCCTCCGGCATACCAACCACAATCCAACCGGCTACCACCCGCTGGCAGGGCATCAAGCGGACCACTCAAAGGCAGCGTCCACTGTAGCCCCCTGTGGGGGCGCCAGGAGGGAGCCACAGAGCATACCGCTGGCAAGGGTGGGATTCAAACCCAGGTCTCCAAATCATTATCCTGTATCTCTAGATTACCAGTCCAGGGATAATACCACAAGGCCACTGCCTCTCCAAATAAACAACTGTAAATTATTCCAGCTGCCATGGCAGGATTTGAACCCATGACCCAGCATTAGCCTGGGCCTCTGGATTGCTATCCTGGTGGCATTACCACTACCCACCATCTCCCCACTGAATATTGATGCACTGGGTGTGAACTGACTGGTTAATATCCAAATGACAGCATTGGAACCGAAGGACACAATCAATGTGACATGAAGTTGTAAAGTGTAAAAACGACATCATCCCTGGGTGGGATCAAACCACCAACCTTTCAGTTAACAGACAAGCGGGCTAACCGATCGCGCCACAGAGACAACTGCTACAAACTCAACACAAGAACCATACCTCAAGACCAACAAACGGGCAAAAAGACACAAGAGTTTGTCTGGGATTTGAACTCACGACTTCTCGCAAGCTCTCCATTATAACACCCAAAGCGAGAATCATACCAACGAACCACTGGTGAGACCGCAGAACCACCTGAGTGTCAATCGTGAATCTGGCCAATCCCACACCGCTTCTCAGTGGAATCGATTGTGTTCCACGTGGTGCCAGTGCTAGCCCCTTAACAGTCGCTGAATCAGTCTAGGTGCGGCACCAGTTTTGCTGTTCATGAATTCTGCACTGGGGGCAGCATGGTGGCGCAGTGGATTAGCCCTGCTGCCTCACGGCGCCGAAGTCCCAGGTTCGATCCCGGCTCTGGGTCACTGTCCGTGTGGAGTTTGCACATTCTCCCCGTGTCTGCGTGGGTTTCACCCCCACAACCCAAAGATGTGCAGAGTAGGTGGATTGACCACGCTAAATTGCCCCTTAATTGGAAAAAATGAATTGGGTACTCTAAATTTTAAAAATAAAAAATGAATTCTGCACTTTGGGCTGGATTCTCCGATTTTGCGGTTATGTCTGGAGGAAACATCTGGTCTTACGAAGAAAATGTCGGCACCGCCCCCGCATTGATGGGCTAGCAACCGGGCCATGTAAAGCCCCCCTGGCTTTACCTGCAGATATGGACAGAGAATGGCAGGGTTCAAGGCCGCACGTGCGCACGGTGGCGATTTGTGGCGGCCGTGCCGTACAACATGGTACCGGCTGCGCGTGGATCCGGTCTGCCAGATAGTGTCCCCATGTGACCCCCTTCGCCAATGCCAGACCGCCCCCACCAGTCCCGCCGAAGCCCACCCTGCCAGCGGAACTGCTTCCCCCCCCCCCCCCCCCCCCCCGACTGGGAGGGCTGAGAGGGCATGCGACCGACGCTATCGGGAAGTCAGCCCATCGGGGGCAGGGCCTCACGTGACGTCCTGAGGCTGAACCAAAGGCGTGCAGCGTACTCAGCGATTACGCCATTTTTGAGGTGGCAGAGTATCCAAAAACCGCGCCGCCTCCCCCCCCCCCCCCCCCCCCCCCCATTTTCAGCGTAAAAACGGATTCTCCGGTCAATCGCTGAACGCGACTTTGGCATGGTCAATCGGAGAATCCAGCCATTAATCTCAGGAACGGAGAATGTTGCCCCTTGTGTTTCTTACTACTAACCAGAAAGGTTCAGTCCTTGTCCCTCCAGGACATCCACTCTCTCCAGCAGCATGATGTTCTCCTGAGGCATTTCTTTCCTTCCCTATCTATACTGAACACCTTGCATCAGGATTATTTAATACCCAGTATTTTGTGAGCCATGGGGCCACAATGGTCTTGTCATTGGACTAGTAACCCAGAGACTCAGGGTAATGCTCTGGGGTCTCAAATTCAAATCCCATCATGGCGGACGGTGAAATTTGAATTCAATAAAAATGTGGAATTGAAAGTTTAATCATGAAACCAAAGTCGTAAAAAAAAAATCTGGTCTTTTAGGGAAGAAAATCTGCTGTCTTTACCTGGCCTGGCCTACTTGTCTGTCTAAAATGGTGTCCGCCAAAATACATTGGGAAAAGTGGCCAGGTTCAGGGACAGACAGGCTGCAGCTTGCAAATGAACAAAATAAACAAAAAGCCCAGGAAAAAGGCCGTTAAGAGGCCATCCTGGGACAATGGCTTTAAATGGAATCGACATAAAATGGCAGAGTTGGTGGCGTCTATTTTCCTTATTTGGGAAGGCCTATGTGCCTCGGACACCAACGGCCATGGTCGGCAGTGACACGCCCCACCAACAAGGGAGCGGATCGTAATTCAACGTTATCGATCAGGGTGGTCAAGCCCTGATCAATTGATTGGGCATTCACCTGGGACCACCCAAATAAGTGCAAAGACTTCTGGGGATAAAAGGTACTGCACACCCCACTACTTGCTCTCTCAACAGCACCTAACAACAGTGACCCTTCACCAGCCGAAGAGGAAGACCATCCACGCCATTGACGGAAGGACCAGAGCCAAGGACAAAGACGACCAGCAACAGACTTCCAGAACTGCCAGAGTACGGATTCCAGATAATGTCATATCTGCCCGGTACTTGCCAGTCACCTGGAAGTTAAGTTAAGGGCGGGATTCTCCGATCCCGCGCCACGCCACTCCGATGCCTGGCCGCTGATTCCCCAGCGACCAGAGAATCGGCGGCAATTGCGCCGGCGCGGTCGCCGCGGTGCCGGTCGGGGGCCGTTGAACCGATCGGCGGGCGGCTCATTCTGGAGGGGGGTCCTATGTTCCTCCGCGCCAGGCCCCTGTGGGGCTCTGCCATGTTGCCCGAGGGCCTGCGCGGAGACGGCCGTAGTGCGCATGCGGATCGACGCAGGCCATGGTGGGCAGGCTTTTGGCGTTGGAGCAGCGCACAGCACTCTGTCGTCATTCTAGCCCCTTAGGAAGGGGTGAATGCCTGGGCCTGGAGGCCCATTGACGCCGGCATCAACACTTGGCAGGGATTGCAGAAAATCCCGGCCAAGGTCTTTCTTATGTGTATTAGCTTAGAGTGCAACTTGCATTTGTGTGTGATTGACTAACGTTAACGATTGTGTGACAGTGAATAAAAGTGTATGATTGTACAAAAGAATTTGAGGTCATTTGTCCATCGCATACGAGTTAAAGACACACTGTGGTTTCGGCACAACACTCCAGATCCACACAGCAATGTGCTCACTCTTAGCTGACCCCCACTGAAATGATCTAGCAAGCCACTTAAGTCAAGTGCAACAAATGCTGGTCCAGCCAGCGACATTCACATCCCAAGAACGAATGAAAAAAAGGTCTCTCTTACTGCCTCAACATCATGGCAGGGATTCTCCGGTATCCGGTGGGCGAGCCATACCGGCGCCAAAGAGTGGCGTGAACCACTCCGGCGTCGGGCCGCCCGGAAGGTGCGGAATCCTACACATCTTCGGGGGCTAGGCTGGCGCTGGAGTGATTGGCGCGGTGCCAACCGGCACTGAAGGGCCTCTGCCACCCGACGCGAGTTGGCGCATGTGCAGGTGCGCCAGCGTGTTCCCAGGACCGCTGGTGTGATTCCTGCGCATGTGCAGGGGGGTTTCTTCTGCGCCAGGGCGGAGCTTTACACAGGCCGGCCTGGAGGGAAAGAGTGCCCCACAGCACAGGCCCTGCTGCAGATCGGTGGGCCCTGATCCTCCCCAATAAACTTGCCAATCGCATCACACGGACACACTCCTGGCTCTCTGGAAGTGTGAACTGTTCAAGACCTGCTGTATAGGCCCCACCTCCCCCCAAAGCTGGTCCCATTGTCGCTGGAATCCAAAGCCTTCCCTACTGCACCATCTATCCTGCTGGCACTGGGAGTGATCCAGATTTTACAACCTGTTTTACTAGTCTCTTAGCTAGCTTCCTAAATACCGGTTGCTTGATTGGAGTTCTATTGTCCGGGGAAAATGGGCCATTAAAATGTAATCGAGCAGGTTTTCAGTCAGGTCTGGTTACATGTGTTTTAGATGCACATAGGCTGTGTATCTGTCTGAGTCGTGGGTTGGCCATAATTCCCATGGTCCTTTGCAGGTTGCCACCTTAGATAGCTACAAACTGACTTCACAAAAACAAGTTACTAAAGCAAAGTACTTTGGATACTGGAAATCTGGTAAGAAAACAGAAAATGCTGCAAATACTTAGCAGGTCAGGCAGCATCTGTGGAGAGAGAAACAGAGTTTCAGGTCAATAACAAAATATCTGGTTAATGCCACGTTGCTGTTGAGGGGCACCTTGAGTGTTTCCTACATTATAAAAATGACTACACGTTTTTTAAAAAGTACTTTGTTGGCTATGAAGAACTTTCAGATATCCTGAAATCATGAAAAATACTGGGCTGGATTCTCCCAGAATGGGACTATATCCACATGCCGGAGTACAAATGCTGGAGTTTTACTCTGGAGATTCCTGGGAACAAGTACAGCTAATTCACAGCCCTGCAGGGGACTAGCAGGGACCTGCAGTAATTCACGCAGTTTTAACTGCGGATACGTGCCCCCACACTTGCGGTTTTGAGTCCGCGCATGTGCATGGCGACGGCCTCCAACAGCCGGACCAAGCGCTATGGAGGACTCGGACCGCGGAGGCAGGCACAGAAATTAGAGCCACCCAATTAGCTACGTGCCCGAGGTTCTGACCGTGCGGATCACAACCCTGGCCGCCTATAAGGCCCCCCCCCAGTGTCCGATCTCCCCGCCCCCCCCCCCCCCCCCACCAGGGCGGCCGCGGACTGAGTCCGCAGCCGCCATGTGAGCATCCCGACCGGCGATAGCAGGTTCGTTCCACTCCGTTTCATGGCCAGTCGGGAGCAGAGGATCGCAGGGTTGGCCTCAGCCGCGCGGCGTACTCCGCGATCACGGCGATTCTCGGGTCTCGGAGAATAGCTGGAACGGCGCCCAGCCCGATCTCGGCGTGAAATTGAATTCTCTGCACCGTCACCAATCGCGATTTCGACACGGGGCTGCGGAGAATCCAGCCCACTATATAAAAGCAAGTTTTTCTTTTCAAAAGGACCATCTGCCTTGACTGCTTTTTCATATCTCTTGACAATTTCTTGTCCCATTTCCTTCTCCATCCATGAAATAACTTGAGAACCTTCTCTGCAAAAAATGCACAACACAAATACAAGTTCATATTGAGTAAGTGTTTTCAGAATATCGGTGTTGTATGTGGTTCATATGTGCAGTTTTGATGCACGTGACATCTTGCCCTTCCTTGCTTTTATTAATTCATGGGATGTTGGCATCGTTGGCTGGGCATTTGTTGCCCATTTAAGAGTCAACCACATTGCTGTGGATATGGAGTCGCATGTAGGCCAGACCAGGTAAGGATGATAGATTTCCTCCCCTAAAGTACATTAATGAACCAGATGGGTTTCAGTAGAAAACCTTACTGTTTGAAACTTTTAATTTGAATTTCACCATCTGTCATGGCGGGATTCGAACCCAGGTCTCCAGACTTTGAGTCTCTGGATTCCTGGTCCAGCGACAATACCACTACACGAGTTTTTAAAAACATTTTTTTAGCGTACCCAATTCATTTTTCCCAATTAAGGGGTACTTTTAGTGTGGCCAATCCACCTACCCTGCACATCTTTGGGTTGTGGGGGCGAAAGGAGAATGTGCAAACTCCACACGGACAGTGGCCCAGAGCCAGGATCAAACTTGGGACCTCGGCGCCGTGAGGCAGCAGTGCTAACCACTGCATCACCGTGCTGCCCATGTGTATGAGAGTTTAACAACAAAATAATGGTTCTTTGCAATGGAAAAAGAGTTCTGGTCCTCAATAACCTTTTGAAGAAATTAATGCTTCACACATGGTTATCTTTAAAGATAAACATCTGCAGTGGAGGTTATATAGGCCAGAGCATCATTTTTTTTCTGTCAAAACGAGGTAAAGTATCAGCAGAGTATCAGTAGAGAACATATGAGTGAATAATGCAGCCCGTGCCTCAACTTCCAACATGATAAAACCTTGGCAGAAGCAGCAGCAACATTCAGTAATATAAGCAGGCTGATTTATTTTGTAGCATTCAATATTATCGGCAAATATCATCAAAAGAAAACCCCTGAAAGAATAATAATTCTTTTGGAAGCTAAAGAAAAGTTCAGGGTCTTTTGAGGCGACCAGAATCAATCCTATTGACACAAATGCGTTTCAGTCCGGATAAGCTCTCAGTTTCAATTTAGAATGAATCGACATAATAAATGCAGCTGTCATTTTTTTGTCCCACAGTAAAATCTCAAGAGGCAATGAGATGAAACAGTTTATTGTTGACGTTGGTGTGAGAAGGAGATTGGCCGGGAAAGGTGGGCTAAATTTAAGAGAGATAGGAAGATAACATGAGACAGGAGAACATTTAGACGTATGACAAAAAGATTACCATGTGGTGTAGAATTCATATCTGCGTTGGGAAAGTGCAAATTCTGGTAAATTGGCGAGGATGATCGAGCAAAGTCCAGCAGTGGAGGGAGGCTCCTAACCAAGCTTACTGGAGGAGGTAGGGAAGCCAGAAATGTCAGTATGCCCATAATAGAGCAACTGTATATTCAGGAAGGAAGGACAGTGCAAAGGAATATTTAAAAGTTGTGAGAGATGGTTTTGGCAAGGGAAAGATTTTCAATTCATCCTGTACAACAGTAAGGTTTTCTACTTAATGGAATATTTCTGCTGAGCCTCAAATTCCTTGTGCAACGAAAGTAATGGTTCTTTCAGAAATGTATTTCTTTTTTGACCCCTGGAACATACCGTCAGTAGAAGGAATGTACATATTAAGAATCACATACCATTCGCTCCTGGTCCACTAGGTGTGTTCACCTTGGGATCAAACCCATTAGAGCACCTTGTAGTCATAACTTCACCATCTTTGCATGATAAGAATTCTGGAAAAAACCTAGGGCTGAGTTTTCCTGGCCCCATGGTGGCAAGCTTGGAGGTGGGAAAGCCTGGAAAATAGGGGGGAGTCGCATCGAGATGGCTACATGTTGTATTCCCGCCACGAGGGAACTTCCCTGGGGCCAGGCTGGGAAGTGGATCAGTTGACTACTTCATTGCCAACCAACATTGTTCAAGGCAGAAAATGCTGGAAATACACAGCAGGTCGGGCAGCATCTCTGGAGAGAGAAGCAGAGGTTATGGGCAAGGATTTCACTGTTTTTAAAATATTCTTCCATGACATTTGGGTATTGCTGGCAAATCCAGCAATGATATTTGCCGATAATATTGAATGCTACAAAATAAATCAGCCTGCTTATATTACTGAATGTTGCTGCTGCTTCTGCCAAGGTTTTATCATGTTGGAAGTTGCCAATCCCTAATTGCTCTTGAACCAAATGGCTTGCTAAACCATTTCAAAGGGCAGTTAAGAGACAATCTAATTTCTTTTGTTCTGGAGTTGCATGTAGGCTAGACCAGGTAAGGGTGGTAGATTTTCTTCCGAAAGGGCTTTTCAGATCAATCAATGATAATTTAAAAAAAAAATTTAGATTACCCAATTATTTTTTTCCAATTAAGGGGCAATTTAGCATTGGCAAATCCACCTACTCTGCACATTTTTGGGTTGTGGGGGCGAAACCCACGCAGACACGGGGAGAATGTGCATACTCCACACGGACAGTGACCCAGAGCCGGGATCGAACCTGGGATCTCAGCGCCGTGAGGCGGTTGTGCTAACCACGAGGCCACCGTGCTGCCCTCAATCAATGATAGTTTAACGGTAAGCATTACTGATACTCGTTTGCAATTCCGGATTTAGTAATTTAACTTCCACTACCTGCCATGGTGAGATTTGAATTCCTGTCCCCTGACATTTGCCTGGGCCTCAGGATTACTTGTCCAGTGACATTACTACTACAAAGAACAAAGAACAAAGAAAAGTACAGCACAGGAAAAGTTCAGCCCTCCAAACCTGTGCCAACCATGCTGCCCGTCTAAACTAAAGTCTTCTACACTTCCGCGGTCCATATCCCTCTATTCCCATCCTATTCATTTATTTGTCAAGATGCCCCTTAAACTCCTCCACCATCCCCAGAATCCCCGCCTCTGGACACTCACCGTCACATTTAAATGTGGGTCCGAATGGGAAACAGTCATTCAATGTGATTTTCCTGAAGCGGTCAATGAATAGAAAATGGGCAGGCTCACCATCCAATTAAGGATGGAATATGGCTGGAAAATTCAGACCTATAATAATTGGTGAGATTCTCCGTTTGGGAGACTAGGGGCTGGATTCTCCGATTCTGGGGCTATGTCCCCACGCTGGCGTGGGAATGGTGGTGTTATGGTGGCGCAAAACGGCCACAGATTCTGCGCCTGTAGAGGCTGCGCCGTGCTTCATGGCAGCGGCCGTTCGCGGACCCGGCCTGCAAAATAGTCCCCCCTTCATCCAGATCGCACACCCCGGGCCACACCCACACAGTGCCCCCATCCCCGAATAATGTCCCCACCTGCCTGCGGATCGGCCCTCCCCCGACTGTGGCAGTGCCGGACTGAGTCCGCAGCCGCCACACCGAGTTCCCGACGGATGAGACCACACGCGACTGAAATTGTCGGGAACTCGGCCGGTCGGGGGCGGAGCATCGGGGGGCGGAGCATCGGGGGTGCGGACCTCAGGCAATGTCCTGAGGCCGTCGATACGTGGCGTGGCGAACTCCTGGAGTACGCCGCTTTGGAGGGGGCGGCGCATCGCGAAAGCAGCGCCGTCCCCTGATTTGGTTGGGATCTCGGATTCTCCGGCCGTTTGCTGAACACAATTTCGGCATCGACGACCAGAGAATCCAGCCCGAGGAGCGGGATTTTCCGTTGCCCGGTGCCGATACCGTAATCAGCGATCGGCCGGAGAATCCTTTCCGCCGCCTAAATTGGGGGCGGAGCCGGTTTGACACGGTTTTCTATTGTCTTCACCCCCTTTGAAATGACATCATTGCGTCACTTGCCGCATGCCATTGGAATGGCATTGGCGCATCTACGGAAGGCCCTCCCCCGATGCTCCGTCCCTGATGGGTCTAGGTCCCAACCGCGTGGGGGACGTGTGGTCTTTGCGGTCAGGAACCTGGTGTGGTGCGGTGGACTGTGTCCAGCGCCGCCTCAGACGGCTGGCAGCCATGCTGCTGGCTGGGGGGGGCTTCCCTGAGGGCTGGGGGGACTGATGGTGGTTGGCCAGGAGGTGTCCCGGGGGGGCAGTATTTGGCACGGCAGGCGCCATGTTGTACGGCCCGACCGCTGCAGGTCATCACCGTGTGCATGGGGGGACCTGGCCATTCTCTGGCCGTTTTTAATATGGGAGCCAGGGGTTTTACCTGGTACGGCTGCTAGCTCCTCACTGGTCGCGGAATCAGTAAGGGTTTGCGCCGATTTTGGCATCGTAAAACACCACAGTTCCCACATCAGCGTCAGCCCACAGTTTCCTGCCGGTGTTGAATTGCAATGGATTTGCACTCCCAATCCTTAGCCATTCAAACCAAATTCATGCATGGCGAGGATTGCAAGACATCCCCGAGAGAATCCAGGGGATTGGGCATCCATTGGGCTGCCATTTTAAGCTGGTGGCCTGATAGTGAGATCCAGCGGCTGGTCACCCCCCTCTGCATCACAATTTAGCCCCCCATGCCCCATCTGCAATGCAATTCAGCCCACCCCCCCCCCTTCCCTCAATTACAGGGATGACCAGACCCTCCTAACCCACAGAAACCCCCTCAATGAAAAGCTCTGCTAATTCCCTGGTTTGCAGTGGGGCAGCAGTTCTTTTTTGTTTAAATGGAGTACCCAATTATTTTTTTTTCCCAATTAAGGGGCAATTTAGCATGGCCAATCCACCTAACCTGCACATCTTTGGGTTGTGGGTGTGAAACCCTAGCAGACACGGGGAGAATTAGCAGACACGGGGAGAATGAGCAAACTCCACACGGACAGTGACCCAGAGCCGGAATTCGAACCCGGGTCCTCAGAATGCCGCAGTCCCAGTGCTAACCACTGCTGCGCCACGTGCCACCCTTGGGGAAGCAGTTCTGAGGAGTGCCAACACCTGGTAGGTTACTGATTAAGCATGGCCACGACCCCCCCTCCCTTCCCCCCGGCCCACACAGCCACCCCTCAACAAGCTCGACAATTTTCGAGAGTTTCTCAGAGTTTTCAGCCTCTCACTCCCCCTCAACAGCCATGGCTCCCAGGCCCTGCTTGTAAATACTTACACCAATTCGCGTTCGGGTGACCTCCGTCTAAGAGGGGCGGAATATTGCTGGGGGGGGGGGGGGGGGGGGGCAGTAAATCATGAACTGCCCAACACGTTAATGAGATTTAAATCCATGCAAATGACTGTTTTGCGTGGACTCGCTGGTGCGGGGTGCAGGAGCAAGTCAACTGATTCTGTGCTGAGCACAAATTGCGATTTTTCCATTGCACGCTCCTCTCTGCCCAATCACAATTCTCGCTGCCGGTGCCAGGAAGTGGAGAATTCAGCCCAATAGCACAAATTGAGTTTCTCTTGTCTTTTGCACTTATTCATAAAGCATTGTGTTAGAAGACGGTCCCACCTACAGGATTATCCCATTCATCAGCATTGCGGGTTTCTGCTGATTACGCCTGTTTACAGACTTTTGAGGAGACTCTATAATTAAGCATTTTTTAAAGGACACCGATAGACACATTTTCAAAGGTTTTGAATGTTTTTTCAACTTACTAAGAAGCTGATTATTGTGCACCAATGCAGCTAGCAAATTAATACAGTAGCACTGGGCATGATTAGGCTACTGCATTGCACCAAACGCAGAGCGGGGCACAACGGGTGAATCCTGCGAGAATCGCAAATCCAGCTACGTGCCAGGCTGATCGCGAGACACTCGACTTTCTTCGCCTGGTATGATCTGGATCTTGCCCTCACTGGGCATGATCCAGCTCAGCGTATTTAAATGGCTCATTTAATTCCCCGGATGCCACATTTGTCCAGCGACGGGAATCAACAGCTGCACCTGTGAGACCATGACCGAGTGCCATTTAGCACTGGTTTCGACAAACGTGGGCCAGGCGTGCCGGGGCCTCGGGGAGGTCTCACAGACGATTAGAGCTCCCTGGGTGGTTGGGGACAGGGCAGACTAGTACCCTGGCACTCTCCCTGGCATCTGGGCACCTTGGCATTACCAGTCTTGTACCCAGACAGTATCACCTATGGCCCTTGGTAGTGGCACCCGGGTGCCAAGTTGTCACTGCCAGGGGTTGGGCACGGGTGGGCCTTGCCCATTAAAGGGAGCTGAGAAGGGGTTCCATGGGCCACTAGAAGGTTGGAGGGGTCTAGAAAGCAGTGGGGGGGGGGGGGGGGGGGGGGGGGGGGGCTGAAATGTGGGTTAAATGCAGAGAATGGGGCTGCCCATCACAATTGGACCCCAATTTGCGAGGAGCCATTCCTGCTGATGAGCTGAACTCACCAGCAGGCAATTGACTAAAGTGTGGCTTCGGCGGGGAGAATCCCCTGAGGCCCCCAAAAAGCAGCAAAATGCCGGTGAATAGCAGGGTGAATCTCAGCACTGCAGCACACTGTGTCTGCCCTGTCAGACTTTTTTTTAATAAACATTTTATTGAGGTATTTATGGTTTTACAACAGCAACGAAATAAACAATGTACATGAAAATATAAACACAGTGCAAAAGCCGTCTTCCTCCCTTACAGGACCCACCTTTACTAACCCCCTATTCTAAACTAAGCTAACACCCCCCCCCCCCCCCCCCCCCCCCCCACTTCTGCTGATGGGTAATTTTCCCCAAAGAAGTCGACGAACGGCTGCTACCTCCGGGCGAACCCTAACATTGACCCTCTCAAGGCGAACTTAATTTTCTCCAAACAGAGAAAACGTTTGCCTTTTTCTTCTCCTAGATGCCCGGATCTTCCGACACTCTGAAAATCGCCACCTCGGGACTCGGTGCCACCCTTTTTTTTAACACCGTGGACGTGACATCTGCAAACCCCTGCCAGAATCCCCTAACCTTCGGGCATGCCCAGAACATACGGACATGGTTCGCTGACCCTCCCTTGCGCAGCTATCTTCTACCCCAAAGAACCTGCTCATCCGGGCCACTGTCATGTGGGCCCGGTGAACGACCTTAAATTGTATCAGGCTTAGCCTGGCACATGTTGTGGACTGGTTGACTCTACTCAACGCGTCCGCCCAGAGACCATCCTCTATCTCTTCTCCGAACTCGTCTTCCCAACTTGCATTTCAACTCCTCGGTCTGCATCTCCTCTGACCCCGTGAGATCCTTGTAAATGTCAGAAACCCTCCCTTCTCCCACCCACACTCATGAAACTACCCAGTCCTGTATCCCCCTTGGTGGTAGGAGTGGGAAGGTTGAGACCTGCCTGCGTAGGAAGTCCCGCACCTGTAGGTACCTAAACTCATTTTCCCTCGCCAATCCAAATTTCTCCTCCAGCTCCCTCAGGCTGGAAAAGCTCCCCTCCATAAACATATCTCCCATCTTCTCAATCCCTGCTCTTTGCCATCTCCGGAACCCTCCATCCAGCCTTCCCGGGGCAAACTGGTGATTATTACAGATTGGAGACCACACCGATGCTCCCTCCTCTCCCACATGCCTCCTCCATTGCCCCAGAATCTCAGGGCCGCCACCTCCACGGGGTTGGTAGAGTACCGTACCGGCGGGAACGGCAGAGGTGCCATTACCAACGCCTCCAAACTGGTGTCCTTGCATGATGCTGCCTCCACTCACTCCCATACTGATCCTCCCCCACCACCCACTTCCTAATCATGGTTATAATCGCCGCCTAGTAATAATTACTAAAGTTCGGCAGCGCCAACCAGCCCTCCTCCCGGCTCCGCTCAAGCATCCCCTGTTTACTCGCTAGGTCTTACCCATCCATACAAAGCCAGTGATTGACCCGTTTAAAGAAGGACCGTGGAATAATAATGGGGAGACACAGAAACACAAACAGGAATCTCGGGAGGACCGTCATTTTCACTGTCTGCACCCTCCCAGCTAGTGACAACGGAAGCGCGTCCCACCTTTGAAAATCGTTCTTCATTTCATCTACTAAGCGGGCCAAATTTAACTTGTGCAGCCGTTCCCATTCCCGTGTCACCTGGATGCCAATGTATCAAAAGCTTCCCCCTACAACCCTCTGTCCTGTTAGACTTATTGAATCCAGAGGCCTTGACTAATCATCTGGAGACAATGGCAGAATTTAATGCTTCTTGTGACAGATTGGGAGGCGGAGGCGGCTGCATAATTGCATGGAAAGATATGGCGGGTGGAGTCATCTTCCCGACTCAGCCCTCCCCCGATTAAATATTCTACCAGTAGCGAGTAGGGGTCACACCATATGGGCGACTTGCCAGGTGCACCCTGGCTGGTATGCGTGCTGCCTGGTGATGGGAATCCCTCCTACTTGGGCAGCCTTTTTCCTATCAGAGAGATCTGCTGGCAGCAGGGGGCCTCCCTATCTGACTCTGGCAAGCCTGCCCCACTTATCTTCCCTCCATGGCTGCAGTGCCTATATTCAGCCTTAGACCTCCTTATGTAATGGCAGTGGCCACTGCTCCTGGTGGCCCTGTCAGCACTGGAGAGCTGCTAGTCATTGATTGGCTTGCTGCCATCGGAGGCAGGAAATTCCCCCTGAAGATGCTGAAGAACCCGTTACCAACCAGGCAAGTGCCTCATTGGTATTAAATTAGCTTGAATGGACCCAGTATGGCTGTGGCAGGGATGCCACCAGCTCTCCAGCCAGTGAATGGGCCCACAGCTGTGATAATTAGTTTTTGTCTAAGTCTTCAGATCGCACAAAGGCAGCTGGGGAATATAAATAGTTACATAAGTTTGGAATAAAATAAAATTGATTGGCCATGAAAATGCTGGATTGATGTAAAAACCCATCTCAATTACTAATGTCCCTTGAGGAAGAAAATATGCTGTCCTTAACTAGTCTGGCCTATATACCACTCCAGACCTGCAGCAATGCCATTGATTCTTAACTGCTCTCTGAAATGGCGAAGCTCGTTAACTCAAGGGAAATTATGAATCGACAATAAATGTTGGGCTTTCCAGCAATGCCCACCATGAATGAATTAAATATTCTGTTTGGTAGTGCAGAACTTAATTATTGCTCAAGAAAGAGACATGCTGTCAAAGCTTTTCATCTTGCACACATTAAGACAGATTCGCAAGAATGGCAATTATAAAGAGAACAATAATTAATACTGCATAAGAAAGTGGCAGTTCATTAGCAAGTGGACCCTGTTTGGCAGAGGCATTGCCATATTCACCAAGATTTCACCAAGGAGCAATTAACCGCCAAGCTTTTGTTTAAATTCTAACGAGGCAGGTCGACCCTGGTCGGTCAAGACTTTGCCATGGGGAATGAACCAGGGAATGGCTGTTCCCCAGACTTTTTTTTTAGTTGAAAAAGGCACAATGTGTGTACATGTTCCTTCTGTCTGCAAAGGACAAATTCTTGTGAATCTGCATGATGCTTGCAAGACGCAAAGCTTCGTCAATGTGTCACATTTTTAGCAATACTTTTTAGTCAGTTTCAGTTATTGAAAATCAGGTTATTCAGGTGAGAGGCAAGACACTCTGATTAAAATTGCCCTTTTTTGCAATAAATTCATTTTCAGTCGTATTAATCGAACTACATTAGTTACCACCCTTAACTAAATTAACAAACATTTTGAAAACAAAACATCATGGGGACGATTCTCCAATATGGAGCCCAAGTGTTCACGCCGTCGTGTACGCCGTTGCGTTTCATGATGGCACGAACCGGGCCCGGGTACGACCGATTCTGGCCCCCACAGGGGTCCAGCATGGCGCTGGAGCGGTTCATGCTGCTCCAGCCTCCTTTCACGGCGCCAAATGGGCACCGCGCCAAACCGCGCATGCGCAGTTGGGCAGCACCAACCTGTGCTTGCGGGGGGACTTCTTTAGCGTGCCAGCCCCGACTCAACATGGAGTCGGTGTTCAGGGGCGCCAGAAGGTAGGCCCATGGGGGGAGAGTCTGGCCCGCCGATCGGTGTGCCTCGATCGCGGGCCGGACCCTATTGGAGGCCTCCCCCGGTGAAGGAACCCCACACAGGCCGCCCCCCGACCGTTCGCACAGAGTTACCGCTGGCAGTGACCAGGGGTGAACGCCGCCGGCGGGACTCTGTCGTATCGGCACGGCCACTCGGCCCATCCGGGCCAGAGAATTGGCGACCCCGCCAATTCCAGCGGCCCGCGGCTGGTACCGCGCCAAACATGCCGGCACAAATGGCGCCGATTCCCCGCACCTCAGAGAATCGTGCGCCGGCATCGGGGTGTCGTGGCGCGGTCGCGGTGATTCTCCGGCCCGGCACGGGACTCAGAGAATCACCCCCCATATCTTTTTTTAAATGATCTGGTTGATGGCTGATTTTATGTCCATTGATGTGCAAATATGTTTGAGTAGAACGTGATTAAAAAAAAACACTTCTCAAACCTGGCACAATTTTGGGCATAATTTGCAACCAACTGGGAGCCATTTACTCCCAAAGCCGGTACTCCAAGCACTTTAAAAATGCATTTAAGTTTTGATTTTCCGAAATTCTCTTCATCCAGAAGCAATGATAACATGACAAGATTAGGGTAACAATGTGGGAAGATGTGACCTGTTTACAATAAGCAGGAATGGAGCACATTAATGTGATAAAAGTCACAGGGCTGCATTCTCCAGTCCCCCCGCCGCATGTTTCCCGGCGGCACGCCTTTCGCTGGTGATGGGATTCTCTCTTCCTGCCGCTTGGGCAGGGGTGTGCTGCCAGCGGGAAAAGAGAACCCAAATGACCGGGGAATTCTATGTTAGTACCCAGTTCCATGACCAATTCTCTGGTTCACGTGCTTACAGGATACTGCGAGGCCTAGGTAGAGTGGATGTGGAGAGGATGTTTCCACTTGTCGGAAAAATTAAACCCAGAAGACACCATCTCAGACTAAAGGGACGATCCTTAAAAACAGAGATGAGGAGGAATTTCTTCAATCAGAGGGTGGTGAATCTGTGGAATACTTTGCCGCAGAAGGCTGTGGAGGCCAAATCACTGAGTGTCTTTAAAACAGATAGGTTCTTGATTAATAAGGGTATCAGGGTTATGAGGAAAAGGCAGGAGAATGGGGATGAGAAAATTTCAGCCATGATTGAATGGCGGAGCAGACTCGATGGGCCGAGTGGCCTAATTCTGCTCCTATGTCTGATAGGATTCCTTATAGAATAAAATGTATTGCATTCTCACTAAATTCATGCCAGTTTTCCCGAATAAGACCTAAATGTTTCTTGTAGTCAAGAAGTTGTAGAATTCCATCTGACTTTTGAAGTCATACTTTAGGAGATTGGGATTGGAATCTCAGCTGCAAAGCACTAAGAGCTGTGCCTACACCCAACAAAGCTAGCCTCACCTCATCATGCAAATCCGTCTCATAAACACAATTTCAAGGTGTTTCCAACAAGTTTTTCAGGGGTGAGATTTCCTGCACCAGCTGCTCTTAAAATCTCCTGTCCTGGTGAGCATAGCTCCCGATACCTGCATAATCTCAAGTGGACAGAAGATCGGGAAATGTGATAAGAGGACTCCCACATGAAAGTTCAAAGCGGCGTGACCTTCACGGTGACTGACTGTGCCCTGTCTGTGCTGGAGATGGACTTTACACCTGGCTGCAACAGTGTGAAGAATTCAGTGTAAGTTTCCTTTGGGGATGATAGGCAATGCAGACAGTTTACTATGGACTGACAGAGAAACGATTCTGGCCCTGTGTACACAGATTGCAGCCTATGGAAGCATCCCAATGTTGAAGGTATTCACACACCTATCTAGCATGTCACCTCTTCTCCTCCTCTTTAGAATCTGCACATAGAGGCTTGCCCATCGTTGGATTTCAATGAACAAACTAGTGGTGCTGGCAGTTCTAACTATAAGAGGGCTAAGTACATATTTGAAGTACCTGTCAGAGAGATTTAATAAATAATTTATCTTGCCCAGCATTGCGCAAATCACACGGAAGCTAATTGTTGCTAAGATTAGAGTTGTCATCTGTGATTAAATGTATTCCTGAGGTGTCACTCCATAGCATGCCCCCACATTCCAGCCATTTGTTGGCAAACGTATCCATCCTTGTGACGCACAGCCTTCCTTCTCCATTTGAAAAACCAAAAGATTCTTTTTTTAAATAAATTTAGAGTACCCAATTATTTTTTCCAATTAAGGGGCAATTTAGCATGGCCAATCCACCTACTCTGCACATTTTTGGGTTGTGGGGGCGAGACCCACGCAGACACGGGGAAATTTGTGCAAACTCCACACGGACAGTGACCCAGAGCCAGGATCGAACCTGGGACCTCAGCGCCATGAGGCAGCTGTGCTAACCACTGTGCCACCGTGCTGCCCTCAAAAAAAACCCAAAAGATTCTTGACCCAATTGTATGGTTCTTGACTGTCAGCCAGTCCTTTTTTCCCCATTTTCAATATTTTTATATCTGATACAGAAATGTTCGAAGAAAATGAAACAAAACAAAAGTTATTTTTTAATTTCCCGATGGTTTTTCTCCAGGGTTGCATTTTGAAGTGTCTTGGAGATTGATCTTGGAGGCTCCAGGCCGATCATGGAGGGTTGGCAACCCTGCTGAGAGACACAGCATGGTTTGCAAAGTACTTTTAACCACCAGAGGCAGCTTGAACAGGCCTCTTTAGTAGCATCCATTTGATTTTGTTGGTTCTGGCGAATGGTCATTGACTGGGAATTGTTGTGGGCGGGATGGAAGGTTGACGGAAAGCCAAAGGTCCGTTGACTTTGGACAGGAATTCTGCAGGAATTCTACTGTTGGATCTGCTGAGCAGTCAGTCACAGTGAAGGTCATGTCGCTTTGAATTTTTATATGTGAGCCCTCTTATCACATTTCCCAATCTTCACTCCAGTAAGGGGCTGGTTTAGCACAGGGCTAAATCGCTGGCTTTGAAAGCAGACCAAGGCAGGCCAGCAGCGCGGTTCAATTCCCATACCAGCCTCCCTGAACAGGTGCCAGAATGTGGCGACTAGGGGCTTTTCACAGTAACTTCATTTGAAGCCTACTTGTGACAATAAGCGATTTTCATTTCATTTCAGTTGAGGTTTTGCAGGTCTTCATTTCAGATTCTCATCCTCCACTATATTTTGCCTTTGATATCGATGCTAAGCCTATTGAGCGATTGTTCTTCCATTCGGGGAAAGTGACAGTCAGGGTATCATTGAATCTTAGAACTCCCACAGTGCAGAAGGAGGCCATTCGGCCCATCGGGCCCACACCGATTATCTGAAAGAGCACCCTATTTAGGCCCACTCCCTTGCCCTGTCCCCATAACCTAACTGTGCATCCCTGGACATTAAGGGGCAATTTAACATGGCCAATCCATCTAACCTGCACATCTTTAGGCTGCAGGAGGAAACCGGAGCATCCAGGGGAAACCTACGCAATCGGAATCAAACCCAGGTCACTGACACTGTGAGGCAGCAGGACTAACCACTGTGCTGCCATGCCTCTCCAAATGTGAGGTTATTGATGGAACCATCAATTCTACGGACACGTGCTTGTAGGATTAGAATAGCGGTTTTAATATACTTACAACAGAGCCAGCCTGTTAGCCGTTGAACTTTCGGTGAACTAGCTGGCTGACTCTGTGGCACGGATCTTTATACAGCATCTCCAGGGGGAGGAGTTCTGAGCGGAGCCAAGGGGGGAGCCCAGTACAAACTCTTGAGTACGCCCAGAGCTACTCCCCCTGGTGGTGAGTAGTGCAACTGCACTTACAATATTGATACATGTATATATTTGGAACAGAGTGACATTGGTAACTATAATACCGTGTGAATCTCATTCACCACATTCACCCCCTGTGAAAAAAATAGAGTCCAGCGGGACTCACAGAGTTAGTCTGTCCGGTGGACGAATTGTTCGTTTCGATCTGCGGAGCACTGGAGTTGCAGCCTCTTGCGGTGGCTGTGTGGGTGTTGAGAGCTGGGGTACGATGGCAGACTCCGGGGCGGGTCTCGTCCAAACTTCATACACCTCTGGCTTGACCGGAGACTGGGGGCGCTGGGGGCGGGCTGGCGCGTATAACAGGTGGGGCGAGCTTGCAGAATCGGGGGCGCGAGGGGGCGGCAGCATAGGGAACGGGGTAAAGGGTTCCTCAGCGGGGGTGGGGGGGGGGCTGGATCCAGCGGGTGCCAGTTCCCGAAGGGATACTGTGTCCTGGCGACCGTCCAGGAACTCCACGAATGCGTACTGGGGGTTGGAATGGAGGAGGCGCACCTTTTCGACAAGGGGGTCAGTTTTGTGCCCCCTGACGTGCTTCCTCAGGAGGACCGGGCCTGGTGTCCTCAGCCATGCCGGAAGTGAGACCCCCGTGGTAGTGCCCCTAGAAAAAATAAAGAGCCGCTCGTGAGGGATTTGATTTGTCGCTGTACAGAGGAGGGATCTAATTGCGTGGAGCGCGTCTGGGAGGACTTCTTGCCATTGGGAGACTTGGAGTTTTCTAGACCGGAGGGTCAGTAGGACGGTCTTCCAGACCGTCACGTTCTCCCTCTCCACCTGCCCGTTCCCCCTGGGGTTGTAACTGGTAGTCCTGCTCGAGGCGATGCCCTTGTCGAGCAGGTACTGACGCAGCTCGTCGCTCATAAAGGACGAACCCCGGTCGCTGTGCACGTAGCTGGGGAAACCGAACAGGGTGAAGACACTATGCAGGGCCCTAATGACTGTGTGGGAGGTCATGTCGGGGCACGGAATGGCAAAAGGGAATCGGGAGAACTCATCGATGATGTTGAGGAAATAAATGTTCTTGTTAGTGGAGGGGAGTGGCCCTTTGAAATCGATCGCAAGGCGTTCAAAGGGCCTAGAAGCCTTGACCAGGTGGGCCCTGTCTGGTCTATAGAAGTGCGGTTTGCACTCTGCACAGATCGGGCAGTCCCTGGTGACCTCTTTTACCTCCTCGTTGGAGAAAGGCAGGTTTCGGGTTCTGATGTAGTGGGCGAGCTGGGTGACCCCTGGATAGCAGAGGTCAACGTGGATGGCTTTCAGATGGCTGATCTGCACGCTGGCGCATGTCCCGTGGGATAGGGCATCCGAGGGCTTGTTGAGCTTCCCCGGTCGATATTTAATATCGTAACTATAGGTGGAGAGTTCGATCCTCCACCGAAGGATTTTATCATTTTTTATTTTGCCCCTTTGCGAGTTGTCAAACATAAAGGCAACCGATCGTTGGTCGGTGATGAGGGTGAACCTCCTACCTGCGAGGTAGTGCCTCCAGTGACGAACAGCCTCCACAATGGCTTGTGCTTCCTTCTCGACTGAGGAGTGTCGGAGTTCTGAAGCGGATAGGGTACGGGAGAAAAATGCAACGGGTCTCCCTGCCTGATTTAAAGTGGCTGCTAGAGCTACCTCTGAGGCGTCACTCTCAACCTGAAAGGGAGTGGATTCATCCACCGCCCGCATGGCTGCTTTGGCGATGTCCTCCTTGATGCAGCTGAAGGCCTGGCGCACCTCAGCTGACAGGGGAAATCGTGTGGCCTTAAAGAGTGGGCGGGCTTTGTCCGCATATTGAGGGACCCACTGGGCGTAGTATGAAAAGAATCCCAAGCACCGTTTGAGGGCCTTGGGACAATGAGGGAGAGCGAGTTCTAAGAGCATGCGGTCCGGGTCTGGGCCCAGGACTCCGTTCTCCACGACGTAGCCGAGGATGGCCAGTCTGTTTGTGCGGAAAGCGCATTTCTCCTTTAATTTTTGGGCCGTCTGGAGAAAGCGGTGGAGGTTGGCGTCGTGGTCCTGCTGGTCATAGCCGCAGATGGTAACATTGTCCAGATACGGAAACGTGGCCCGCAGCCCGTACTGGTCTACCATTCGGCCTATTGCTCGTTGGAACACCAAAACCCCGTTAGTGACGCCGAAGGGAACCTGGAAGAAATGGAAGAGGCGGCCATCGGCCTTGAACACCGTGTAGTGGCGGTCCTCCGGGCGGATTGGGAGCTGCTGGTATGCAGACTTCAGATCCACCGTGGAAAATAGCCGATATTGGGCGATCTGGTTAACCATGTCGGCAATTCTGGGGAGGAGATACGCATCTAGGAGCGTAAAGCGATTTATGGTCTGGCTATAGTCGACGACCATGCAAAATTTTTCACTGGTCTTGACGACCACCACCTGAGCTCACCAGGGACTATTACTGGCCTCTATAATCCCCTCACTGAGCAGCCGTCGGACCTCCGATCGGATAAAGACCCTATCCTGTAGGCTGTATCGCCTGCTACGAGTAACTACTGGTTTGCAATCTGGAATGAGATTGGCGAAGAGAGATGGGAGGGCGATGCGCAGCGTGGCGAGGCTGCAGATAGTGAGTGGGGGCAGGGGCCCGCCGAAGCTGAGGGTGAGGCTCTTGAGGTTGCACTGGAAATCCAGGCCTAATAAGAGTGCCGTGCAGAGGTCAGGCAGGACGTAAAGTTTAAATTTTGAATAACTAGCGCCTCGAATTGTGAGCGTAGTGACGGTGCGTCCTTGGATTTGGACTGAGTGGGAGCCCGAAGCGAGGGCGATAGTTTGGCTCACAGGAAAAATAGGAAGCGAACAGCGTCTTACCAGTTCTGGGTGTATAAAGCTCTCGGTGCTCCCGGAGTCAAAGAGGCATGGCGTGCTATACCCGTTGATCTGGACCTCCGCCATCGAACTTTGTAGGTGCTTGGGGCGGGATTGATCTAGGGTGACCGCGTTGAGTTGCGGGCCGCGTGATGAGTGCCCGGGAAAGCCGTAGTCTTCCGAGTGGGCGTCCGGTCGAGTAGATGCCGGTACATTCTGGCGAGCTTGATGCAGGATCGCTGCGCTAAGTTGCGGGCCGTGTGATGAGTGCCCGGGGAAGTCGTAGTCTTCAGATGAGCTTTCTGAGCATGCCGATGCAGATGGGGCCCGTGGATCGCACGTGGTGAGCGGCGAGGAAAATGGCGGCCCCCATGAGTCGCACGTGTCCGGCTGCATGGTGGGGGTTGTAGCCACCAAAGTTGGCCATTCCCTCAATACAAAATGGAGGAACGCAAAGCTTGCAGGTTAAAACGGACAAAGTTTGCAGCACAACCAGGCTGCACCAAGCCAATGTGTATTCTGTCTGCTAAGAGAGCAGACAGCACCAAAACGAACATTCCGCATACTAATGAGGCAATCTCCGGGACAGTTAACATGGTAATAGAACAATCCCAGGGACAATGGACACAAATAGGGAAGTGATTGCAACATTGTATAGGATACCAGACACCTCGGCACCAGCGGGGTTCGAAGACAAAGCACCTGAAGGCCCGCCCAGTAGCCGAGGGACAGCCTCAGTATTGGGGGGATTCAAACAAATCGATTGGGAAGAGACCCAATCGATCCCCAGCAGATAGAGGGTCCGCCCAAAAGGGCGCAAAGCCCTAGGACCTATAAAAGACAGGTCCCAAACTTGGTTCGTTCTTCTTGACCAGCCCTCCTCTCTTGACCAGTCCTCTCGACCAGCTTTTACCAAAGAAGACCTTGACCGAGAGAGAGGAGAGGTTTGGGACAGCAGCCGCCAGCAAGTAAGTGTCTCACAACGATCGCTACCAGAGATAGACACTCCTGACCCCTTTTTAACCCGTACCAACCTGAAGTCTGCGGAAGCCATTGCAGAGCAAGAGGCCTTGTCCCCTGATCCGGCAGTTCCTTTTAAGATAAGTATTGGTTTATCTAGTGGTAGGAATAGTTTAGTCATCTTAGCGTGTGCATGAGTAGATTATAATTGTATTACAATAAACTCATTTGTTTGAACTTACTAATTGGTGTATGGTTTTATTGCTTTGAACTTGACCTTGAAACTTGTGGCGGTATCTTAACGATACCTGGTGACTCCAGAGCTAAGTAACGAAACAGAGCCAAATTGAGTGTTTAGCACACTCACCCAGAACGAGCAACAGGGTTTGCCAAGATGGCGGCCCCCATGGATCGCACGTGGTGGGAGGGGGCGGAGTCTGCAGCGAGGGGGGGTAGGCTGCAGCGTTTCGGGCCCCGCGGGCCCGCTGGTGTTGGGAGCGATTTGTTCTCTCTACTGGGCAGTTAAAAACTGTGGCCCTTTTCGCAAGGCACACTCTGGCATAGTGGCCTTTCTTCCCGCAGCTGCTGCAGGTCGCGGATCGGGCTGGGCAGTGCTGCCACGGGTGTTGGCTTTTGCCACAGAAATGGCAGGCTGCGGCAGTTGAGTAGCTGGCTGGAGCAGCTGAGTAGCTGGCTGGGGCAGCAGAGTAACGGGCTTTGGCAGCGCGGTAGCTGGGGGGCCGTGCGGCACAGGCCTGGGGGGATTGTTGGTCGGGGTCCACGATGAGGTCGCAGGGTCCGCGGGAAACGACGTGACGCTGCGGAAGGAGACTTCCATAGTGGTAGCAGCCTCCACAGTAGTATCTAAGTCCTGGGCCCCCTTTTCTAGCAGTCTTTGGCACACATAGTTAGATCTAAGGCCCGCTATGAAAAAGTCCCGCACAGCAAGCTCCCTATGTTCAGCCACGGTAACGGCTTGATAATTACAGCCATTAGAAAGATTGTTCAGTTCCCATACAAACTCGGCTAGCGTTTCTGTAGGCCGCTGACGGCGAGTCGTAAACACGTGGCGTGCATAAACCTCGTTAATGGGCCTAGCGTGACTTCCAGTTGTGGCTATGCGGAGCTAAGCCGCACGTTCGACAGCTCCCACTTTAATAGGACTTGTGGGCTCTTTTCAGGGCCCCAAACGGTGCTGATTCGACGATTCCCGGTGGATAAAGGGGTCTGGAGCAAAACCCCCCGGGAGTAATGGTGCGGATTTGAAGTGGGGCGAGGAGAAAAACGGCAGCAGCTCCCCTGGAAAAGCGGGGGAAGGTGGACAAAATGGCGGCCGGTGGAGCCCCTGAGGTGTGGAGGCAGTGGGCTGAGGAGCAGCAGGCGGCCCTTCTGCGTTATTTCACGGAGCTTGAAGGGGAGTTGTTGGAATCCCTGAAGGTGACGACGAGTAAGCTGCTGGAGACCCAGTCAACCCAGGGTGCAGCGATACATGAGTTGCAGCAGCAGGCCTCTGAGCTCGAGGAGGAGGTTTCGGCCCTCGTGGGGAAGGTGGAGATACACGAGGCGCTTCATAAAAAGTGGCAAGATCGGTTCGAGGAGATGGAGCTCCGGTCATGGAGGAAGAACCTGCGGATCCTGGGCCTCGAGGAGGGGCTGGAGGGGTCGGACCTGCCGGCCTATGTGGCCGTGATGCTGAACTCGCTGGTGTGGGCAGGATCCTTCCATCTGCCCCTGGAGCTGGAGGGAGCCCACAGAGTGCTGGCCAGGCGGTCTAAGGCGAATGAACCCCCGTGGGCGGTGCTGGTGCGGTTCCATCGGTTCAGTGACCGGGAGTGTGTTCTGCGATGGGCCAAGAAGGTGAGGAGCAGCAAGTGGGAGAATTCGGTAGTGCGTATCTACCAGGACTGGAGTGCGGAGGTGGCCAAGCGGAGAGCCGGGTTTAACCGAACGAAGGCGGTGCTCCATGGAAAGCAGGTGAAGTTCGGCATGTTGCCTTCTGCGCCCCTGTGGGTCACCTACAAGGACCGGCATCACTACTTTGAGTCCCCGGAGGAAGCGTGGGCCTTTGTGCAGGCTGAAAAGTTAGACTCGAACTAGAGATTGGGGGCTGTGGGAGTTTTTCTATTTCTGTATCATTGTTTATGCTGTAGCGGCTTATTCAGTTTGTTTCTGTTTTTTCTCTCGCTTTCGGACGATGTGGGTTATGGTTTTGTGTTTTAAGGGAGGTACTGGGGTTTGTGGTTGATCTGTGTCTTTGTTTGTACGGAGTTGGTGGTTGGGTTGGGACTGCTGTTTGGGAGCTGCGTTGGTGGGGTGGGGCAGTGTAAAAGCGCGGGCTTTTCTCTGGTTTCCCGCGCTGCGGGATGAGGGGGTGGAGCTGGTGGCGAGGGGCATGGTTATTAGACCGGGTTTCCCGCGCTGAAGCGGTGCCAAGGAGCTGATGCAGGGGAGGAGGGGGGACCTCATATCGGGAGGGGTCGGAGTTAGAGCGGGAGCTACCGGGGTCAGCAGAAGTCAGCTGGCTCACGGGAGTACAGTGGAGGGAGAGTCGCGGCTAGGAGGGTTCCTAGCCTTGGGGGGGGGGGGGGGGGGGGGGGGGGGGGAGATACAGGGTTGCTGCTGGATTGGCCAGGGAGGAGTTGGTGCGGGTCGGGGGGGTCGGGTGAGGTTCTATCGCCGTGGGAAACGGGCCGAATGGGTGCTGGCCAGGGGTGAGCAGTCAATGGGCTATGGCTCGTCGAGGGGGGTGGGGTGCCCCTTGATCCGGCTGATTACGTGGAGCATGAGGGGGTTGAATGGGCCGGTTAAGCGGGCCCGGGTGTTTTCGCATCTGAAGGGGCTGAAGGCGGACGTGGCCATGCTCCAGGAGATCCACCTGAAGGTGGCGGACCAGGTCTGTCTGAGGAAGGGGTGGGTGGGGCAGGTTTTCCACTCGGGGCTCGACTCGAAGAACCGGGGGGTGGCGATCCTGGTGGGGAAGAGGGTGGCGTTTGATGCGTCTGAGGTTGTGGCTGATAGTGGCGGCAGATATGTGATGGTGAGCGGTAAGCTGCAGGGGGAGAGGGTGGTGTTGGTTAATGTGTACGCCCCAAATTGGGATGATGCTGGTTTCATGAGGCGTATGTTGGGCCGCATTCCTGACCTGGAGGTGGGGGGCTTGATCATGGGAGGGGGAAATCAATACGGTGCTGGATCCCCTACTGGATCGTTCTAGTTCAAGGACAGGCAGGAGGCCGGCGGCGGCCAAGGTGTTGAGGGGGTTTATGGAGCAGATGGGAGGAGTGGAACCCTGGAGGTTCGGGAGGCCGAGGGCTCGGGAGTACTCTTTTTTCTCCCATGTGCACAGGGTTTATTCCCGCATTGATTTCTTTGTTTTGAGCAGGGGACTGGTCCCGAGGGTGGAGGAGGCCGAGTATTCGGTTATTGCGATTTCGGACCATGCTCCGCATTGGGTGGATCTGGAGATGGGGGAGGTGCGGGACCAGCGCCCGCTTTGGCGTCTGGACGTGGGGCTTTTGGCTGATGAGGGGGTGTGTAGGAGGGTTCGGGGATGTATCGAGAGGTACCTCGAGGTCAATGATACTGGGGAGGTCCAGGTGGGGATGGTGTGGGAGGCTCCGAAGGCAGTGATTAGGGGGGAGCTGATCTCCATCCGAGCCCATAGGGAGAGGAGGGAGAGGGAGAGACTGGTGGAGGAGCTGTTGAGTGTGGATAGGAGGTACTCGGAGGCCCCGGAGGAGGGATTGCTGGGGGAGCGGCGTGGCTTGCAGGCCAAGTTTGATTTATTGCCCACCAGAAAGGCGGAGACACAGTGGAGGAAGGCGCAGGGAGCAGTCTATGAGTATGGAGAGAAGGCGAGCAGGATGCTGGCGCATCAGCTTCGTAAGCGGGACGCGGCTAGGGAGATTGGTGGAGTGAAGGATAGAGATGGGACTGTGGTGCGGCAGGGGGCAGAGTTCAATGATGTCTTTAGGGACTTTTATAGGGAACTGTACCGGTCGGAGCCGCCGGCGGTGGGAGGGGGAATGGAGAGTTTTTTGGACAGGCTCCGATTTCCAAGGGTGCAGGAGGAACAGGTGGAGGGACTCGGGGCGCCGATCGAGTTGGAGGAGCTGGTCAGTGAATTGGCCACATGCAGTCGGGGAAGGCACCGGGACTGGATGGGTTCCCGGTTGAATTTGATAAGAAATACGCGGACCTGCTGGGTCCCCTGTTGGTTAGGACCTTCAACGAGGCATGGGAGGGGGTGCTCTGCCCCCGACGATGTCTCGGGCGCTAATCTCCCTTATCCTGAAGCGTGATAAGGACCCCTTGCAGTGCGGATCATACAGGCCGATTTCACTGCTGAATGTAGACGCCAAGTTGCTGGCGAAGATCTTGGCCACTAGAATAGAGGACTGGGTGCCGGGGGTGGTACATGAAGATCAGACGGGTTTTGTGAAGGGGAGGCAGCTGAACACTAATGTGCGAAAGCTGCTAAATGTGATAATGATGCCGGCAGCAGAAGGAGAGGCGGAGATTGTGGTGGCATTGGATGCGGAGAAGGCCTTTGACAGGGTTGAGTGGGGGTACTTGTGGGAGGTGTTGGAGAGGTTCGGGTTTGGGGTGGGGTTTATTAAATGGGTGAGGTTTCTGTATGAGGCCCCGATGGCGAGTGTAGCGACAAATAGGAGGAGGTCCGAGTACTTCAGGCTCCACCGTGGGACGAGGCAGGGGTGCCCCCTGTCCCCCTTGCTTTTTGCGTTGGCAATTGAGCCTCTTGCCATGGCTCTCAGGGAGTCGAGGAGGTGGAGGGGTTTGGTGCGAGGTGGGGAGGAGCACCGAGTGTTGCTGTATGCGGACGACTTGCTGTTGTATGTAGCAGACCCGGTGGGGGGAATGCCGGTGGTGATGGAGATTCTTGCTGAGTTCGGGAGTTTCTCAGGATATAAATTGAACCTGGGCAAGAGTGAGCTGTTTGTCGTACACCCGGGAGATCAGGAGGAGGGGATTGGTAGGCTCCCGCTAAAGAGGGCAGTGAGGAGTTTTAGGTACCTGGGGGTTCAGGTGGCTAGGAGCTGGGGGACTCTGCACAAGCTCAATTTTACTAGGTTGGTGGAGCAGATGGAGGAGGAATTTAAAAGGTGGGACATGCTGCCGTTGTCGTTGGCGGGTAGAGTACAGTCCGTTAAAATGACGGTGCTCCCGAGGTTTCTGTTTTTGGTTAAGTGCCTCCCCATTTTCGTTCCGAGGACCTTTTTTAGGAGGGTGAACAGCAGCATTCTGGGATTTGTTTGGACGCACGGGACTCCGAGGGTAAGGAGGGTCTTTTTGGAGCGGGGCAGGGATAGAGGGGGGCTGGCGCTGCCCAACCTCTCTGGGTACTCTTGGGCGGCTAACGTCTTGATGGTACGTAAGTGGGTAATGGATGGGGAGGGGGCAGCATGGAAATGGATGGAGATGGCGTCCTGTGGAGGCACGAGCCTGAAGGCACTGGTAACGGCGCCGCTGCTGCTCCCTCCAACGAGGTACACTACGAGCCCGGTTACCCTCAAAATTTGGGGGCAGTGGAGGCGACACAGGGGGAAGTGGGGGGCTCAGTGGAGGCCCCGCTGCGGGGGGAACTACCGGTTTGTCCCAGGGAACATGGATGGCGGGTTCCTGGGGTGGCACAGGGCGGGCATTGGGAAGTTGGGAGACCTGTTTATTGACGGGAGGCTCGCGAGCCTTGGTGAACTGGAGGAGAAGTTTGAGCTCCCCCCGGGGAATATGTTCAGGTACCTTCAGGTCAAGGCGTTTGCTAGGCGACGGGTGGAGGGGTTCCCTTTGCTGCCCCCACGGGTGGTAAGGGATAGGGTGCTTTCGGGGGTGTGGGTCGGGGATGGGAAGGTGTCTGACATCTACCAGGTAATGCAGGAGGTGGGGGAGGCGTCGTTAGAGGAACTGAAGGCTAAGTGGGAGGTGGAGCTGGGGGAGCAGATTGAGGAGGGGACATGGGCGGACGCCCTGGAGAGGGTGAACTCCTCCTCTTCATGTGCGAGGCTTAGTCTCATCCAGTTTAAGGTGCTGCACCGGGCTCACATGTCCAGGTCTAGGATGGGTAGGTTCTTTGGGGGCGAAGACAGGTGCGTCAGGTGTTCGGGGAGTCCAGCGAACCATGCCCATATGTTCTGGGCATGCCCGGCACTGGAGGAGTTCTGGAAGGGGGTGGCGAAGACGGTGTCGAGGGTGGTGGGATCCAGGGTCAAGCCAGGCTGGGGACTCGCGATATTTGGGGTTGGGGTGGAGCCGGGAGTGCAGGAGGCGAAAGAGGCCGATGTTTTGGCCTTTGCGTCCCTAGTAGCCCGGCGGAGGATCTTGCTGCAGTGGAAGGATGCGAGACCTCCGAGCGTGGAGACCTGGATTAATGATATGGCGGGATTCATTCAGCTGGAGAGGGTCAAATTCGCCCTGAGGGGGTCGGTACAAGGGTTCTTTAGGAGGTGGCAGCCTTTCCTCGACTTTCTGGCTCAACGATAAGGTACTAGGTCAGCAACAGCAGTAACCCGGGGGGGAGGGGGGGAAAGGGGGAGGGGGTTTTAGGGGGATAGTGTTTAAGTTAATTTGCTTATTGTTAATTTATTTTGTTGTTTATTGGGTTTGGGGGGGGGGGGGGGTTGGGGGGTCTGTTATATGCGTTGTTACGGGTGCCGGGGGATGTTTATTATTGTTATTGTTATTATTGTTCCATTGATATATATTTTTCAAAAAATTCCAATAAAAAAAAACGGGCCTAACGTGCCATTTGTCCAATATCGCCAATGCTGCGGTGTAAGAACCGAACAGATTTAGCTGTGTGTAGATTCTGTGGCTTACCCTCGCGTGCAATAGGCTGAGTTTTTGTTCCTCCGTTGTTCCGGCGGTGCTGGCTTCTGCCAGGTAGGCCTTAAAACATCTCAGCTAGTGGGACAAATTTCCTTAGCCTCTGCATCCTGCGGGTCGAGTTCTAGGCGTCCGGGCTTGAGGGCTGCTTCCATGATTTACTTCGACTGTTTCGTAAGTATATTAAATTGATGGAACCATCAATTCTACGGACACGTGATTGTAGGATTAGAATAGCAGTTTTAACATACTTGCAACAGAGCCAGCCTGTTAGCCGTTGAACTTTCGGTGAACTGGCTGGCTAACTCTGTGGCATGGATCTTTATACAGCAGCTCCAGGGGGAGGAGTTCTGGGCGGAGCCAAGGGGGAGCCCAGTACAAACTCTCGAGTACTCCCAGAGCTACTCCCCCTGGTGGTCAGGTAGTGCAGCTGCACTTACAATATTGATACATGTATATACTTGGAACAGAGTGACATTGGTAACTATAATACAGTACCGTGTGAATCTCATTCACCACAGTTATATTGAGCCACACAAGGTTCAAGTACACACTGAGCATCAGGGATGCATCATTAAGCGCTAGGTGTGTCAAGTATCCAGTAAATGTCAGATAACTGGGTGTCAGTATGAGGAGCTGATACGTATCAGCTTAATGCCATGCACTATCACATTAATGGCCTCCATGTGTCTTCTTTAAAGCACTTATTTCATATATTTTCAAACTGTGTTTCAACCACGTTCCATTTTGAAATTAATGCAATTCAGTGAAGTCTTTAAAAAGATGGCGGCTTGTTTTTGATCAAGTCACTTAATTTGTGCTACTCTAAATGTGTGTTTTCCATTTTAGATCATCCTGTACATCTGAAGGTTAATCATCTGAGAGGGATTGAGACTGCTCTTGGCTTTTCTAAGTGTTCAGTTGCTGTGAGGTTTGCGAGAGCAGCCAGGATGATTTATCTCCTCTCCCTTTAGGAATACACCTGACCTCCATTGCATCAGAAGGCTCTCTGAAAGCAGGAACCTGCTGACAGTGGGGAGGGCGGGGGGGGGTGGAGATAACTTTATTTTTTTAATCCAATTTTGTCATTCTGAAAAATCCCAGTGTTCCACTGGAATGAATGTAACAATTTTGCATCCACACCGCGTATTTGAACTGCACTACTTCATGTGCAACCATGACAACATTTATTGTGGTCAAAGAAACAAAGTGGTTTAATAGAGCTGGAAAACTGTGAATGCGAGACCATGAGCACTGTGACCAACAGCTTAAAGCCATCCCAGAGGTGTCTGTAAACTCAACGGCCTATGGGATTTTACATTGGACTCTGGAAAAGCGAGAGAATGTTTTGGAACCCTGCAGCTAAGGCAAGTGACCACTCATCCAACACCCAGAAATGATATTAAAATAACATGGTTCCCTCAAGGGTGACCTTCAAAGTTCTGTGATGGAAAATATTTTGCTTAGCTATAAACTGAAATAGGTAGCGTGAGAGCCTGACCTGGACTGGTTTCTTTTCTCTGTCTTTTATTTCTATTTTTCTTTACTTTTTCGCTGACTGGGGAAACAATCAGAAGGAAGTTGTGCATGATCCCATTTTTTTTGGGGGGGGGGGGGGGGGGGAGTTCAAATAGCCTTGAGAACACAGATTGTTTTACATGTGAATTCACTTACTGTACCCTAAGGCCCTTCTCGTTCCAGGGTTGAAAGGTGGCTTTGAAACACGCTGAATTTCCATGACTATTTTTTTTTTTGCAAAACAAAATTGAATACGCAAATACCTTGCTTGAAAAAAAATGCACAGATACAAGTACAGTTAATTTTTTTAAAACTGTTGATTATGGACTATATTTATAGCACACAGTGCTATAGTGTATTCCACTGCCAATAACATTTAATACGCTGGGAATCCAGCTGGAACATGGATCCCCAGCTGGAGAGCTGAGCTCAAATCCCAGGCTTGGCTGATGATCCTATTCAGGCTTCCCTCAGTGAATGCAGAATTTCCTAGCGAAAGTATTTCTATTTTGACATTTTTCATTAATGGTCCTGTGCTGCGGGAGAGGGGTGGCGACAAGAAGATGATAATGGCTCAGTTCTCAGTCTAATAATGATGGTTTTATTAAACCTAAATCTGGCTGGTGGGCGTAAGGTTGCAGCTGTGAGTTTTAGATTGGGAGTACAGTATTTTTGACATTGCAGCATGACTGGGACATTAACGCACAACGATACAGAATAGTAACATGTGGAGTTTATTTGAAGTTCCCACTTGGTGAATTTGTCACCCAACGTGGGGGGCGGTGTAGCTCCAAATGGATGGGGGGTGCGCGCCAGCTGGACATTCGGCAAGTAATACTGATATAGGTGAAAGGTCAGGCCCACCTAGCTCTCCCCGAAAGAGAGAAGATGATTAAAAACTGGAAAATACATCAGCATTTTGAGTATTTGATTGTGAACAGTTTCAAACTGATATGAGGGTAAGGGGCAGTATGATCAGATGTGGACCTGCACTGCCAGCTTGGCCACACTGGATTGAATGTTACCAGCCCTCTGGAGATTGGCCATGAAACAGGAAGCCTCATAAAATGGCGGTGGAGGGTGTCAGGAAGGGAGCACTACTTTCTCCTGCCACCGTGGGATATTTTCAGCAACGGGAACAGCAGCACTGCCACATGTCAACCGGAGACAAACAGTCTGTTAAACCAACTCAGTGACCAATTAACTATCGCTTCCACCCTACTTGCATTTGACGAGAGTGGGACAGGTCCCTACTGCAGGTCAGGACCTGCAAATAAACTGCGGCAGGGTTTATATGTTGGGGGTGAAGGGGGATGGTGGAGAGGGGCCTTCCTAATGGCTGATCCTTGGTTCAATGAGCTCCCATTCCTCCAATGCAGTCACTAGATGGTGCACTCCTCCAAACACCATGGCCTACCTCGTGGTCGGCTGATGGTGGGATTCTCTGTTTCTGTCGCTGTCAGTGGGAATTCCCATAGAAGGCACCCCACACCCGGGGAAACCCACAGGCGGGGGATGCACTGCCGGCGGGACCAGAGATTCCTGCTGCCACTGACCGGCTGGTAAATTCCGGGACTGGATTCTCCGGTCGCCAACGTCGAAATCGCGTTCGGCCACTGGCTGGAGAACCCAAGTTTACGACAGAATCAGGGGCGGCGCCGCTTTCGCGATGCTCTATTCCGTCCAAA
Source organism: Scyliorhinus canicula (assembly GCF_902713615.1). Lineage (NCBI taxonomy): Eukaryota > Metazoa > Chordata > Chondrichthyes > Carcharhiniformes > Scyliorhinidae > Scyliorhinus > Scyliorhinus canicula. The sequence continues at coordinate 159,944,086 of NC_052152.1, forward strand.
ACTCTAGGAGAACGCCGCGCCATGTATCAACGGCCTCAGGACATTGCCTGAAGCCTGCCCTCCAGATGCTGCGCCCCCGACCGACCAGGTTTCCGACAGCGTGGGTCTCTCATGGTTTCACCTGTCGGGGACTCCGCGTGGCAGCTGCAGACTCAGTCCAGCGCCGCCACAGTCGGGGTGGGCCGATCCGCGGGCGGGGGGGAGGGGGCATTATTCGGAGCTGGGGGCACTGTGAGGGTGGTCCTGGGTGTGCGAGCTGGCCGAATGGGGGGAATATTTTGCGGGCCGGGTTCGCGAGTGGCCGCTGCCATGTAGCACGGCGTGGCCTCTGCAGGCCACCTCAGTGTGCATGCGTGACCACGGACCCGGCAATTCTCTGGGGTGTATCGACAGCTAGAGCCGGGTGCTCTACGCTGCCGTCCTGCTAGCCCCAGCAAAATGGGGAACCGGTGGCCATTTTGCACCAGTTTTCCTGGCGTAAAATGCCACCGTTCCCATGCTGGCGTGGGGACATAGCCCCAGAATTGGAGAATCCAGCCCTTGGTCTTTGCACATAGGTTTTCTGGGGACTAAGGGCTTGGTTCTCCGATTTTGGGGCTACGTCTGGAGGATCCATGGCGTTTTACGTGGTAAAAATCGGCGGGGCTTTCGAACGATTCCTCCAACTAGTGAGGGGCTAGCAGCTGTGCCACGTAAAACGCACGGCCTTCCCGATATAAATGGGCGGAGAATTGCTGGGTCTATTATGGCCACGCACGTGACCTCAGCGGTTGAGCCATACAACATGGTGCCGGCCGTGCGCGGACCTGACCTGCCAGATAGTGCCCCCCGGACACACCCTGACCTCTCCCGGGCCACCCCCCGTCAGTCCCCCCACCCTTCGCTGAAGTCGCCCCCCCCGGCCAGCAGCATGGCTCCCGCCTGACTGTGGTGGCACTGGACAGAGTCCGCTGCTGCCAAGCCAGTTTCCTGACCGCTGAGACCACATGTGCCTCGCGCGGTTGGGAACTCGCCCCATCAGGGGCGGAGCATTGGGGGAGGGTCTTCAGGGAACACCCTGATGCCAGCCCAACGGTGTGCAGCGTACTCCTTGATGACACAGTTTGGAGGGGCGGTGCATCCGAAAACAGGCGCCTCCCCAGATTCGGTTGTAAAAAGGGATTCTCTGCCCAATCGCCGACTGCGATATCGGCGTGGGCAAGCGGAGAATACTGCCCTAAGTGCTACCACCAGTGGATATTTGCAGGCGTACGTGCTTTCACTAGGAGCACTGGTCAGCAGCAATTCATGTCATGCAAATAGGCCAGCACGCAGTTCACATGCAGCCCACCCGATTCACAGACCTGCAGGCATCAGACTTGCTGGGGCTGGGACGGTACAGTAGCACTGTTGTTTCACAGCTCCCGAGTCCCAGCTTTGATTCCTGGCTTGAGCCAATGTCTGTGTGGAGTCTGCACGTTCTCCCCATGTCGACGTGGGTTTCCTCCGGGTGCTCCGGTTTCTTCCCACAGTCCAAAAATGTGCAGGTTAGGTGGATTGGCCACGATAAATTGCCTTTAGTGTCCAAAGGGGTTCGGTGGGGTTACTGGGTTATGGAGATAGGGTGGAGGCATGGGCCTGGGTGGGGTACTCTTTCCAAGGGCTAGTGCGGACTCGGCGGGCCGAATGGCTTCCTTCTGCACTGTAAATCCTCTCATTCTGTGATTCTATGATTCTCGTCAAAGCTTGACAAGCTGGAGCAGCTTTGAAGCACTCTACCCAGCACAGACTGCCATTCCAGCCAAGGAGATGGCAGCGAAAAGATCAGCATCAATATTCCTGGACTCAGAAATTGAATGCATGCTGGATGCCATTGACAAGAGGAATGACACCCTCTTCCCCAGAGTGGGGCGGAGACTCACACTGCCACCCTGAATGAGGCCTCGGATGAGGTGGCAGAGGCTGTGTGTGCTGCCAGCCTTACCTAGAGGACCAGCATACAGTGGCGTAAGACGATGAACAACTTCCTTCAAGCAACCTGGGTGAGTAACCACATCTGTGCCATTGGCATCACTCCGGCCCCTCACTCCTTAAATCTGCCCCCAACCCCAAGAGGCCAATATCACCACATCTGCCTTCATCTCCCTTACAATCACCCTCCACAAACCCCCAGCACATGTGTTGTCATCTTTGGCCAGGAGCTTGCACACACATGCCAACAGCTCCTGGCTCACCCTCTGGTGAGCACCACACACATGCTGCAGCATATCAGGTGAAGGCAGGGATTCCCCAGAGAGCGGATGGTTGGAGGGCTCCCCGATCCCAGGGAACAGCTGTCACCCAGACATAAGTTGCGCTTCTGGAAAAGATGATCCCATCACTGGTGCAAATGCAGAAGCACAACTAGAATCTACAGGCGGGTGTGTGAGCAACACTCCAGTGGCTGCAAGTACAGCTGGAGGAATCCAACCACCTTCAGGCGCAGGATATGTTAATGACAATGCGTGGCCAACACTGAAAGGGTGGCAGCCGCAGCGGGAGACCTGGGGCAAGATGTCAGGGCCATGTGTCAGTACATCCAAAACTTGGGCATGCTGTGCTGTCCATGGCTGAGGTGCAGGACAGGGGACCCCAGTCAAAGGCGCACATGTCCCGGGGAGGGGGGACGCACATAGATATTGCTGCGGTGCTCCAGAGCTCGGTCCATTCACAAAGGTAGTCATGGTGTGGAGATGCCGGCGTTGGACTGGGGTGAGCACAGTAAGAAGTCTTACAACACCAGGTTAAAGTCCAACAGGTTTGTTTCAAACACTAGATTTCGGAGCACTGCTCCTCCCTCAAGTGAATGAAGAGGTTCCGGAAAAATATATATAGACAAATTCAAAGATGCAAGACAATGCTTAGAATGCGAGCATTTGCAGGTCATTAAGTCTTTAAAGATCCAGAGATAGGGGTAACCCCAGGTTAAAGAGGTGTGAATTGTCTCAAGCCAGGACAGTTGGTAGGATTTCTCAAGCCCAGGCCAGATGGTGGGAATGAATGTAATGCAACATGAATCTCAGGTCCCGGTTGAGGCCGTACTCATGTGTGCGAAACTTGGCTATAAGTTTCTGCTCGGCGATTCTGCGTTGTCGCGCGTCTTGAAGGCCACCTTGGAGAACGCTTACCCGGAAATCAGAGACTGGATGCCCTTGGCTGCTGAAGTGTTCCCCGACTGGAAGGGAACATTCCTGCCTGGTGATTGTCGTGCGATGTCCGTTCATTCGTTGTTGCAGCGTCTTCATGGTCTCGCCAATGTACTACGCTTCGGGACATCCTTTCCTGCAGCTTATGAGGTAGACAACGTTGGCCGAGTCGCACGAGTATGTACCGCGTATCTGGTGGTTGGTGTTCTCATGTGTAATGGTGGTATCCATGTCAATGATGTGGCACATCTTGCAGAGATTGCCATGGCAGCGTTGTGTGGTGTTGTGGTCTCTGTTCTGAAGGCTGGGCCGTTTGCTGCAAACAATGGTTTGTTTGAGGTTGCGCGGTTGTTTGAAGGCAAGTAGTGGGGTTGTGGGGATGACCTTGGCAAGATGTTCATCTTCATCGATGATGTGTTGAAGGCTGCGAAGAATATATCGTAGTTTCTCCGCTCCGGGAAAGTACTGGACGACGAAGGGTATTCTGTCGGTTGTGTCCCGTGTTTGTCTTCTGAGGTCGGTGCGGTTTTTTGCTGTGGCGCGTTGGAACTGTCGATCGATGAGTCGAGAGCCATATCCCGTTCATATGAGGACATCTTTCAGTGTCTGTAGATGTCTGTTACGCTCCTCCTCGTCTGAGCAGATCCTGTGTATACGAAGGGCTTGTCCATAGGGGATGGCTTCTTTAATGTGTTTAGGGTGGAAGCTGGAGAAGTGGAGCATCGTGAGGTTATCCGTGGGCTTGCGGTAAAGTGAAGTGCTGAGGTGACAGTCCTTGATGGAGATGAGTGTGTCCAAGAATGCAACTGATTTTGGAGAGTCGTAAAAAGGGATTCTCTGCCTGATCTGCAATTACGATATCGGCGTCGGGCAATGGAGAATCCCGCCCCCTGTTTTTCAGCCGCGCTCCATTCTCCATCTGATTGGAAAACCAGGGGCTGGATTCTCCGCCGGCGGGATGCTCCGTTTTGCCGGCAGCCCCGGGGTTTCCCGACAGCGTGGGGCTGCCCCACAACGAGAAACCCCATTGACCAGCCGGTGTAACGGAGCATCCCGCGGCGGGGTGAAACAGAAATGTGGCACGGTGTGACGGAGAATCAAGGCCCTGATACCGACGTCGGAATTGGGGAATCCAGCCCATAAGCATTATTAACAAAGTAAAATTGTGGCCATGGCGGTGAAAGGTATCAGCCTTCACTTAAAAAAAAATGTTCTTACTGATTTTATTGAGTTTACTTTTTTCCCTAAACTTGACAGAGTTCCATTTAGAATCAGTGGTTCAAGCAATCAGGTAATCCCACCATGCACCCAGTGGTACAGCCAATGACTGCGGTAACCGAAAAAAAAAGTTAATGTTTAAGGAACCGGTTTCCGGAAAATGCTTTCCTCCACACGCATCTTGGCAATTCTTCAGAAATGTCTTAACTAGAATTTGTTTATAGCGTTTGGCTCATTCACAAATGATCATTTTGTCCCGAACAAACTTGATTTATTTCCCTCCTTATTTTTAAGATCATGCTCCGCACTATTCTGCCGTAACGTGTGCTGTCAGGTAATCTGTTGCAAGCCTGCCGAAGTTCCTTCATAACCAGGCAGTTTTGTGTTTTAAGAGTGGCTGTATTGATTCATCCACCATCTTCACCTTCACGTTGGGAAGCGTCTCCCATCTGGCCAATTCCACAAGTGACTCAGTGGAAATCAGGAACTTGCTATGTGGTGAATCTCAGGATGTAAACTGACTTTCCACCACTGACACCCCTGCACAAGTTGAACTGCCTCGTGTGCTACTTTTGCTAACCTGAACTGGAGTTATGCCATACTATGGAGCAAATGCAGTTTGGCGTCAACATTAATAAATGCATAATGTGGCTCACTGACCAGCGCCCTGAAGGAGTTCACCTCAGTTCTGCTCCGGTATGTTTTCAGAAGCTCCCAGACCACTTTCCTGTGAGAAGATCTTCATTCTGAGTTGTTTTCCTTTGCTGCCATTGTCCCTCAGGCAACTGTCTTCCTTGTTAACGACATGCCTCTTTAGCTCTCTGAGATCTATGTACCAAATTATGAAAACAGCAAGAAATTTGCATTCTTTTTTGCTTTTTTATTAAATAATATGATTAAAGTTATGGCAGTAGATAGCGCGGTGGATCACTGTAATTCAACTGAAGATTGCACGTGACAAAGTGAGAAAATCATACTTGAATGTGAGTAGAACTTGGTTGAATTACTGTCATGAAATTGCTGCGAGTTATGTGTTATTTTATATGATGTTTATTTGGTAAACGTGCTGTAAAATAAAATCGGTAGCTTGCAGAGCAGAGCACAGTAGTGCATTCATACTCTTCAGTGGATCATTAAGGTGCAGGTTTCTATCCTGGTTTAACAGAGTGTCAATTCCCCATCTCAACTGGCAGAGATTATCAGGCAGAGATGGTGGGGGGGGGGGGGGGGGGGGGGGGGGGCGTAAGTGGGGGCGGGCCAGGATAGGGGGCCTGCCTGGGAAATGCTGATCAAAGAACACTGACTACACCACAGGGAGGGAGGAGTGGACCTCGGGTCCCCTGGGTTGCTGTCTCATACTTCAAGCAGTCAGATCAATAAAGAAACAGGGACTGGTGTGCGAACAAGCCCCTGCTCGCCTGAATAATAGGTGGTGGGAAGAGACCTTTTAAAAAGAACAAAACATTAAGTGTCAGCTCAAAAAGAAGAAAAGTTAGACTTAAGTAAGAGTATCACTATCACTATTATTCCTGGTGCAGTTTTAGCCTGGCGCACAATTGAAGAAAATGTTCCGGGGTATAGGTGCGATATACCATACAAGCCTGTGTATAAACAACAAGAGTATATGTGTATAAAGAGTATCTGTGTATAAAGAGTGCTCTTTATATTTTATGGAGAAAATATTTGAATCCTCATTGTCCATTACCAATTTGAGAATCATATAAATTTATAGGTGATATATCACTGCTGCCTACGGCGCTGAATAAAATGTAAACTAGGTGGCAGATTTTAGGCCCACTCTCTGGCCTAGACTTGGCGCTGCATGAGTAGTGCTCGCTTGAATCAATGGCCCCAGCATTGATGAGCACTGATTACCAGGCCTTGTCCAAATGCTTGGTGTGAGCTGTAGGCACTGGCTGCTTCTTCATGGGAAGCTCATCTGATTGAAGGGATCGTGCCAGACCGTCTGTCTTGCTAACATAGGCCAAGGGGTAGATGCCAACAGGTGGATTGAAGTAGATGAGGTGAAGGGCTCATTGAAACTCCTATGGAACCAGGAGGTTGTGCTTGCTTTGCAAAAGGGAAGAAAAACAAATCTGCATTTCGCTGGAAGCCTTAGCGTCCATTGTACGCATGGGGCAATACCAGTGCAAGTCCTGCTTATCGCCACTTAATTTCTTCATGACACCTTTCAGCAGGCATTAGGACCTTGATTGACGTAAGCCACAAATTTCGCAATGGGACCGACAGGTCACTCAGATTTCACCCGCACAGGAGGCCACCCTCCTGCTAAATTGGTATGTTTTAGGTCTCTTTCACACCTACAAAACTCGCACACACAAACTAATCTTGCTGTTGCAAGTTCATTTTTGAAATGTATGTGTTTCCTTTTAAAAATTAATTGTGTGACAGGCACACTGAGTGCCCCAGCGATGAGAGATGAAGCTATTGAAACAACAACTGGTAAATCCAGGCACAGTTTTACAAGGGTTGAATGATTGCTCCTGAATTCCCAGGAGAAAGCCTTTCGTTTATTAGGAGGCAGTTTGTTTCTTCTCAGTTTGGCGACACTGTTTAACAATAAATTGGACAGAAACTCCTTTTGCTGCTCTTCTAGGATCAAGAGTGTCTGTTCGAGTTGTGAGGGAGCATTCAGTACTGGGAGGGTTAATCGAGACTTTTAATCAGGAAATTGCATTTGAAATTTCACAAGGAGAAAGAAATTAAATACAATTTAATGGCTTTGCCAGAAAAGATTTGGAGATTGGGAAAAAAAAAATAACCTTTGTCTCAAACCACAAACTTATCCACTGACTCCTTTAGATGACTGCAATATTTTTCTGTTTCAATGTCGCATGCTGTTATGCATAACACTAATCATGTGCAATGTACTCAAGTATGTGAACAAGCAGAGTGCTGTGTGATTTACAGACTTTTCAATTTAAGCCAAGCAATAAAAGTGACATTTATTCTATGAGAATTTCACAGTGCTTACCAGCATCTCTGGAAGCTCTGAGACTGAATATCTGTGCTCCTTCCTGTATCCTGCGCCAAGAGCACCACTGTGGCGTTCTACCCCACGGATTGATGAGCCCTGGGATGCCAGTTCACTGCGCTTTGCAGCCACTCTGGAGCCAGCACACATCTGGAGTGCAGTAAACGTACCCAGAAGCAAAAAGCGGCTCTGTAAGGGTCATCAGTACAGAGAGCGGCCGCTGACAAGAGGCGCCATCCCAAACCCACATGCATTTCCTTATGTAAACACATGTGGCCAAAAGGCATCTATGGTCACCCTTTCCTAACTGGGTTATATGAAACGGCTTGAACAGCTCGAAACAATGCCACCATTATTGTGCGAACATTCCTGCAACCAGGAACAACTTTTTTTTCACACAGCAGAAAACTGTTCTTTAAAGAGAACAATTATACTCATTGTAGATGTAGGATAATTTTTTTTAAAGTGTAGCACCGCAACAGGGACATTGTATACTTTTCATGCCATTATGGGGTGATTTTAAAAGAAAATATTGAAACAATTTATTACATTTTTTGCTTTCATTTATCTCTCTCTCTTCTCTGCTTCGGTTTTCACCAGAGCTATAATTATACATTTGTTTTTTTTTTAAATAATTTTTATTGAAAGAGTTTTTCCATACAAACATTTACCCCTACTAATTTTTAAATTATTTACAACACAATCCCTCTAGGCAAATGTCCCTCCCTCGCCCGCACCTCATCGCGCGCACCAGTCCCTCCCCCCCCCCCCCCCCCCCCCAGGCAACCTTAACAAACAAGGCAGCCTACAGTTTCAGACATGAGCAGCGAGCAGACTTGCCCGCGTTACAGTCGTGCATGTCCCCCCACGACCCTTGCTGCCCCCCCCCTCCCCCCCCCCTCCCTCCCCCCCCCCCCTCCCTCCCTCCCTCCCCCCCTCCCCCCCCCCCCCCCCCGGGTTGCTGCTGCCACGACCCCGAACGTCTATCTCTGATCTAAAAAGTCAAGGAAAGGTTGCCACCGCCTGGAGAATCCCTGTACCGACCCTCTCAGGGCAAATTTGATCCTTTCTAGCTGAATATAGCTAGCCATATCGTTAATCCAAGTTTCAACGCTTGGAGGCCTCGCGTCCTTCCATTGAATTAATATCCTTCGTCGAGCCACTAGGGATGCAAAGGCCAGTATTCCGGCCTCCCTAGCCTCCTGTACCCCCGGTTCTACCCCGACCCCAAAGATCGCAAGCCCCCATCCTGGTTTGACCCTGGACCCCACCACCTTCGACACCGTCCTTGCCACCCCCTTCCAGAACCCTTCCAGCACCGGACATGCCCAGAACATATGCACATGGTTCGCTGGGCTTCCCAGACATCTGACACACCTGTCCTCACCCCCAAAGAACCGGCTCATCCTTGTCCCCGTCATGTGAGCTCTATGCAGCACCTTAAATTGAATGAGGCTCAGCCTCGCACACGAGGAGGAAGAATTGACCTTCTCCAGTGCATCCGCCCACGTCCCGTCTTCTATCTGCTCTCCCAGCTCCCCTTCCCACTTGGCTTTCAGCTCCTCCCCTGATGCTTCTTCCGCCTCCTGCATTATCTTGTAGATGTCTGATATCTTCCCCCCTCCGACCCAGACCCCCGAGAGCACCCTATCACTCGCCCCCTTACTGGGGAGCAGGGGGAACCCCTCCACCTGCCGTCTAGCAAATGCCTTCACTTGTAAATATCTGAACATGTTTCCCGGGGGGAGCTCAAACTTCTCCTCCAGCCCTCCCAGGCTCGCAAACCTCCCCTCTATAAACAGGTCCTTCAGCTGCCGTATGCCCACCCTGTACCAGCTCTGAAATCCCCCGTCGATGTTCCCCGGGATGAATCTATGGTTCCCTCTTATTGGCGCCGCCAACAGACCTCCCATTTCCCCCCTATGTCGCCTCCACTGCCCCCATATCTTGAGGGTGGCCGCCACCACCGGGCTCGTGGTGTACCTCGTGGGGGGGAGCGGCCATGGTGCCGTTACTAGGGCCCCCAGGCTTGTGTTGCCACAGGACGCCCTCTCCATTCGTTTCCAAGCTGCCCCCTCCCCTTCCATCATCCACTTGCGCACCATTGACACATTTGCCGCCCAGTAGTACCCCGAAAGATTGGGTAGTGCCAGCCCTCCACTGTCCCTACTCCGCTCCAAAAAGACCCTCCTCACCCTTGGGGTGCCATGCGCCCACACGTAGCTCATGATGCTACTCGTCACCTTTTTGAAGAAGGCCCTAGGGAGGAAGATGGGCAAGCACTGAAATAAAAACAAGAACCTTGGGAGGACCGTCATTTTGATTGACTGCACCCTCCCCGCCAGCGACAACGGTACCATGTCCCACCTCTTAAATTCCTCCTCCATCTGTTCCACCAGCCTGGAAAAGTTCAACTTGTGGAGGGTCCCCCAGTTCCTTGCCACCTGCACCCCTAAGTACCTAAAGCTCTTTCCTGCTCGCTTGAAGGGGAGTCTCCCAATACCCTCTCCCTGGTCCCCCGGGTGTATCACAAAAACCTCGCTTTTGCCCAAATTTAGTTTGTACCCCGAAAAGTCCCCAAACTCTGCTAATAGTTCCATTATCTCCGGCATTCCCCCTTCTGGGTCTGCCACGTACAGCAGTAGATCATCCGCATACAGCGATACTCGATGTTCCTCCCCTCCCCTAGTCAGTCCTCTCCACCCCCCTGAACCCCTCAGTGCCATCGCCAACGGTTCAATCGCCAGTGCGAAAAGTAGGGGGGATAGGGGACATCCCTGCCTGGTCCCTCGGTGGAGCCCGAAATACTCCGACCTCCTCCCGTTTGTCACTACACTCGCCGTCGGGGCCGAGTAGAGCAGCTTCACCCACTTAATAAAGCCTTCCCCAAACCCAAACCGTTCCAACGTCTCCCACAGGTACTCCCACTCCACCCTATCGAATGCCTTCTCCGCGTCCAGCGCTACCACTATCTCAGCCTCCCCCTCCACTGCCGGCATCATAATTACATTCAGCAATCTCCGCACGTTCGTGTTGAGCTGCCGCCCCTTCACGAACCCCGTCTGGTCCTCATGGATTACCCCTGGCACACAATCCTCTATTCTAGCTGCCAGGATCTTTGCCAGCAACTTGGCATCCACGTTCAGAAGCGAGATAGGCCTGTAGGACCCGCACTGCACGGGGTTTTTATCCCGCTTCAATATCAGGGAGATCAGAGCCTGCGACATTGTCGGGGGCAGAACCCCCCCCTCTCGCGCCTCATTAAAGGCTCGTACCAGTACCGGTCCCACCAAGTCCACATTTTTCTTATAGAATTCCACCGGGAACCCATCTGGCCCCGGCGCCTTCCCCGCCTGCATCTGACCTATTCCCTTGACTAGCTCCTCTAGCCCTATTGGCGCCCCCAGCCCTTCTACCAGCCCCTCCTGGACCCTTGGGAACCTCAATTTGTTTAGGAAGTCCTCCATTCCCCCTCTCCTCGTCGGCGGCTCAGACCGATACAACTCCTTGTAAAAATCCCTGAAGACCCCGTTCACTTCTTGCCCCTTCTGCACTACCTTCCCGCCCCTCTCCTTCACTCCCCCAATCTCCCTAGCCGCATCTCGTTTGCGAAGCTGGTGTGCCAGCATCCTGCTCGCCTTTTCCCCATACTCATAAACCGCGCCCTGTGCCCTTCTCCACTGCGTCTCTGCCTTCCTGGTGGTCAGCAGGTCGAACTTGACCTGCAGGCTGCGCCGTTCTCCCAGCAGCCCCTCCTCTGGTGCCTCCGCATATCTCCTATCCACTTCCAATAGCTCCCCCACCAGCCTCTCCCTCTCCTGCCTCTCCTTTCTTTCTCTGTGCGCCCTTATGGAGATCAGCTCTCCCCTGATCACTGCCTTCAGGGCCTCCCAGACCATCCCCACCTGCACCTCACCCGTGTCATTCAAGTCCAGATAGCTCTCAATGCTCTTCCGGACCCTTTTACACACCTCGTCGTCCGCTAACAGCCCCACATCCAGCCGCCACAGCGGGCGCTGGTCCCGCGCCTCCCCCATTTCCACATCCACCCAATGTGGTGCATGATCAGAGATCGCAATGGCCGAGTACTCAGCTTCCCGTACCCTCGGGATCAGCCCCCTGCTCAACACGAAGAAATCGATTCTGGAGTACACTCTATGGACGTGGGAGAAAAAGGAATACTCCCTCGCCCTCGGCCTACCAAACCTCCATGGGTCTACTCCTCCCATCTGCTCCATGTACCCCCTCAGCACTTCTGCCGCTGCCGGCCTCCTATTGGTCCTTGAGCTCGATCTGTCTAGCCCGGGGTCCAGCACTGTGTTAAAGTCCCCCCCCATGATCAAGCCCCCTGCCTCCAGTCCCGGAATGAGGCCCAATAGGCGCCTCATAAAACCCGCGTCATCCCAGTTCGGGGCATATACGTTGACCATCACCACTTTCTCCCCCTGCAGCTTACCCTTCACCATCACATACCTACCCTCCTTATCCGCCACCACCTCCTCCGCCACGAACGACACCCTCTTTCCCACCAGAATCGCCACCCCCCGGTTCTTTGCGTCCAATCCAGAGTGGAACACCTGTCCCACCCACCCCCTTCTCAGGCGAACCTGGTCCACTACCTTCAAATGGGTCTCCTGTAACATTGCTACATCAGCCTTCAGTCCCTTCAGGTGTGAGAATACCCTTGATCTCTTGACCGGCCCATTCAACCCCCTCACGTTCCAAGTGATCAGCCGGGTCGCGGGACGACCCGCCCCCCTCCCCTGCCGATTAGCCATGTCCTGTTCCCTGCTCGCCCCGGGTCGACCCTCCCCTTCTGACCCGCTCCCCATGGCGATGTCCCCCTCCCCCCACCTCTCCAGTCCTCCACTTCTCGTTTCTGGTCTTTTCAGCAGCAACCCGGTGTCCCTCCCTAACCCCCCCTCCCCCCCCAGGCTAGGACCCCTCCTAGCCGCGATGTACCCTCCATTGTACTCCCGTAAGTCAGCTGGTTCACGCTGACCCGGCTGCTCCTGCCACACTCCGACTCCCCCCGGCTCGGGGGGGGGGGGCCTCCCCCCCTTGCCACTCCTCCCTGGCCCCGCTCCAGCGCGGGAAAGGTCGCCATTGCTAGCCACGCCCCGCACTCCTCCCCTCCCCCCTCCTCTGCCCCGCGCGCGGGAAAACAGAGGAAAGCCCGCGCTTTCGCCCTGCCACACCCCACCCCGCCATCTTCAGTTCCACCCCCGTCCCCGTCCATGCCTGTAAAGAACCCCCCCTAGGAGCCCATATCCCCGATCTGCTCTCCCCCCCCGTCCCGCCTCCCCAACTTAACATTATAAATAACAGATAAATAACAAATAACTAACAATGTACTTAACAGTCGCCCTCTACCAAACAGCATAAATAACCATAAATAACCATGAATAACCACAATAACAATAACTAAGGGAAGTTGGCAAAGGGGGAAAAAACATCAGAAGAAAAACCACAGCAAGAGTTCAAAATCCAAACAAAGAATTCAGCTGAAAGTACCCGAGCGGCCAAGGCCGCCAAGTATCCCCTGGGTCTAATTCGAGTCCAGTTTCTCTTCCTGTACAAAGGCCCACGCCTCCTCTGGGGACTCAAAATAGTGGTGTTGGTTCCTGTAGGTGACCCACAAGCGCGCTGGCTGCAGCATTCCGAACCTGATCCGTTTTGCATGTAGCACCGCCTTCGTCCGGTTGTACCGGGCCCGCCGCTTTGCCACCTCCGCACTCCAGTCCTGGTAGACCCTCACCGTCGAATTCTCCCACTTGCTGCTCCTTTCCCTCTTGGCCCACTCCAGCACTCTTTCACGGTCGCTGAGTCGCTGGAACCGCACCAGCACCGCCCTCGGGGGCTCATTTGCTCTTGGCCTCCTAGCCATGACCCTGTAGGCCTCTTCCAGCTCCAGGGGCGAAGGGACGGCCCCTGCCCCCATCAGGGAGCTCAGCATTTCTGCTACATATCCCGGGAGGTCTGACCCCTCCAGGCCTTCTGCCAGGCCCAAGATCCTCAGGTTCTTCCGCCTCATTCGGGTATCCAGCTCCTCAAAACGGCTCTGCCATTTCAGGTGGAGTGCCTCGTGCACCTCTACCTTTCCCACGAGGACCGTGGCCTCCTCCTCCCTCGCAGTCATCTCCTGTTGCAGCTCCCGAATCGACGCCTCTTGGGTCGCCTGGGCTCCCATCAGCCTGGTGGTCGTCGCATTCATTGACTCCAAGAGCTCCATTTTCAGCTCCGTAAAGAAGCGCAGGAGAGCGGCCTGCTGCTCCTCCGCCCATTTCCTCCATTCCTCGGGTGCACCACCGGCCGCCATTTTGGTCTTCTTCCCCCGCTTTTTTTTGGGAGCTGCTGTTGCTCTCTTTACCACCCCACTCCGGGTACCGACCATAAAGTTGGTCTGGTTCTCTTCAGGGAGCCTTCCCCCACCGGGATTTGTCCTTACAGCGCCGTTGGGGCCCTCCAATCGGCCCGAAAACACCTTTGTAGCAGGAGCAGCCAAACGTGCGACTTAGCTGGTCATAGCCGCAACCGGAAGTCTAATTATACATTTGTGATAACTGTCCAGGAAATAATTTTTTTCACACAAACCACCGACTAAATTGGCTGTCTCCAGAGTACAGCTGGCAAACACTTGAAGGAAGTGCTTGTGGTACTGTGTGCAGTTCAGCACACCACCATACTGTTTCAGACTCCTTATAAGGACCTGTGCATGGCTTTATGTGCTTTTTATTGGTCACAGGAGAAAAGGTCGGCTGATCACCATAAATCAACAAAACATAAAATGAATTTTTAAATGCAAAATTTTAACAATGTAAGCAATTTATTAGAATTACAGAACAGTGGGGCATAAATTCTCACCTAAACGGCATGTTTTTGTTAAGCTGTGGGTCAGGATATCTGAGAATGGAATCTTTCATGATTACAAGCAAAACATTATTTAGCTTATGTTTTTGCTTTACATTGCATTAGTGCTGAATTACTGTGCAACATTGAATTTGGGGGCTCTGGCCAATTAAAGGGCTTCTCAAATAATGGGTCTTAACCCTTTAGCTGCCAGTGTCACATGTACTGATAAAATTACACTAGGATTGTATTTAAGCATCTGTTCTGCTGCATTACTCCATGAAGCTTTTGTTTACCCTGGTGGATATTTTGTACTGCTAATATTTAGTCTCAGTCACTGAAAACAACAAAGGATCAAGCCTTACGAAAGGTTTAACAAAAATGAAATTCCTTGAACTTTTACCAGAGAAAATTAATTTTTAAAGAGGTAAATTAGGTTTTTTGTGTTTGTGTATGGGTGTTTTCATCCTCTGTGTGTAGTTCAACGTTGATTCGAATTAAGATACAAATTGCTTTACCTCACACATCAAATCTGCAGACTTATTGAATGGGCTCACTGGATATGATTTCTTTCATTGCTGCAATTTTAATTCTGCAGACAAGTGCATTCTTTAAGTCAGTATGCCTGACAAAGCACTTCTTGTGGGCAGCAGTGTTACGAGAACAGAGCAGAACATTTTGTAACCTCCATCACGGACCGTTATTGTAACACAAACAGCACAGCCCTTAAAATATAACTTATTAACTAATCTTAATAAACTTATGTGAGCGATAACAAGGAGAGAAGCATATCAGGCCCAGCCAGATATGACACTTGCTCAAAGATTGACAAATAGCTTTACTACTCATCTATCATTAGGTAGTCTGTGGCTGAACGAGACCGCTCGCAACCTTGGCATTGAATTTTGACCCAGAGATTCTGACTACATATCTGCACCGTCACTAAGACTTCCTATTTCCGCCTTCATAATATTGCCCAACTCTGCCTCTACCTCAGCTCATTTGCGGCTGAAACTTTCATTCATGCCTTTATTACCCCCAGACTTGAATGTTCAAAAGCACTCCTGCCTGTCCTTTCACATAGCGTTCATAAACATGAGATCATCCAAACCTCTGCTGCCTGTGTCCTAACACGCACCTATCACCTCTGTGCCCACTGAACAGCAATGGCCCCCAATCAAACAATGCCTCCATTTTTAATTTCTCACTTTTCTATACTAATCCTTCGATCGCTTTGGCCCTCCCTATCTTTGTAATCTCCTCCAGTGCCACAACACCCACTGAGATATCTGCGCTCCTCCAATTCTGGCCACTTGAGCATCCCCAATTTTAATTATTCCACCATTTGGTGGCTGTGCCCTGAGCCCCAAGCTCTAGAAACCTCTCCCTAAGCATCGATATCCTTCCTCCCTCCTTTAAAACACTGCTTACAATATATATTGGTGGCAAGGTAGTGCAGTGGTTATCACTGTTGCTTAACCGCGCCATGGTCCCAGGTTCAATTCCCGGCCTGAGTCACTGTCTGTGTGGAGTCTGCACCTTCTCCCTGTGTCTCCGTGGGTTTCCTCTGGGTGCTCCGGTTTCCTCCCACAAGACCCAAAAGACGTGCTTGTTAGTGAATTGAACATTCTGAATTCTTCCTCGAACAGGCACAAGTAGGCTTACATTAACACTGCAATTAAGTCATTGCAGTGTTAATGTAAGCCTACTTGTGACAATAAAGATTATTTGTTATTATTGTTATTATCGTTGACCCAGCTTTTGGCCATCCAACGTGTTAATACCAGTCAGAAAATCTTTAAGTTGAAATTTCCCATTGGTCACTGTCAATGTTGATGACAATCAGATTTGTAAAATTAGATAAGAGAACAAGGCTTGCCAGCTTCTTTGCCAGCATCGTACTCAACCAACCCCAGCCAGCTCGCAACAATGGCGTCGAGGAGACCAGCCCTGAGATTCAGGTACGCTGACGTGGGGAGGCTGCCAGGTGCAGTGGAGGCCAGGAGGGATGTCCTGTTCCCCCGAGGGTCGAGGATGGTTAGCCATAGGCAGCCTGTGCTGCCTCGGATGAGGTGGCAGCTATGAGTGCCGGGAGTGTGCCCTGGAGGACTGGCCTCTAGAGAAGGAAGAAGGTCAATGACCTACACCGGGCAGCACAAATGAGTAGACACCATAGCCACTCCTCCCGGTGACCTCTTTCCCCCCGTCCCCCCGACAACAGGAGTGTCTACGCCCTCTTCAACTGCCCCAACGCCTCCTTCACACCCCCGCCACCGTGAACCACGTGTGTGCCTGGTGATGCCCTCTTTGTGTCTCCACAGGAAAAGCTCTCCCACAACCATCGGAAAAGGACCCAGACTGGCGGTGGGATGCCAGACATAAGAATCCTCACCACCTTTAAGGAGCGGGCCCTGGAGGTGACGGGTGTGGCCAAGGACAGAGCGGTCACCAACGCAGAGGCTGGCGGATGCCGCAGAGGTGAGGAATGACCGGACTCCACCCAGAGGATCTGTCAAACCTGAGTTGTTATTGCCTTACTGACTGACCCATCCCTCCCACTGACCACATGTCCATTTGAAAAACCTTAGGGTCGCCAAGTCCCCTGGGCCATATGGGATATATCCAAAGATTCTTTGGGAGGCAAGGGATGAGATTGCAGAGCCTTTGGCTTTGATCTTTGGGTCCTCGCTGTCCACGGGGATAGTGCCAGAGGACTGGAGAATGGTGAATGTTGTTCCTCTGTTCAAGAAAGGGAATAGGAATGACCCTGGTAATTATAGGCCAGTTAGTCTTACTTCGGTGGTCGGTAAGTTAATGGAAAAGGTCCTGAAGGATAGGATTTATGACCATTTGGAAAGATGCAGCCTAATCTGGGATAGTCAACACGGATTCGTGAAGGGTAAGTCTTGCCTCACAAATTTGATTGAATTCTTTGAGGAGGTAACTAAGTGTGTAGATGAAGGTAGAGCAGTTGATGTCGTATACATGGATTTTAGAAAGGCGGTTGATAAGGTTCTCCATGATCGACGTATGAAGAAAGTAAGGATGTGTGGGATAGAGGGAAATTTGGCCAATTGAATAAGTAACTGGCTGTCACAGAAGACAGAGGGTGGTGGCGGATGGACAATTTTCAGACTGGAGACCAGTTACCAGCGGTGTACCACATGGATCAGTGCTGAGTCCTCTGCTATTTGTGATTTTTATCAATGACTTGGAGGAGGGGGCTGAAGGGTGGGTCAGTAAATTCGCTGATGACACCAAGATTGGTGGAGTAGTGGATGAGGTGGAGGGCTGTTGTAGGCTGCAAAGAGACATTGATAGGATGCAGAGCTGGGCCAAAAAATGGCAGATGGAGTTTAATCCTGGTAAGTGCGAGGTGATACATTTTGGTAGAAAAAATTTGAATGCGGATTACAGGGTCAACGGCAGGGTTCTGAGGAATGTGAAGGAACAGAGAGATCTTGGGGTTCATGTCCACAGATCTCTGAAGGTTGCCACTCAAGTGGATAGAGCTGTGAAGAAGGCCGATAGTGTGTTAGCGTTTATTGATAGGGGGCTTGAGTTTAAGAGCCGTGGGGTTATGCTGCAACTGTACAGGACCCTGGTGAGACCACATTTGGAGTATTGTGAGTAGTTGTGGTCACCTCACTATAGGAAGGATGTGGAAGCATTGGAAAGGGTGCAAAGGAGATTTACCAGGATGCTGCCTGGTTTGCAGGATAGGTCTTATGAGGAAAGGTTGAGGGAGCTAGGGCTTTTCTCTTTGGAGCGAAGGAGGATGAGAGGCAACTTAATAGAGGTTTATAAGATGGTGAGGGGGATAGATAGAGTGGACGTTCAGAGACTATTTCCTCGGGTGGATGTAGCTGTTACAAGGGGGCATAACTATAAGGTTCAGGGTGGGCGATATAGGAGGGATGTCCGAGGTAGGTTCTTTACTCAGAGAGTGGTTAGGGTGTGGAATGGACTGCCTGCTGTGATAGTGGAGTCGGACACTTTAGGAATTTTCAAGCGGTTATTGGATAGGCACATGGAGCACACCAGAATGACAGGGAGTGGGATAGCTTGATCTTGGTTTCGGACAATGCTCGGCACAACATTGAGGGCGATGGGCCTGTTCTGTGCTATACTGTTCTATGTTCTCCTGCAGGTCTTCCAGCTGACTGAGCCAGCCCATTCAGGTGACCCTCTCCAGTTTCACAGGAGAACACCTCGAAGGAAAGCTCCAAGAATGCCACCATAATTGTCGCAGCACAGTTGTCACCCCCACCCTCCACCAGCGCAGATACACACACCTTGGTGGGAAATGTTAATGGTAAGGCTCCTGGGGCACAATCCGGTGAGCACCACATTGATTCAGATGTACATCAGGTGGAGGCAGGAACACCCAGGGGAGATAACAGTCGGAGGTCTGCTGGATACCAGGACCCAGCCGGGTCCCAGCCTGATGCTGAGCCTCTGGAACAGGGTTACCCGTAGCTGATGGAGACGATAGGGAGTGGACGGGATGTTCAGAGGGAGATGTCAACGTCACTACAGGCACAGGATACGATGCTGGCAGTGTCACCGAGGCCAATGTGGCTAGGATGACGACCGCAGTAGAAAGCCTGTGCACGACGTAGACACCATGAGTGAAGATGTCCAAGGTGTCACGCAGTCGGTGATGGCCATGGCTGAGGACCTCGGCAGAATGACCGCCTCACTGCGGGATGCCATGCAGTACCAGGCTAACCTAGATGAGGTTCTGTGGGACATGTCCCGCTTTCAGATGGGCATGGCCGAAGCGCTGTGAAGTTTGCCCCAGTCACAGGTGGATTTTGCACGCTGTCACAACTCTCCAATTATGGTTGAGCACTCACTCTTTTTATTATACTCCTTCAGCTAGTTAAACGCTTGGGCCATTTTCTATGCATTTGCTAATACATAACTTCAAGAGGTTTACTGCCTCTGGTATTGCCCGGAGATGGTGAGCCTGCTGACTGTAGAATGTCTCATCAAATATAGTCAGCAATGAGAAAAACCTACTCATTGAATGTGGGAGAGTTCAAATAACAAATGGCACCACAATTTAGGTTCTTCTACATTGTTTTAATTTTGGTGTACCTATCTAAGGAGAAGCATTCTGTGCTTTGTTCTACACTTTTAACTTGCAGCCATGTGTTGGTGGCATTCTGTTCTGCTGTTCAATGCAGTGGACTAAATGCCGTGACAATGGAAAAATGAGGCTTGACTTTGATTTCTCCCTGAAACAGATGGAGAGTCAATGGAAAATGGTGTTGTCCATCTAAAGTCAATGTTGGAAAACAAAAAACTTGTTCAAGCTTGGGCCTTGTTTGAATGCAGCTGGTGAGTTGTGACTGCCTAATGGACACTCAGTTATAGCTCACCAGTTGTGCAATGCCATTAAATTGACAGCTCCTAGCTGAAGCAGTCACCAATTGTAACTGGAAAGGGGAGGGGTGGGGCAGCAGACAATCCCCAGAAGAACATGCAAGGATAAGCAATGGGACACACTCCAAGAGATTTCAGTTAAATGTTTCCCGAGGTTATTTTTTGAGCAGCCTCCCTTTATGGACTATAGGTGAGGCTGCTCACCACCTGGAACAATTGGACAGTGTCCGTGTGGTGCCATGGGGCTGGTTTAGCACAGTGGGCTAAACAGCTGGCTTGTAATGCAGAACAAGGCCAGCAGCGTGGGTTCAATATCCGTACCGGCCTCCCTGGACATGCAGCGGAATGCGGTGATTAGGGGCTTTTCACAGTAACTTCATTGAAGTCTACGTGTGACAATAAGCGATTATTATTATTTTCCCGGTTAGTTCAAAATTGCAATTGTTGTGCCACAACGACACAGGGGCCGGGATTCTTCCCTACCCGGCGGGGCGGGGGGGGTCCCGGCGGGACGGAGTGGCGTGAACCACTCCGGCGTTGCGCCTCCCCAAAGGTGCGGAATTCTCTGCACCTTTAGGGGCTAGGCCCGCGCCGGAGTGGCTCCCGCTCCGCCGGCCGGCGCGAACGGCCTTTGGCGCCCCGCCAGCCGGGGCCGAAAGGCCTTCGCCGGCCGGTGGAAGTCCGCGCATGTGCCGGTGCGTCAGCGGCTGCTGACGTCATACTGGTGCATGCGCAGGGGAGGGGGTCTCTTCCTCCCCCGCCATGGTGAAGGTCATGGTGGGGCAGAAGAAAAAGAGTGCCCCCACGGCACAGGCCCGCCCGCCGATTGGTGGGCCAGGCCACCGTGGGGGCACCCCCTGGGGTCAGATCGCTCCGCGCCTCCACCCAGAACCCCGGAGCCCGTCCGCGCTGCCAATCCCGCCGGTACCAGAGGTTGTTTAAACCACGCCGGCGGGAAAGGCCTGTCAGCTGCGGGACTTTGGCCCATCGCGGGCCGGAGAATCGCCGCGGAGGGCCCGCCGACCGGCTCAGCGCAATTCCCGCTCCCGCCGAATCTCGGGGTGCGGAGAATTCGGGGGGTCGGAGAATTCCGCCCAGGCTCCTGATTTTATTTTTATTCATTCATTGCCAATGGGCGTTGCTGGCTGGACCAGCATTTATTGCCCATTCCCAATTGCCCTTGAGAGGGTGGTGATGAGCTATCTTCTTGAATTGCTACAGTTCATGTGTTGTAGGTACACCCTCAGCGCTGTTAGGGAGGGAGTTCCAACCCAGTTTTATATTTGTACAGCCTTTCACCTGAAATATTTACAGGTTGACCTGGAAATTGTATCTTGTGCACTTTCAGCATCAAAAACCTTCAGGAAATTTCCCATAAAACATTAGGCCAGATTTTAATGTTTGAGGTGGGAATTAGGAGTCTGCTAATTTCCTAATGTCTTGATCCCACTTCCCACCCAGGAGAGCCAGCCAGCTGGATTTTAAACCAGCAGAGGTTGGGACAGTTGAATCAGCCCAATCACAGAGGCTGAAACAGAGCTGGGCTGATGCAGAAACAGCCAGGTTAAAAGGCCCACTTCCATTCACAGAGACAACAACCTAGTTTTGGAGGTCAGTATGAGGTCCTCCAACCCTCATGTCCCTCACTCTCATAAACCCTCAATACACACTCACTGAGTATCCACTGTGAACCGAACTCATGAGCACTATAATAACAGTTGTGAGTCTTTGAAATGCCAAGCTAAACAAGCATTACTTGACTAGACATTTAGAAACATAGAAAATAGGAGCAGAAGACCATTTGGCCAGTCAGGCCTGCTCTGCCATTCATTATGATCATGGCTGATGATCCAACTTAATAGCCTGTTCCTGCCTTCCACCCCATATACTTTGTTTCCTTTTGCCCCAAGACCTATATCTAACTGCTTCTGTAAAACATACTGGGCTGGATTCTCCGTCTGCGGGATTCTCCGTTGCGCCAGCAGCAGACCCAAGCCTGTGAGTCACCACAATGGCAAATTCCATTGGCAGGTGGCAGGAACGGAGAATCCCGCTGCCCAGTAAAACATGGCTGACAGACCAGAGAATTCCGCACACAATGTTTTGGCCTCAACTACTGATGTACCATCAATTGGACGCAAGACACAATGAAGATCCAAACTGTGGCTTTAATCAGCTAGTTGTTAGCCCGGTGGTCGACTACAAAAAAGGCCGACCGCTGGGAAACCTGGGTCCTTATACCCCGTCTTGGAGGCGAGGTCTACTTGCCTCTTGACCAATTGGTGAGCAGTCACATGACTAGTCCCAGCCAATCAGACGAGAGGCACATGACCAGCCAGAGCCAATGGGAAACCAATGCTCTGCACCAATGGCAGTGCTCCCACTCATATCACCACATTCACCCCTTGTGGAGAAAGAAGGCGGGGGGGGGGGGTGTGTGAAGGGAAGAGAGAGGGGGGGGGTCTGAGGACTGGTGATATGAGTAGAGATAATTGAAGATATGGGCTGCCCACTGGCTCATGGCAATAATAAACAATACTACATACTACATTAGGATGCAAAAAAAAACTACAATAGAGTCCAATAAAGTCCCATGGTTGCATCAGATGTTCACGATCAGCCTGTCGGGTGCCCGTGATGTTCTGGTGGACTGTCGCTGTGGAGCCGGTGACGTCGGCCGATGGTCGTCCTTGCCTCCGGGAGCGTCGGTCGTAGATGTGTCTCCATACCCCGGGCTGGTGGTGGAGACGCTGAAATCGGGGAAGGGGGGGTATATGTGCTGGGTTGTGGGGGCGCGGGGGCCGCTGGGGGGAGTTAGGGTTGGGGGGGTGTTGATGGAAGAGGAGATGGCCGCACACCGGCGGGTGCCAGGTCCCAAAGCGAGACCGTATCCTGCCGACCGTCGGGATACTCCACGTATGTATATTGCGGGTTGCCGTGGAGTAACTGGACTCGCTCAACCAACGGGTCGGACTTGTGCACCCGCACATGCTTCCAAAGCAAGATGGGCCCGGGGGTGGCCAGCCAGGTCGGGAGAGGGGATCCTGAGGACGACTTCCTAGGGAAAACAAGAAGACGTTCATGAGGTGTTTGATTAGTGGTAGTACAGAGGAGAGACCGAATTGAATGCAGGGCGTCGGGAATGACTTCTTGCAAACGGGGGATAGGGAGATCTCTGGACCGTAGGGCCAGCAGGATGGTCTTCCAAATGGTGCCATTCTCCCGCTCGACCTGACCATTACCCCGGGGGTTATAACTGGTCATCCTGCTAGAGGCTATGCCCCTGCTGAACAGGAATTGACGCAGTTCGTCACTCATAAAGGAGGACCCCCGGTCGCTGTGGATGTACGCGGGGTAACCGAACAGGGAGAAGATGGATAGGAGTGCATTCATGACGGTTGTTGTGGTCATGTCGGGACAGGGAATGGCGAAAGGGAAGCGGGAGTACTCGTCGATAACACTCAAGAAATATGTGTTACGGTTGTTGGAGGGGAGGGGACCCTTGAAGTCTATACTGAGACGTTCAAAGGGGCGGGATGCCTTGATCAGATGCGCTCGTTCAGGGCGGTAGAAGTGCGGTTTGCACTCGGCGCAGACGTGGCAGTCCCTGGTGACGGTCCTGACTTCCTCAACGGAGTAGGGCAGGTTGCGGGTCTTAATAAAATGGTAGAAACGGGTGACCCCTGGATGGCAGAGGTCCGTGTGGAGGGAGCGGAGGCGGTCAATCTGCGCGCTGCCGCAGGTACAGCGGGATAGGGCATCGGAAGGCTCGTTGAGCTTCCCAGGACGATACAAGATATCGTAGTTGCACGTGGACAACTCGATCCGCCACCGCAAGATCTTGTCGTTCTTGATCTTGCCCCTCTGTGCATTATCGAACATGAAAGCTACTGACCATTGGTCTGTGAGGAGGGTAAACCTCCTGCCGGCCAGATAGTGCCTCCAATATCGCACAGCTTCGACTATGGCCTGTGCCTCCTTTTCCATCGAGGAGTGGCGGATTTCGGAAGCATGGAGGGTTCGCGAGAAGAAGGCCACGGGTCTGCCCGCTTGGTTCAGGGTGGCCGCCAGAGCTACGTCTGACGCGTCGCTCTCGACCTGGAATGGGAGGGGCTCATCGATAGTGCGCATCGTGGCCTTTGCGATATCCGCTTTGATGCGGCTAAAGGCCTGGCGGGCCTCCATCGACAGGGGAAAGGAGGTGGACTGGATGAGGGGGCGGGCTTTGTCGGCGTAGTTGGGGACCCACTGGGTGTAATAGGAGAAGAAGCCCAGGCAGCGTTTGAGGGATTTGAGGGAGTTGGGGAGAGGGAGTTCCATCAGGGGGCGTATGCGTTCGGGGTCGGGGCCTATCACTCCGTTACGCACTACGTAGCCGAGGATGGCTAGACGGTCGGTGCTAAACACGCACTTATCCTTATTGTAGGTTAAATTAAGGAGTTTCGCGGTTCAGAGGAATTTTTGAAGGTTGATGTCATGGTCCTGCTGATCGTGGCCGCAGGTGGTGACGTTATTGAGGTATGGGAAGGTAGCCCGTAACCCATGCTTGTCGACCATTCGATCCATCTCCCGTTGGAAGACCGAGACCCCATTTGTGACACCGAATGGAACCCTGAGGAAGTGGTAGAGGCGCCCATCTGCCTCAAACGCGGTGTACTTGCGGTCACTCGCGCGGATGGGGAGCTGGTGGTAGGCGGACTTAAGGACCACCGTGGAAAAGACTTTGTATTTCGCGATCCTGTTAACCAGGTCGGAAATACGGGGGAGAGGGTATGGGTCCAGCTGCGTAAATCTGTTGATGGTCTGACTGTAATCAATGACCATCCGGTTTTTCTCCCCAGTCCGAACTACAAGCACTTGGACTCGCCAGGGACTGTTGCTGGCTTCAATAACTCCTTCCTAAGGAGCCTCTGGACCTCGGACCCGATGAAGGTCCGGTCCTGGGCACTGTATCGTCTGCTCCGAGTGGCGACAGGTTTAAAATCTGGGGTGAGATTAGCAAACAAGGAAGGGGGGTCCACTTTGAGGGACGCGAGGCTGCAGACAGTAAGGGGGGGAATAGGACCGCCGCATTGGAAGGTTAAGCTCTGCAGGTTGCACTGGAAATCCAGGCCCAAGAGTGCTGGAGCACATAGATGGGGGAGAATGAGGAGTTTGAAGTTTTTGAAAACCCTCCCCTGGACCGTGAGGTCCGCTATGCAGCACCCGGTGATTTGGACGGAGTGCGAACCCGAGGCCAATTCGATTTTATGCTTAACTGGGTGGATGGGGAGCGCGCAGCGTCTTACCGTGTCGGGGTGGACGAAAATTTCCATGCTCCCGGAGTCCAGTAGGCATTTCGTCCTGTGTCCGTTGAGCTGGATCGTTGTCGTAGTCTTGGCGAGCGAGCGTGGTCGCGGCTGGTCGAGAGTGATGGAAGAAAGTCGTGGCGAGAGTTCCAGGTCATCCTCGGTGGCAGAGTAATCGCTGGCAGGGCCTTCCGTGTTGGCCCAAGGTGGCGGTGCCCAGGACCCGCACGTGGAGCCGGGGCCCCAAGATGGCGCCGCCCATGACCCGCACGTGGCGTCCGGGGCCCAAGATGGCGGCGCCCGTGGGGACCTCGTGGCAGCTGGGGACAGTGTCAGTGGTGTCTGCGGGCCGGTCGGGGCAGCCGGGAGCGGGGGTTGGGAGGACCGTGGGCCTGTTGCGGGGGCCAGGAGGCGGGCCGGAGAGGTCGGTGCGCGGCGCGGGGCCCTAGGGGGTCCCGGGGGGACGAACCGTGGTCGCTGCGCGGAACAGCAGCGACCGACTTCATCTGGCAGACCACCGCGTAGTGGCCCTTCTTCCCGCAGCTCTTACACAGAGCGGAGCGGGCCGGGCAGCGCGGGCAGGGGTGCTTGGAGAGGCCACAAAAATAGCAGTGGGGCCCCGATAGCTTGTCGGAGCAACCCGCAGCGCAGGCCTGGGGGGGGTCGGGATCAGCGGAGGACGGGGATGGCGCATGCCACGATGTCCACGGGGTTGCTGCGCGGCCGGGGGCGTATGCGCGGGCATTCAGGTCAGCGACCTCTAGGGAGGTTGCAAGGGTCCGTGACTCAGCTAGGCTGAGGGCGTTCTTCTCCAGCAATCGTTGGCGGATAGAGGAGGATTGCATGCCGGCAACATAAGCGTCTCTAATTAAAGGTTCCATGTACTCAGTCGCCGAAACTTGGGGACAGGCGCACATTCTCCCTAGAGCTGTGAGGGCCTGGTAGAATTCGTCGAGTGACTCACCAGGGAACTGCTGTCTAGTCGTCAGGAGATGCCGTGCGTATACTTCGTTGACCGGCCAGAGAAAGTGTCCTTTCAGGATATCCATGGCCGCATCATAATCGCTTTCGTCCTCAATCATTGAATATACCGCCGTGCCCACGCACGAGTGGAGGATGTGGAGTTTCTGCTCCTTGGTGTGTTTGCTGGCTGCAGTTGTCAGGTAACTGTTGAAGCATGCCTGCCAATGTTCAAAGATTGCAGGTGCATTTGAGGCATGCGGGCTGGTGCGGAGGCAGTCAGGCTTGATGCGTAGCTCCATTCCAAAATTCTAGCTGATTAAATTGATGTACCATCAATTGGACGCGAGACACGATGAAGATCCAAACTGTGGCTTTAATCAGCTAGTTGTTAGCCCGGTGGTCGATTACAGAGAAAGGCCGACCGCCGGGAAACCTGGGTACTTATACCCCGCCTCGGAGGCGGGTCTACTTGCCTCCCGACCAATTAGTGAGCAGTCACATGACTAGTCCCAGCCAATCAGACGAGAGGCACATGACCAGCCAGAGCCAATGGGAAACCAATGCTCTGCACCAGTGGCAGTGCTCCCACTCATATCACCACAACCACTTTCTGTGGTAGCGACTTCCACAGGCTCACCACTCTCTGGGTGGAGACATTTCTGCTCATCTCAGTCCTAAATGGTCTACCCCGTATCCTCAGGCTGTGACCCCTCGTTCTAGACATCCCTACCATCAGGAAGATCCTTCCTGCATCTTCCCTGTCTAGTCCTATTGGAATTCTATAGGTTTCTATGCGATCCCTCACATTCTTCTGAACTCCAGTGAGTATAGTCCTACGTCTTAATCTCTCCTCGTACCTCAGTCCCACCATCTCAGGAATCAGTCTGGTAAACCTTTGCTGTGCTCCCTCTACAGCAAGAACATCCTTCCTCAGACAAGGAGACCAACATTTTGCACAATATTTCAGGTGTGGTCTCACCAAGGCCCTGTATAATTGAAGCAAGACATCCTTGGCTCCTGCACTCAAATCCCCTGCAAATTTGGAGAAATAACATTTAGTTTCCTCATCTAAATCATTAATATATATTGTGAATAGCTGGGGCTGATTTATTTCAGTTCTTCCTTCTCACTCAACCCTGTTTTCCCCAATGCTCCTGGTATGTTATTTATGACCTCTTTTGTGAAGACAGAACCAAAATATGTATTTAGCTGGTCAGCCATTTCTTTGTTCCCCATTATAAATTTGCCTTAAAGTCATTATCCGCTTCAGAATCTCATAAATCTGTCAAAATGAACAAATTCACATTCCCACGGACAAGCTCACATTCTCCTGAACAACCTCTGCTAAGCAAATTGCATTAGTGGTTTAAAAGGCAATCGAGCATTTAAATTGACATTCTACTGAACTGTGCCAACAAACCTTCCTGAGCAGAATCCATTGGAGCCTTTGAAGCAACCGTAAAATCAACCTTCTGACAAAGCTTTGAATCAGCCAGACAGCTGGGCGGCAAGATGGCAGTGGGTGGAACTGTGGCACAGTGGCTAGCACTGCAGATCACAGCGTCAGGGGCCAGGGTTCAATTACGGCCTTGGGTGACTGTGGGGAGTTTGCACATTCAGAGATTCGGTGTTGACTTGATGGGCTGAATGGCCTTCTGCACTGTAGGTATTCTATGATTCTATGGCTGAGCTGAACTTGCAAGTGTAAAATGAAAGCAACAGGAGATCTGGGTTTCAAACTGGGCTAGCTTTTTATAACGGCACAGTGCAAAATAGCACTTGATCTAGCGGATGATCTACTCTAATGCATTGAAGATGTTTCCACTTTTACAATGCTGTTCTTTCTCTTGACAGATTACCAGTTGTCAGTATTAACAACCTGACAACCATATTATTTGATGGTCACTTACCTTTTCAGATCAAAGTACTATCATCACTCACTATACTTAAAAATAGATATAACTTACACTGCAGCATTTCATAATGACATGTGAAGTAGGCAAGACCTTTTTACTGGCCTTTCATATGGTTTCAGCCGCCAAACCATGGATCACCCATGTTTCATGACACCTCTCTGATACAGTGGATTGCATCGCCTACCAAAATCCGTCTGTCTCCATCAAAATTGCGGAAGTTCTGAAACACCCACTTCTGCAATGGTACAGGCATTGTCAGGGCAGCAGAAATCAGCCTCCCGACCTGCCCACCTTGCCACACCAATGAAAACTGCCCCAGCGCCGGAGATGGGGTGGGAATCCTGGATACCATTTTCAAAGTCCACCCATACACTTCGGCCTTGCAGTCAGACAGGAATATCCAGCTCACTGAGTTAGAAATTCTCAACGTATGTTTTACTAATTGATTTATTTGCATAGCAATTTCAGTTGAAGTACTGAACAAGGACGTTAATGTCATTTTTGAATTTAATATCATCACACTTTTTTTAATGCAATGCTGACAAAGGGGAAGTAAAAATTAGGTGGGAATTGCTTCATTTTATGTGACCCGTTTATAAATATATTGTTCATTAATGAGGAATTGACTAGCAATGCCCATTATGAAATTTGGAAAAGTTGGGATGTAACACAGGCAAATTACTCAATTTTTATTTTACTACATATGAATTGTGAGCAAACACATCTAAATATTTCTTTTGCAGTGTCGCATGTTTTACTAACGAAATGAATCCATTTTGCTGCATTGGATTCAGCATAGAATTTCTCGAGGATGGTGTTTAGTGTTCAAAGGATGATTGTCTTTGATTGAGAAAATCCCCAGCTTTGAGGAATCCCCACTTCCAATCCAGCTGCGAATTCTCGCTTGCTGCCAATCCAATGCTCAATTCTAATAAATGGTTTTGGTGATTTCCTTCAATTGGAAATACAACACATAGTGCATCTCTCCTATTGAAAGAATAGAAGATGAAGTAAATCAGAAAGTAATGATAAAGTGATGATTGTAACAATGATTTGTGATGGGATGAGAGAGTAAAGCAAGCTGCAACCATACTGCATCTTGGATTCGAGTGAAACTCTTGCATCCCAGTAGTGAGTCTGCAGATTACTGTGTGCCAGGAGATTGACATCAGGTTGCCAGGAGCATCCAAGACAAATCTACTGCAAGAGAAAAATTGTGAGTGTTTGTGGGTCGGCGTGCTCTTGTGATGTATCCCACTGTTGAATGGTCCATGAACCAGGTAATGACAGTTGCCACTACCTGTGGATGTGGAGGAACAATAGGTAAAACTCAAATTAAAAATAATAATTTGAAGCTAAACTCCAGAGTGTCAAGTGGGATAAGAAGTTATTCTGCAGAGGTCAGAACAGCGACAACCCATACTCAAAACTATCAACTAACTTACTTTAGTTCCATCAGCTCCTACGTCTCCTTGTTTAGTCATTTGGCAATAATTTACAAAAGTGCCTGAAAATATTCTGTTATAATTCACTCCTAATTCCTAGAGGATTATTGTAGGGAAGTTACAGTTATGTTTTCAATGATGAAAATCTTGCACACCATTGCCTATAAACATTTAAAAATATCCTTTGTACCCTCTGGTCCTGAAACCATCAACTTCTTGCGTATCAAGTCCAAGTGGCAAAATTATTTCTGCGCTGAGCCGGTGGGTTCAGGCAGACCTTTTCAATTTGGGAGCCATTAGAATAAAATCTGATTTTATCCTTGCCCCATATCAACACAAAGGTGAATATTTCAGCAGGGCTTATCGTGCAAGCACGTCTTGTTAGGTGAATTGGACATTCTGAATTCTCCCCAGTGTACCCGAATAGGCACCGTAGTGTGGTCACTGGGGGATTTTCACAGTAACCCCATTTGCAGTATTAATGTTCGCCTACTTGTGACACTACTAAAGATTACAAAGATTATAATATAACTTTCCTCACCCTTATCAAGATTGGCAGCAGCGAATTGCACTGCTTCTGTGACAATTTACATTTCCAGTGATTCACATATGAGGAAGAACTCTGAAAATGATTCAATGTGAGAGGGATAAGAACTAATTAATGGTGCATAGGAAGAGGAACAGGACCAACAGATGAAATGGCTGAGCAGCAGATGCAGACAAAGCTAAGTAGTCCCACAACAAACTGTTTACATCAAAGCTCAGCAGTCCTGCCCTTGTGATGTACAGTTAAACAACAAATAGGAGGGCGTGACTCCATGAACATCTCCACTATCAATGATGGTGGACCTGAGATGTTTAAATACAAGGATGAGGAGTTCACAATCATCCTCAGAACTGAAGATGATTGTGAACTCGGAACTGTCAAATGGATAACCCATTTCTTCTTGAGGTCACCACCATCATACATATCAATCTTCAGACAATTTGATTGGTAGAAGTATAAAAACAGATAATCTGTGGGATGAAGCCTTGGATAAATTTGAAAATAAGGTCAATAATTTTGCCTTTAGCCTATTGTGACATGAAGAGTTTGTGGCATGCAGGGCCGGCTCAAGGCACCGGCAACTCGGGCGACTGCCCGGGGCGCCATGTGCTCGGGGGCACCAGAGACTCGGGTCCCGCGCATGCGCAGTTGGGCCGGTGCCAACCCGCGCATGCGCGGTGGCCGCCCGCCCCCAGGGCGGCCCCCCGGCTCGGTCCGCCCCCCCCGCTCAGTCCCCCCCGCCCCGCCCTCCGGTCCGCCCCGCCCCACCCCGCCCTCGGGTCCGCCCCCCCGCCCCGCCCCGCCCTCGGGTCCGCCCCCCCTTCGGGTCCGCCCCCCGCGTCCGCCCCCCCCTCGGGTCCGCCCCCCCGCACCCTCGGGTCCGCCCCCCCCCCGCGCCCTCGGGTCCGCCCCCCGCGTCCGCCCCCCCCCCTCGGGTCCGCCCCCCCTCGGCCTCGCCCCCCCGCCCCTCCTTGGCCTCGCCACCCCCGCCCCTCCTCGGCCTCGCCCCCCCGCCCCTCCTCGGCCTCGCCCCCCCCCGCGGCCTCGCCCCCCCGCCCCTCCCAGGCCCCGCCCCCCTCGCCCCGCCCCCCTCGGCCCCCCCCTCGGCCCCTACCCCCCTCGGCCCCGCCCCCCCCCCTCGGCCCCCCCCTCGGCCCCCCCCCTCGGCCCCGCCCCCCCCCTCGGCCCCCCCCTCGGCCCCCCCCCCTCGGCCCCGCCCCCCCCCTCCAAGGGCGCCGAAGTTCAGCTTGCCCGGGGCGCCAGCAACCCTAGAGCCGGCGCTGGTGGCATGGCACAGATGAAAGGGATGCATGGCTTTATGTCAATGAGACATAGGATTTAATGCTTTGAACAAGTTTAAACATAGAAGGTTGAAGCCGGGTGGTCTTTTAAAAAAAAGATCTGCTGGAGCCAAGCATCGAGGTGATGAAAGCATGGACCAGGGAGAGCAGCTTCGATGGGGAGAACATGGATAAAACTCCTAAGAGCTGAGCAGATGTGGGAAAAATTGGTTTTGGACCTAAGCAAGAACAATGTGCATCATCATAGAACCCTAGAATGTGGGAAAACATCCCTGTAGAATGTGCTTTCCTTTACATATTGCCAAGCGACCTGTGCAGTGGTAGTGATATGGGATGTGGAGGAGGACACCGGAAGTCACCCTTGCATGGGTGCAGGCATGCCATGTAAAAGTAGTAGAGTACTTCAATAATAAACTGTTCAAGCTCCTACCTGTGTCCTCATTCCCATACAACCACATAACATTACATGGTGTCAGGAGCTGGCCGAAATGGCACAAGCACACCAGCCTGCTTACTTTTAAAGAGAATATTGCTGACAACTAGAAAAAGTTTGAGAAGGAGTGGCGCGTATACTGCTATGCTGGTCTGTCCAACAAGTTGAAGAAAGTTCAAGCCTACACGGTGCTGAACCTGGTGGGCCTGGAGTCTGTGGAGACATTGAAATCTTTCGCATTTCAGGAAGGGGGAGTTTTTGCACTGTAGGGATTCTATAATTAAACCAAAAGGTACTGCTAAAGAAATTTGAACAAATCTGCGCACCTGTAAAAAAATTTAATCATAGATAGGCACGCGTTCAACACTGCTAGTGAAAAACCCAACAAATTGATACAGTCGTATGCCTGAACACTGTAAATTCTGGTAAGCAAGTGTGAATTTGGTGCTCTTACTGATGAACTTGTTGGAGGTCATTTAGTGTGTGGAATATACAGCTACAGTGTGTGCAAGTAGCTGCTCCATAAAAAAAACACAATGTTAGAATCTGCTAGCAATATTTGCATGTTGAATGAACAGTCAGAGAGGAGCACTAAAGAATTAAGAGATACTGAGGTCTTTTAGATTCAAAACACGCCCTGTTCAAACTGCAGTGCCCAGTACCCACAGAGAAGAGGCACATACTACGCGTTTAATAAGCATTGCAATAACTGTGGTAAAAGAACTTCCCCATGAGTTCTGCACTTTCTACGCCATGAGAGAGGCGTTAACAGTGCAAGGTAGTCTGATACTGCATGGCTAAAGGTGCATGATCCATCACTCTCTGCAGAAATAATACATCCAGCATCGCTACCAAACTGCCTGGCATTATCTGTCATTAGCCATTGTGGAATGCCATGCACGGCAAAGTGTCTCTTCAACTTCTGGATTACAGTAGTGCTCTTCATGTCAACTTCAAACCCCCCTGAGAATCAGAAGCTGTTTCCCATTCCAATCAAATATATCTGCTGCGGTGGGTAACCATGGAAGTTCTGGAATGTCATGAAGGAGTGGTGGTTCTTTGGTTTGCTGAGGCTTGAGCGCATTGCATGGTGCACACCAGGACACCTCCCTCTTTATGTCACCATACATAGTTTCATTTGCCCTACGCTTGTTCGCTTAAACCCCGGGGGCCTTTTGTGGATTTGCTGGGTGTTGTATTTCTGCAAAGAGTGAGGGATTATGGGCAGAATTCTCTGATTCTGAGGCTAAGTGTTGACGCCTTCGTAAATGCTGTCGCGTTTCCCGACGGCGTCAACATGGCCTCAGGAGCAGCAATTCTGACCCCTACAGGGGGCCAGCATGGCACTGGAGTGAGTCACGGTGCTCCAGCTCCCGATCCCCAGCATCAGATGGGCGCCGCTGGTCTGCGCATGTGCAGTGGGGCCGGCACCAATGTGCGCATGCACAGTGGGACTGGCGCGATTGGCGCGCATGCACTGTGGCTCCCTTTTCCACGCCGCCCCGGCGCAATATGGCGTAGGGCTACAGGGGCCGGTGCGGAACAAAGGAGGCCCCCAGCCCAAGAGGCTGGGCTGCTGATCAGTAGGCCTCGATCGTGGGCCAGGCCACAACAGAGGCCCCCTACGGGTCGGACCTCTCTTTCCACCCCCCCCCCCCCCCCACCCCAACCAGGCCACCCCCGGATCCATTCAGGCTGAGGTCCCGCTGGGTAAGACCAGGTAGAAAGGCGGCAGCAGGACTTGGGTCTTTTTGTACGGCCAATGGGCCGAGAATCGCCGGGGGGGGGGGGGGGCGCGTAGAACGGGCCCCGACCGGCGCTGCAGCAACCACGCCGACGCCGATTCTCCGGTCTCTGGAGAATCGCATCCCGGAGCCGGAGCAGTGTGGCGGATTCGCGCGGCCCCCCGGGGATTCTCTGACCCGGCGCGGGCTCGGAGAATCCCGCCCTATGAACCCTTAATGATGCAGTATCAGTCTTTAGGGTGGCACGGTGGCACAGTGGTTATCACTGCTGCCTAACAGCGCCAGGTACCTGGATTCAATTCCGGCCTCGAGTGACTGTGTGGAGGCTGCACGTTCTCCTGTGTCTGCGTGGGTTTCCTCTGGATGCTCTGGTTTCCTCCCAAAGTCCAAAGATGTGTAGGTTAGGTTAAGTAGTGGTTATTGGGATAAGGTGGGTGAGGGGGCTTGAGTGGAGTGCTCTTTCAGAGCGTCGTGCAGACTCTATGGGCCGATTGGCCTTCTGTTCTGTAGGGATTCTGTGATTCTATCTTGCACTGTTAACACCTCCCCCATGCCATAGAAAGTGATAAGCACATAGGAAGCTCTTTTGCTACAATGTAATATTCAACAAACACGTTCAAAATGCTTAGCAGCACCAGTGTCTTTTGTGATACAAGGTGCAATGGGAAGTGAAGCCGTATCAGCTATATGCCAGCTTTGTACATTGTCAGGGAAATAGAGTCGGGTCTAGCATGAATACAGACAGTATTCTACATTTTACTTTGGTTTGTATAAGGTTTCATAAGATAATATTTGGACTCAAATGTTTCTTTAGTTATAATGATTATTCATATTGTGGAATAATTGTGTCACTGGTTACATCATTTTTCCCTCAGTTTTGAAACAAGGTGAAATATGTTCTCAAAATGAGTTTTCAACACAAAGATAAAATATCCCTAATTTTGCGGTTACAGAAACTTCTAAAGCAGTGAAATAGCGTGAATAAATGATGACATTTTGTAAGACAAGACGTTTTATATTAAGTTGTTTTTTTTCGCTCTGCCACTTATGAGTGCTCTTTATAATCTTCATCAATGGGAATACCTTTAAAAATAAGACACCCACAAAAAGACAATGGAGGTCTCCAGATGGTAACACCCTGAGAAGTTTTGATTATACAGATGGAGGACATTCCTTCAAGATGTCCGGACTTGTTGAGATACTGTTTGGACAATCACATTGTGAAGCAAGATCCATCTGAAGCTGAAGAAGACAGCAACCAGAGAGTCAGAATGGCCATTTCCAATGGAGAAACTGAAGAACAAGCACATGTTGGACAGTTTCCAGCTGGGCTTCCATCAAATTCAAAGTTTGAATGAAGTCAGGAAACACTGAGGAACAGTGGGACATCTTCTAGAGAGTGATTAAGGAGTGTGCAGCAGTCACCATGGAGTGAGGGAAGGAACCGACAAAGAACATTGTATTACTGATTC
The DNA here is from genome assembly GCF_902713615.1 of Scyliorhinus canicula. Lineage (NCBI taxonomy): Eukaryota > Metazoa > Chordata > Chondrichthyes > Carcharhiniformes > Scyliorhinidae > Scyliorhinus > Scyliorhinus canicula. The sequence goes on from NC_052152.1 coordinate 159,978,813, forward strand.
AACATTGATGTTGATTGATGAATGGAAGATGATGGAGCCAGAGGGACGAGGAAAGGAATATTGGCCAAAGATGAGAAGATAGTGAAAAGAACAGAGATTGGATAAAACTGTTTAGAAGAGCTGCAGGAGGGATGAATAAGGATGAATGAAGTTAGAGGCAGGGAGGCACTAGAGGCAGCAAATAGGAATAACTTCAATACATTGTACAGAATCATATGGGAAATGACTAGTGTAAGAAGCAAAACCATTGTACCAATCAAGCAAGGATGGTAGGACCGTATTGATGATGAGAAGCAGGAGGCAAGGTGGGTGGAGCACTTTCAGGAGGTTTAGAAACAGCCGAACTCCAGCTCTACATTTATGTTTGGTGACAGGACTGCACTGCTGAATGTCAACCTGGGAGAAATTTCCAGGTCAGAGGACCTGAGTGCAATCAGAGCCTGGGATCAACAAGATACCAACAGAGCTATTGATTCATGAGAAGAACATTATCACAACATAGCTCATGGATCTGTTCAATAACATTTGGACTGCAGAGGCTGTCCCGGATGACTGGAGGGGAGGAGCATTCATCAAGCTGCCAAAGAAAGTGTATCTCAGTGATGGTAATAACTGGAGGGGCACAACACTTCTGTCAGCATCTCGGCCTTTGGCATGGTGCTTCTCAACAGACTGAAAGCAGAAATAGGCAGTACGTTTTGGGAAGGACAGGCAGATTTCTGGCTTGGCAGAGCATGCTGTGAGCTGATGAAATAAAAGGAAATGAAAATCGCTTATTGTCACAAGTGGGCTTCAATGAAGTTACTGTGAAAAGCCCCTAGTCGCCATATTCCGGCTCCTGTTTGGGGAGGCTGGTACGGGAATCTTTGCAGGAACATCATAGAGCAGAGCATAAAGTATCAGAAGCCACTTGTAATCAACCTCATTGATTTCAAGAAGGTTTTTGATAGCATCCGTCGGCAGTCACTCAGTATGACGGTCAGACTGGTCTGGTTAGGGGCTGGTTTAGCACAGGGCTAAATCACTGGCTTTGAAAGCAGGCCAGCAACACAGTTCAATTCCCATACCAGCCTCCCCGAACAGGCGCCGGAATGTGGCGACTAAGGGCTTTTCACAGTAACTTCATTTGAAGCCTACTTGTGACAATAAGCAATTTTCATTTTTCATTTTCATTTTCAGAAAGCATGGTAGCCTAGAGGGGTACATTAACATCTTCAAAGCCTTATACTGTGACTCCAGCTGATTCATTAAGATGAGCACAGGCATCATGGACGTCTTCAACATCATTACAGGCATTTGAAAAGGCTGTACAGTCAGAAATGAGAAGTGTTGGGAATGCTCAGCATATCTGGCAGCACGTGTACAGAGAGAAACAGAGGTCAGTGGTCCTTCATCAGAAACTAGTGCAATTCATAAATCCGAAACACAGAGGAGCATTTTACGTTGTCAATTTTGGGGGAGGGGGCGGGATCTGTGGCGGGTGGGGGAAGTCCCAAAACTCGGGTGAAGCAAGTGAGATTCCCCATTCTGATGATCCCAATAACCCGCTAATGACATAATGGGAATCCTGATTTGGAATGTCGGGAACCCCATTTGAATACATTTAAATGTCAATATCAGGCCTCTACGCCCGTTAATGCCCCCTGTTCACATTGGCACGACAGGTCCGCCATGACATGCACCTGCTGAGCAGAACCGGCTGGAGGCAATTAGTTGAGTATATTCCTAAGGGGGAGAGGGTCATGCCCTGGCACTGTCCCCTGGCATTGCTTGGGCACAGCCAGTGCCTGGGGCAATGCCAGGGTGAGTGGTCTGTGGGGAGGGAGGGGGGCTCCATGGGAAGGGGGGGAAATGTTCTATTTCCTCCAGGTGATTGATTTCATCATGAGCAATGTGATAATGGGTGCAGACTTTGGTATCCTGTGGAAACACCACCAGTTAACGATCTGGGATTCCACAGAGGACATTGTCTTAGAATCATAGAATCATAGAATTTACAGTGCAGAAGTAGACCATTCAGCCCATAGAGTCTGCACCGGCCCTTGGAAAGAGCACCCTATCCAAGCCCACAGTTCCACCCTATCCCCATAACCCAGTGACCCCAGCTGGCTGAAGAATTGTGTGTTCTTCAAGACGTGACCACCAATATTGAGGGTAATGGCATCAAGGTTTGTCTATGCATCAGCTGAGTGAACATTAAGACAATGATGACTGGACAGCAGTAACACCCATCTTTCGCCATTGGGCAATAGAACGTTATGGATGTTGGCCACTTCCATTACCTAGGAAACAGTGTATGCCTATGTTAGAGTGAGAACCCTGAGACAGGCAGTCAGCTGGACACACATACATATACAAACATACACACACAGCATGGTCCGTGGACACATACACACCTGCCCTCCCCCTCCTCTTCCCTCCTCAATAGCCTATTTACCCACTGGGATGGGAGCGGAGGAAAACGCAGGCTGAAAGGCATCTTGCTTCCGACCTCCACTTTCATTTGAATTCTGCCAAGGCCAGCTTGGAGCCTGTGCCACTAGTGGGTAACGCAAAGTTTATGTTAGTTCAATCCAACTCCATAGCTCGGCCTCCATCCCTACCCCCTCTCTTCTGACTGGGACTTGGTATCTCATCTGTCTCTCTAGTTCTGTTTCTTATGCAAAAATGTAAAAAAGGTTTTATTAGCTAATTCTGCTACTTGGCCCTATTTAATGTCATTTTTATTAATTACTCCTTTTTAAAAAATGATCAATTTATTGCTTTGACATTGTCATTTAAGTTTTCTTTGTACCTTAACATTTAAAAAAATTCATTTTTAATGTTATGTCAAACCGGATCTCAGGCAGCTGCTGCTGGCTTTCTTGCTGATGGGGTATTTCTTTTTGGAGGGCTGAAGAAGGGTTTATTTTTGCTCCAATAGAAATAGGAAGTGTTGGGAATGCTCAGCATATCTGGCAGCATGTGTACAGAGAGAAATAGAAGTCTGTGGTCCTTCATCAGAAACTAGTGCAATTCATAAATCCGAAACACCGAGGAGCATTTTACGCTGTCAATTTTGGGGGAGGGGGTGGGATCTGTGGCGGGTGGGGGAAGTCCCAAAACACGGGTGAAACAAGTGAGGTTCCCCATTCTGATTGTCCCAATATCCCGCCAATGACATAATGGCAATCCTGATTTGAAATGGGTGAGTGGTCCGTGGGGAGGGAGGGGGCTCCATGGGAAGGGTGGGAGATGTTCTGTGGAAGGATTCCATGGGGATGGGGGGGGTTCTATGGCTGGGGTGGGGGGGGGGTGTTAATCCCATGGGGAGGGTTTTACGTGGGTTGTATGGAGGTGTTTGGGGGTGAAGGGCTTCAATTTTTAAATTTTGTTTATGCGACGCCCTGTGTTGCTGCGGTGACATTGTGGAACCTGCCCATTGCAATTTTACTTTCTAAATCCCTAACAAGACAGCGGGGAACGTCGCCTTTGGGGATGACGGCTTCCTCGTTTTTTTTCCCGCCCCCTGCACCACTCTGCTATTTTTTGAGACCATTTTGCCGGTGTCTCTGCTTCTCTCTCCACATATTCTGCCTGGCCTGCTTAGTATTCCCCGCATTTTCTGTTTATATTTTAGATTTCCAGCATCCGCAGTATTTTGCTCTCCTATTATATGCTCCATGCTGGTCATTTATGAACAATAATAATAATCTTTATTGTCACAAGTAGGCTTACATTAACACTACAATGAAGTTACTGTGGAAAGCCCCTCGTCGCCATATTCCGCCGCCTGCTCGGATACACAGAGGGAGAATTCAGAATTCTCAGCTGGTACGGGAATTGAATCCGCACTGCTGGCCATGTTTTGCGTCAAAAACTGTCTGTCGGGCCCACTGAGCTAAATGTGGCTGGTTCAACTTAAAATGAGAAAATATTCATCACTCAATGCAAAGTGTAATTTTTCTATTAATAAAGGCCATTTGTGGGGATAGAAATATTGCAGGTAAATTGGTTAGTGCTAATTTACTGGAATGTTTTGACATTTTTAAACTGACAGAGTATGGTGCTGCTAGTTCAAGATATTCACATTTGTACATAGGATAGCTGTTTGCAGTATTTGAGGTTGAAATGTTTTGGATGATGCTAAACCTATACAAACCATTTAGTTCCAGTGATTTTAATATTAGTTGGCCTCTTTTGTGCGACATTTGTTCCAATGCCGGGGGCGATTTGACCCCGCACTAGCCGTCAGTCAGAAACAGAGCATGGACTCAAATTCTGAAGAAAATCGAAAAACGTGATTCTCTCCAGCGTGAATGGGATTAGCCCAGGAAACTCATTTTAATACATCAGCACTCACTCCAAATCTTCCCTCATGGAGTATTCAGTGGGCTCCAACGGTTTACAACAGGTTTACATAAGCATGAACTTGAAATCCTCACCTCTGAGGGAGACATTGGAGGTGTGTGCTCAGGCAGCTATGAATCTCCAAGGTCTTCAGTGCTCAGGGTGCACCGGGAGAACATGGGTGACACAGATAAGTTCAACTTTGTGCCGGAGCTGGAGTTCAGTCTCTTACTCTCGGTGGGGTGAGGACTGCTAGCAGGCCTTACGTTCCCTTCATTTTGGGGTGCCCTTGCTTTGTGGGTGGGGGTGGGGGGGGGGGGGGGGGGGGGGGGGGGGCTGGAGACTGGAATACAGTCATCGCGCTTTGTGTCCTTCTTGCCGGGCTTGTGCGCAAACCACCACTGAGGGTGTGCCCTTCCTTAGTGGGAGCTGGAAAGTGGGTAGGAGAAGGCAAATTTAGAGGGTCAGCACAATGGATGACTGTGAGATTCCTGTGTGGGGTACCATTAAAGGCCAAACCGCAAGAACAGAGTTGGGACTCAGGAATGGGTTGCATCCCTCCCTCATGAGGAATGAAGACCTTCTCACTTGGGAAAGCATGACTGAAGTGTGAGTAGAACCCCACACTCAGGCAGCACTGTGAGAACAAAGAGGTTAAGCTCTATGGAATTTCAATCCCACTTGTCTGGGAAGTTTGACTGTCAGGAATAAATTTTTTAAAATCTTTCCAATTAAGGGACAATTTCACGGGGCCAATCCACCTATTCCCATTGATCTTTGTTATGTTCGGGCAGTGCCCTTAACAGGGCTTTGTCCCGAAGTTTGTTTCCTTTCTTCTATTTTGTTGGTGGACCTCAAAAGAGTGGCCTACCCACCTACCCTGCACATCTCTGGGTTGTGGCGGGTGAAAACAATGCAGACATGGGGAGAGTGTGCAAACTCCACGTGGACAGTGACCGGGGCCGGGATCAAATGTGGGTCTTCGGCATCGTGAAGCAACAGTGCTAACCACTGCACCGCCATGCCACCCTACTGTCAGGAATGTGAAATAGGAGAATGATGGTGCCCTCTAAGTATGTGCTTGTCATGCAAATTGCAGGCTACTCTAATCAGCTGTGTCTCGTCTGCCATATGAGGCAGTCATTCGCCCGATATGCTACCTCACTCTTCATTGATGAGTCAATTATGCCAGTAAAATCTTATGGGTTAAAGATCAGTGCCACTGATTGGAGTCCCAAGCATTGAGCTCCAATGCTCATACAAGAGTTAACATCACACAGATTGCACTGATGTGTACCTCAATGCAAGGCTTCATGCTGAAGTCTATCATCATTCACCCCGTTCTAGGTCATGATGGGGACATCTTTGAGGCGCTTGTGAAGATGCAGGTGCTAGTCCCATGCATCCACTCAACTGCCCTGTCACATAACGCAGGATTTAGTGGGCAGGGCGGTTGGGGAAATGTCAGAAGAGATGTGCCACTGAGACTCTTGAGGGGCCAGGTACTTAAACCGGTGGAGTTGAGTGGGACAGCTGTAGGGATTTGCTAGTGTGAGAGGGAATGGTGTGATGCCTAGTGGTGAGTCACTCACTAAGGGCGAAGCGCATGGGTGTAGGTCCCAGAGGAGCGATGGGCTGAGGGACAGGACTCTGTCAGGAATCCTCACCGCTTAGTTTGGTGTTCTTCTCTTTCCATTGTTTGATTCTGGAGATTCCTAGAGCCGGTCGAGTTGGCTTTTCCAATAAAACGCTAGAGCAGCAGCCGAGACAGTGACAGGCCACTGCATGGGGTCATGACCAGAGCCCGGCAGAGGACGGCGGGCTGGGCCCATAGCTGTTCTGGGAGCAGCACCACAGAGGGAACAGCCCCGTTAGAGACACTAATGGCATAGGATCTTCCGACGTTGGACATTCTAGCTACAGATCAGAATAATAGAATCCCTACAGAAAAAGGGCATTCGGCCCAGAGAGTTTGCACCAACCCTTCAAATGAGCACTCCACCCATGCCCACGTCCTCCCTATTCCCATAACCCAATAAGCGAAGCTGCATATCCCTGAACACTAAGGGTCAATTTATCATGGCCAATCCACCTAACCTGCACATCTGTGGACTATGGGAGAAAAGCGGAGCACCCGGAGGAAACCCACGCAGTCATGGGGAGAACGCACAAACTCCACACAGACAGTAACCCAAGCCAGAATTGAATCCGGGTTCCTGGCGCTGTGAGGCAGCAGTGCTAACCAGTGCCACCGTGCTGCCCGCTCATTGGGTGTTGGAGCCCAGCCTCAGCGCCAGAGAGAACTGTGCCTGTCCTGGGTGATGGTGGACCACGTTTACCATGTCCTGCAAGAGCTGGCACCACATGGAATAATGGCTCTTAGTGTGATGGCCACTCTGAACTTCTATGAGAGTGGCTTGTTTCAGGGCAGTACAGGTGATTTCCCAGTCATCCGCATACAAATGCATTAGGGAGGTTACAGATGTCCTTTGTGTGAGGACCCACAGGTATATGAAATTGGACTGAGACCAGGCGAGCCAGGACGCCAGGGCCATGGGCTTCACCCATTTTGTCAGTGTGACCCAAGTGCAGGGTGTGATCGACTGCACCCATGTGGCCCTGCAGTCTCCATGGCATCATGCAATGCAGTTAATGAACCACAAGGAATCCCACTCCCTCAATGTCCAGATCGTCTGTGACCACACAATGTGAATCATCCAGTTGTGTGCCCATTTTCTGGACACCATCCATGACAGTTATGTCTTGGGGCGATCTCAGATCCCTGACACTTTTGACAGACAGCGGCAGCTGAGGGATAGCTTCTCAGGGACAGGGGGTACCCACTCTGGATGTGGCTGATGTCGCTAGTGCAGAGCCCATAAACACCGGCGGAGTCTCACTATAATGAGTCTAAAGTATCAAAGCATTCATCAAGCAGGCGATTGGACTGCTCATGATGCCATTCCGTTGCCTAGACTGGCTGGGGGAAGCTCTCCAATGCAGACCCACAAGGAGGGGGTGTCACATATAATTGTGGCCTGCTGCAATCTCCACAACTTGGTCCTGCAGAGGTGAGACCAGCTGGACCAGGAGGAGATGGAGGAGTGCCACATCTCCTTGGATGAGGAGGAGGTTGAGGAAAGTGGGCTAGTGTGGGAGGCAGGGAAGAGGGCCTTGTGATATGTGGGCAACCCGCAAGGTAGCGGGGTGAGAGATCACCTTGGAGGTCCGAGGAGTGGGTGAGGGGGTTTTTCTGCGAGATATTGCAGGGGCCAGCCTTACCCTGGCCATGCAAAGAGGTGCTGCCCCATCTTCTTCCACTTCCTAAAGCAGAAATAGCCTCCCAGGCTGGGGTGGTCACCTTGCTGAAGAGGCCCCTTCCGGAATTCTTTTACAGGAGGTCCTGCCTCTGCTGGACTCGATGCATGACTCTGGTGATGGCTCCCTCCGGAAATCTTGGAGCAGGCTTCCTGGCTGCCAACCTCTCGGTTGGATCTGGAGCAGGTGGTGGGGAGAGCTAGGGAGGTGTTTAAATGGAGCTCCCCACTGATTGCAGTGATTAAGTTTCCCCTGAGCGAGCGAATCAGCGGGAGGGTGTTAAGAGTACGGCGTGATTCTCGTGAAGAAACAACTTTTGCTTGAGAGCATCAAAATTCCGTGAGATTTCCCGCCAACGCTGTCAGCGTTATTCATACTATTTATATAACCGGAACTGACACTGCCATTTTTATGTATGATTGGTAAGATTTTGTCTTAGCATCAAAGGCAATCAACATTCACCTCTTGGCTTTTGCTGCAGTTTTAAATTAAAAAGCTCTCCCTCTTCCTATTTAAAGATTCGTTCAAACTGTTCATTCTTACGGGCATCAGTATTTTATCCATCAGATACTGGTTTGAACAATTAGTGGTCTGGCTATGGTCAGTCTTGCCCAGTTTGGATAACTAATGTACTAGCGCAATAATCTTTTTGCACAGGATCTAAAGACAGATATTGAACCCATATTACAGGCATAGCTGAAGCTTTCAGATCTCTAGTTCACAACTGATGTAACTTGATTGAAAACCAATTCACCGACAGGCGCAAGGACAGATCTCCTCTTTGTACAAAAGTGAACTCCGTTTGACTTTAAGCCGTGCCAAAAAATATATCTGACATGGTGTGAGTTTACATCTCCGTGTGCTTAACCTTCTCTAATCAAAAGTTAATTGTTTTGTATGAGGAGGCAGGGGGAAAGTGGGGGGGTGGGGGTGGTGGTGGTGGTGGTGATGCGTATGTCGAGTGCCGAGCAATCCATGGCCTGTTCTCCACCTGTTGTTATTCTGGTCTGGCTCAATCAACCTGCTAGCCAGACTGGAGCCAGCGGCCATCTGGAATAACTGCACTGTTTATAAAATTGACATGGAGCGGCACCCCAGGGCCCTGACCTCCCACACAAATCTGGAAATGATTAAAATGAGCTGGCTACCTAGCCTCTGAGTGCTCCACGCTGAGAAGTACCCACTGAGGAGATTTGGAGTTTCTTGTTAGGTTTGTTGTAAATTAAATACCTCTGATTTGCTGAATGACTCAGTCCTTCTGGGAAATGTTATTTTTTTTATTGGAGTGGTGTTCCTGACGTTTAACTCTGTTCCCATATTCTTTCTGGTGTACTAAGTGTATTTGCGCTCTTTGCTTTTTCCCAGGATCTCTTCCAGCAACTCTTTTTTTCGACAATTCTTGTACTCCCAACCAGCTATTTCATATTCTCCAAGGCAATGCAAAAGATAAATACAGCAATGATCCATCAGCTCTATTCTAAGAACACAAATCCTATTGGATTCAATTATAACTGCACAAAAGAATTCAAATGTATTCCTTATGTGGTATTTTAAACTCCAGTTGTCTTTCTTACATTCAACGAGTGTCGGGCATGACTGACATGTTCAGAGATTTTCCACAATTTTAATTTTTGCAACAAAAGAGTAAGAATTTGAGGGGAACGCTGCAGCGAATGTTTCTTTCACCCTGGAAAGCTCTAAATATAGAAAAATAATCATTGAGTTGGATTGGCCAGATCATTTGGGACTATTTTATATATTTATGATTTCCTCTTGTCATCTTGACAGCTTCCAATCCATCTATACACTTGGTATTCACTGGTACAATTAACCTCTCTCTCGATTCTTTAAAAAAAAAGATTTATAAAATTAAGGTCAAGTCTATCGATTCCAGTAAATATGTTCCCCCGGGAAGACAGATGATGCAAGAGAGTGGCCCCATGCTTAATTATATTTTAATGCGTTCCATTTAATGGTGTGAGGAAGATGTTGGAATAAAGCAATCCTGCAATCTCTATATACTTACACTCACTAAGGATTAGCAGCTTTGCACTTTAATGGGTATAATAGTGCAGTAAAGCCTAGTTTAAAGTCATATATTAATGCACATAGCCAGGTGTACTGCATGTGCAAAGCACTCTTTGCTCATTCAGATTAAATCTAGTTTTACATGTTTCACTTCTGGAATGAAAGAATCAGAAAGGAGGGAACTACTTTTGGTGGAAAAATAAACCAATGGACCGACATGTTGCTATTTGTCAGGATACATTTTATACCTCTGCTGAATTCAGTTTTTCCTGATGAGGGCTTCACAGATCTGCTTTGTCAGCATTCTTGATTGTAACATCTTGAGTTATTAAAAACATATCTCCATGTAATCTTTGCTGTACTGCATCATCCAAGAAAATGCGGAACATTACACAATTCAGTCAAACGCTTGTTGGATTTTTATTATGTGCCCCGACATCATAATAGAACACATATTGGAAGATATCTATGACAGAAATATAATCACACTTTATGCACATGATGTTGCTGTGATACCAATGATTTAACTGTTTTCTCTGCTCAGTCATAATAACCCTCCGTAAAATTAAATGTAAGATTGTGGGACAGATTTCTAAGATGTTTAGTTTCGGGAATGGTTCTGTTGGGGTGTGATTCGGACTTTTTAAAAATAAATTTAGAGCGCCCAATTAATTTTTTTCCAATTCAGGGGCAATTTAGCATGGCCAATCCACCTACCCCGCACATCTTTGGGTTGTGGGGGCGAAACCCACGCAAACACGGGGAGAATGTGCAAACTCCACATGGACAGTGACCCAGAGCCGGGATCGAACCTGAGTCCTCGGCACCGTGAGGCAGCAGCAGTGCTAACCACTGTGCCACTGTACTGCCCTGATTCTAACTTTTAAAGGGATGTCTGATGATAAAATTCCCACTTTGAATGTTTGGTGGGGGTTAGTGAGGGGGGCGGTGGAGCACAGGGTCTCGCTGTATGTGAATAATTTGCTGCTTTATATCACAGACCGGCTGGGGGGAATTATGGAGACACTGGAAGAATTTGGGCAGTTCTCAGGCTACAAGTTAAACATGGGAAAGAGCGAGGTGTTTGCGATTCAGACGCAGGGGCAGGAAAGGAGACTGAGGGAATTACCTTTTAAGGTGGTGGGGAGGAGCTTTAGGTATCTGGGGATCCAGGTGGCTAAGGATTGGGGACAGCTCCACAAGTTGAATCTGGGTAAAGCGGTCGAGCAGATGAAAAGGGATTTCCGCAGGTGGGACATGCTCCCGCTGACACTGGCGGGGAGGGTGCAGACACTGAAGATGACAGTCCTCCCGAGACTGCTGTTTTTCTTTCAATATCTCCCGACTTTTGTTCCAAAGGTCTTCTTTAGGAAACTGAATGCGGCGATCGCGGGTTTTGTGTGGGCTGGTAAAACCCCGAGGGGGAAGAAGGCACTCCTGAAATGGGGCCGTGGGGAGGGGGGCTTGGCCCTCCCGAGTTTTATTAATTATTCCTGGGCGGCCAACATTTCGATGGTCAGGAAGTGTGGGAGGGGTCGGTTTGAGAGCGAGTAGAGGCGGCATCCTGTAAGGGTACGAGTTTGGAGGCTTTATTGACGGCGCCCCTGCCGTTCTCGCCTGCTCGGTACTCCACAAGCCCAGTAGTGATGGCAGCCCTTAGGGTGTGGGGACAATGGAGACAGCACATGAGATTGGAGGGGGCGTCAGTATGGTCACTGATCTGTGACAATCACCATTTTGTTCCGGGGGGGCTGGATGGGGGCTTTATGAGGTGGCAGCGGACAGGGATCTCTTCATTCTGGAGGGTTTCCCGAGCCTGGAGGCATTAGAGGAGGAGTTCGAGTTGACAGGTGAGAATGGGTTTCGGTACCAACAGGTACGGGACTTTGTCTGGAGGCAGGTTCCAAGCTTTCCTCGCCTCCCCCTGAGGGGACTGCAGGATAAGGTAATGTCAAAAAGGGGGTTGGGGAGGGAAGGTCTCGGAGATATATAAGGAGTTGTTGGAGTGGGAAGGGGTCCCTAGTGGGGAGGTGAAGAGGAAGTAGGAAGAGGAGCTGGGAAGAGAGGTGGAAATCAAATTATGGGAAAAGGTGTTGAAGAGAGTTAATTCATCCGCGTCATCTGCCAGACTTAGCCTGATCCAGTTCAAGGTGGTTCATTGGGCCCACATGACGGTAGCCTGATGAGCAGGTTTTATGAGGAAGTGAAGGATAGGTGTGTACGCTGTGGGGGAAGCCCGGCGAATCATGTACATATGTTCTGGGCTTGTCTGAAGTTGAGGGGATTCTGGCAGGGATTTGCGGATGTTATGGCAGAGGTCCTGGAAGGGAGGGTGACTCCGAGTCCAGAATTGGCAATAGTTGGGGTATCGGAAGAGATGGGGGCCCGGGGGGCGGGGGAGGGGGGGGGAAGCTGGCTGATGTTCTGGCCTTCTCCTCTCTGGTGGCCCTGTAGCCACCTGGGGTGGCCTCTCCCCAACACAAAATGGAAGATTGCAAAGAATGCAGGGAAAATGGACATGTTGGAAAGCAAGCAGCTTGCAAGGCGATTGTGTATTGGGACGACTGCAGGAACCGGTTTTGACTGCTGCAGAGACCAGACAGCACTGTGAAAGAAAACCCGTTAACATATTAATGAGACAATACCGGGCGAGTCACAGATACAATGGACACAAGTTAAGCACAAATTGATACATTCTATGGAAGGCCAGACCCAGTGGCGCCAGAGAAGCCCAAAACAAAAGGTCCCAAGAACCGCCCCAGCAACCAAGGAACTGCCCTAGGATTGGGGGGTTCAAACATATCGATTGGGAAGAGACCCAATCGATTCCAAGCAGGTAAGGGAGTCCGCCCAAAGGGGCGCGGATCCCCTGGGACCTATAAAGAAAGGTCCCACACATGGTTCAGTCTCCTGTCTCTGGGCTCCTGTCTTCTACAGCCGTCGAGAGCAGCCACCAACAAGTAAGTGCCTAAAGACAACGACCGCTACCAGACATAGGCACTCCTGACACCCTTGGCAACTGATAGCAATCCGAAGTCTGCAGACCAGAGCAGAGCAAGAGGCCTTGTTCCCTAACCTCGCAGTTCCTTCGAGATAAGTATTAATTGTTTAGTGGTAGGAGTAAGTTTAATTCTTTAGCGTGTGCATGGGTAGTTATTATAATTGTGTTATAATAAACTCTAGTTTTTTGGACTGACTAATTGGTGTATGGTTTTTATTGTTTTGAACTTCACCTCGAAACTTGTGGCGGTGTCTTAACGGCACCTGGCGACTCCAGAGCTTAGAACGAGAAACAGAGCCAAGTGAGTGATAAGCACACTCACCCAGAACGACCAACAGCCCAGAGACGGATTTTGCTGGGATGGAGAGACTCAGAACCCCCAAATTCAGGAGTGTCGGCCAGCAACGTGGCAGGGTTTCTCAGGCTGGAAAAGATTAAGTTCACCTTGAGAGGATCAATTCAGGGATTCGCCCAGAGGTGGCAGTTGTTCATCGACTTCTTCAAGGAAAATTGAATGTCAGCAGTAAGCGGAGGGAGGGGTGGGGGGGGTGGGGGGGGGGGGAGGGAGGAAAATGGGAGGCATGGTACTGTAAGACAAGGAGCAGAATTCTCCGATCTCCCGCAGGGTCGGGGAATCGCCCGGGGCCGGCATAACTCCCGCCCCCGCCATGGCCGGAATTCTCCACCACCCGGGAATCGGCGGGAGCGGGAATCACGCCCCGCCGATCAGCGTGGCCCCCACGGTGATTCTCCGGCCCGCGATGGGCCGAAGCTCCGCCGCTGACAGGCCAATCCCACCGACGTGGTTTAAACCACCTCTGGTGCCGGCGGGATTAGCGGCGCAAGCGGGGCCCACCGATCGGCAGGCGGGCCAGTGCCATGGGGGCACTCTTTTTCTTCCGCCGCCGCCAGGGACTCCACCATGGCAGAGGCGAAAGAGACCCCCCCTACCTTGCATGCGCCGGTGGTGATGTCAGCGGCCGCTGGGGCCGGTTTTGGCGGCAGTCGGCGTAGCGGAAACCACTCCTGCGCGGGCCTAGCCCCTAAAGGTGCGGAGAATTCCGCACCTTTGGGGAGGCCAGACGCCGGAGTGGTTGGCCCCACTCCGCTATGCCGGGACCCCCCGCCCCGCCGGGTAGGGGAGAATCCCGGCCAAGGAGAGGGAACTTAGTACACGGGTAATGAGGAAATAGGGTGGAATAGCAGGGGATGCTGTTTTTCCTTTTTTTTGCATGCGTCGGCCCGCGTGGTTGTTTAAGGAATGTTAAAGTGTTAAACTGTGAAAATTACAAATGCTTCAACAAAATAGTTTCTAAAAAATCATTCCCACTTTGAAAGAGGCACCGATGTAAGATTGCTCAGGTGGAAACTAAAGAATACAAAGTGGAGGAAAGTTGGGTGAAATTAAAGGATTGTTTAGAAATTGAGCCAAATTAGCACAATTGCCTTAATTATACCTATTATTCTATGTTAAATTTAACATGAGTGGTTTTACAAAGCTCGCCAAAGGAAAAGTCACTTTGTTTGAGAATATTTCATTCTATTACTTATATTATTTCAAAAACCTTGTCCTGAATATTTCTGCTTAACCGTTACTTGTCGATTCTAGTCTTTCTGTGCCAGTGCCCCATTGAAAGAACACACCAATTAACATTGTGTAGATTGTGTGTTTTATTATGAGAATGATGGAGTATTTCAATGGCTTTGTGCCATTCTAGATTCTGTACTTTGAATATTTGACATACATTTCAATGAGGTATTGCTTATAATGGCCGTCAAGCTAAAGGATTTTAAATATTTATATTTATAAAGACTTGACATTATTAAAGTTGGAGTTGTGCATTTCAGTTTACGGACAGACAGCATATAAAATAATAATTTAACTCTTTTCACTGTGTTCAACATACTAAATGTGAAGGAACTGTAACAAGAAAGGTGCCGTTAATTGATTTTATTCAACTTTGGAGACATGTAATGAACCGCATTATAAATTCAAATGATCTATTTTCAGTTTTCACAAGGGGCCTGAATAAAAGAGAAGGAGGCAGTTAATAGTTATCACCATATTTCAATAATATTCTGTTTAGTAGCTGTAACAATAGGGTTAACAGAAAAAGTGAGTAGAGATAAAACTATTTAGGATCTGTCAGGCTGATCAAGACGCTAGGTGTAATGGGCATATTTTTGATGAAGGACAACAGATAATTTTGAACTAAAATGCAATATCAGGTCTAATCTAAGAGTAAAATTGTGGAATGCAACATTTCAATCCAAGCAGGATAACTCCAGTCACTTCACTTGCATAGGTACAAGGATCAAAGGAATAAATGTAGCTGTACCAGAGGAAACAGCAAAGCATTTCTCACTGATCATCCTTGTTAGCTGATTGATATTATACAGTGCCAACATACCAGCCTTGTTTACAGAATGTGATTCATTGCAGAGTATTCTGCAAGACACAGATATGAAACAGGAGTCAGAGCAGATGAGACTTGAGGATAAAGCTAGATACATTGGAAATGTTAGGGCTGGGTGCAGGGAGAACCTATTTGGATTACAAGTTGTCAGGCCAATCAAAACTATGGACAGGCTATTGATTGCTGTTTGTGGTGAGAAAGAGCTCATCGTTAGCTGCAACCTGATCTGTAGAGCCATTGTTGATATTGAACACTGAGTTTGCCAAGAATGTCGATCTCGGCATTGGGGAAGTTAGAATTGGTGGTCTTGATTTTCATGACTGAAAGTTGAAAGGATTTAGAGAACTATCATGGTTATGAGAGTAAAAAAGATAGCAAACAAATTTAGGGAAGTGAGGGAGAGATATTTTTAGTCATCGGTCGGAATCAAGTAATTCAAGGCAAGTAAGGTGAGAAGCACGGATGTTCGGCATGTTGTTGTCATAGAAACTGCTTTAGTGCTGGCGGTTAGAGTGAAACCGATAAATTAAGGTGTTGTTTTTTCTCTTTACAGTCTGTCAATCTGGTAGAATATTTGATCTCTGGTAATTCAGTGACCAGTATTTGGATGTTTTATCCAGTAGGCTCGGAGGATCCCTGACGTACGGAGATTGCAGTCCCTGGTAGCCTGTTGGTGAAAACTCTCATCTTTGGTATTCTGCTGGGGAGGATGATGCAAGTACCATCCCAGTGCATTTGATCTCTGACGGTCTGTGGAATGTTCAGACCCTAGAGCGAGGGTCTGTACATTAATACTATGGCACCAAAATATTCCCTGTTTTCTTATGTGTTGTCGCTGGTTAATTTGCTTTAAAAAGAGTAAGGAATTGTCTTTTTCTCTTCTCTGGGATTTGAAAGTGCAATAATTGTTCAAGGTACTATAATGGGTGGGGGGGGGGGGTGGAATAGCTCCACTTTCTTCTCTTACATTTGGAGGAGACTTATGGGCTGGATTCTGACTTTGACTTTGAACCTCCAAGTAAACAAATTCTATGACATTGTGAGATGGATTCAAAAGCGAATTTGGGGGAAAAAAAACACTAATCCCTTGTGAGGCGATAAATGTGGATAGTAGATGAAATTCTAATGTTCACTGATGTTGCAAAGCACAGGATAAAATTTGGCCAAAAGAGGGATTTTCCAGTTAAGCAATTTAACTTAGCTCATGGGTATAATAAACAAATACTGACAGCACATTCAGCTTGTAATTAGAGGACTAATGATAGGCTTATTGCAGAAGTACCTAATCCTGAGTGTGCAATAATATTCCAAGTTGATGGCCTCAATCGCTACACTACATTGTGCCATTCTGTAACCTTCAAGGTAACAAGACAGCTACAGCCTTTGATTCCAGTCAATGTTTCTCTCTAACATTCTGCAATTTTCACAAGCAGTTACATATACAATGTTGTTTGTATGTAGATACATTTCAACATTTGTAGTGCTTGATGGTTAAAGCCTTGGGGTTTAATCATGAAATTAGTGCAAATTTCACAGCAGTATTTTTGATAAAAGCGAGCGCGCTGGTTTCTTGGTTGCTGTGAATGTAGTGTGTGAAAGTGTGGTGGGAAAGCTGGGTTTTCACAGGAAGAGTAATGCTGCCTTCTAAGTGGCAGCAGCTGGTCTTCTTGACATGCTGCTGTACATAAAGGAGAAGAATGTTTTGAAATAAAATTATTTGCAACATCAAAATAGTTTTTCTTTCTGCCTGCTTTATTCACAGAGCAGCACTCGTTTTCTTCTGTGGGTGAATTAAGTGCAACTATATAGTGAGCATTATTAATAGGTGGATAGGAATGATTTACAAGACAGTACCAGAAACAAGGCACCCAGCTTTTGTTTCAGCCATAATAGCAAGGTCTCCGCATTTGCTAATGCTTTCTGAACTCCTTTATTGCATTGAAACACTGCCTTACTCATTCTATGGCTGTTACTGTAGCAGATTACTGACTGAGGTAACTCTGGGATCAAGACTAAAGCATAACTTATGGTCAAATACTCCAAGGAAGATAATTGTTCCTGTGCTGCTGGGGTATCCCATGGTGGAGGCTAGGTTTAATAGTGGACATGTATATCGACATTCTGCAGTGTAAAATAATTCTCGTTGAAAGTCAGAGAGCATTTCTTGAGAGAATTCCTCCAGGGGGTTAATTAAAATGGACTGCACCAACGTTTGGTTAGATTATGCATGGTCTGTAGAGAGGAGTCCGAACAAACTTTGCTATATTCCTATGGTCACAGCGCCAAGTGCAGTGATTTGCCCAAGGCGCCAAAACAAATCTAACTTGTTAAAAGTAGTATTTCTCTCTTCTGCATTGTGCAACATCTTCTAGCTCAGAGAGCCAGCAGCTTCCCAGAAAGAAAAAAAAATCAACTCTTGTTGTGAGAGTGCTCACCTAAATCATAAAATCATAGAATTTTACAGTGCAGAAGGATGCCATTCGGCCCATTGAGTCTGCCCTTGGAAAGAGCACCCCACATAAGCCCACGCTTCCACCTTATCCCCGTAACCCAGTAACCCCGCCTAAACTTTTTGGACACTAAGGGCAATTTATCATGGCCAATCCACCTAACATCTTTGGACTGTGGGAGGAAACCAGAGCACCCGAGGAAACCCACGCAGACACGGGGAGAATGTGCAGGCTCCGCACAGACAGATGTCCACAACCTGAAGGTTGAGGTTGAGGCATTTGTCAGCATTGTGAAATGGGACCTTTAACATAACATTGAAAAGGACGATTTTTATCTGCATTTGGTAGCATGATTATTCTACGGTGGTTTATTTTTTAAAGATTCATTCATGGCATTAGAGTGTTGCTGGCAAGGTCAAGTTTTGTTGCCTATCCCTCGTTGCTGTGGTGTTGGGGCCAGTTCGGTGGATATATACAAGAGGGAGCTGGACATGGCCTTGGCAGCTAAAGGGATCAAGAGGTATGGAGAGAAAGCAGGAGTGGGGCACTGAATTTGCATGATCAATCATGATCATATTGAATGGTGGAGCAAGTTCGAAGGGCCAAATGGCCTCCTGCACCTATTTACTATGTTTCTATGTATCGTGAACCATGCAGTCTATCTGATGTAGTGCCGATATGGAGGGACTTCCAGCAATTTGACCCAATGACAGTGAAGGAATGATTCCAAGCCAGGATGGTGTGTGGCATGGAGGGGAACTTGCAGGTGGTGGTGTCCCCATGCATTTGCTGCCCTTGTCCTTCTAGTGGTTAAGGTTTGGAAGGTGCTGTTGAAAGAAGGCTTGCTGAGTTGCTGCAGTGCATCTTGTAGATGGTACACACAGCTGCCACTGCATCGATGATGGAGGGAGTGAATGTTTATTGTGATGAATAGCATGCTGATCAAGTGGGCTGCTTTGGAGGGCATTGTCCGTGTGGAGTTTGCACATTCTCCCCGCATTTGCGTGGGTTTCGCCCTCCACAACCCGAAGATGTGCAGGGTAGGTGGATTGGCCACGCTAAATTGCCCCTTAATTGGAAAACAATAATTGTGTACACTAAATTTTTTTTTAATGGGCTGCTTTGGCCTGGATGGTATCAACCTCCTTGATTGCTGTTGGAGCCACACTCCTCCAGAAAAGTCGAGAGTATCCTATCAGACATCTAACTTGTGCTTTGTAGATGGTGGACAGGTTTTAGGGAGCCAAGAGGCGAGTTATTCTCTACAGAATTCCCAGCCTCTGACCTGCTCTTGTAGCCAGGGAATGTTGTCCCTAAAAAAATCGCCGGGGGCGGGGGCAATCCCGTCCTGCCGCCAGCTGCCGGATTCTCCGCGCCAGTTTTTCAGCGGGGGCGGGAATTGCGTTACACCGTTTTCGGACAGTCCCACCGGCGTATATCAAACAAGGTCCTTACCGGCGGGACCTGTCTCTGCATCCGGCCTGCGGAGTCCTCGGGGGGGACATCGGGGGATATGGCCCTGTGGGGCTCCCACGGGGGCCTGGCCCGCGATAGGGGGCCCACCAATCTGCAGCGGGCCTGTGCCGTGGGGCACTCATTCCCTCCGCGCCAGTCGCTGTAACTGTCCGCCATGGCCGGCGCGGAGAAGAACCCCCCTGCGCATGTGCTGGGATCACGCCAGAACATGCTGGCGCATTGCTTCTCAGCCTTTTGGCTAAGATTGAGCGTAGATTGAGCCTTTTGGCTCAGATCTGGTATATCTCCTTTATGGGGACCGTGAATTGGATTCAATTTGAATTGTTTTTTGGAGCAGGCAAGGAGCTGGATTAGGGGTTCACCTCTGTCCACACTCTAAGCCCTGGCTTTGTAACTAAGATAAAGTAATTTAAAAAAAAGAACATGCTGGCGCTCCTGCGCATACGCCAACCCGCGCCGGCCGGCAGAGGCCCTTCGGCGGTGGTTGGCGTGGCGCCAACCCCATCGGGGCCGGCCTAGCCCCTGAAGGTGCGGAGGATTCCGCACCTTCCGGGCGGCCCGACACCGGAGTGGTTCACGCCACTCCTCGGCGCCAGTACGCCCGGCCCGCCAGATAACGGAGAATCCCGGCCCTTATTTCTAGGTATG
Source organism: Scyliorhinus canicula (assembly GCF_902713615.1). Taxonomy (NCBI): domain Eukaryota; kingdom Metazoa; phylum Chordata; class Chondrichthyes; order Carcharhiniformes; family Scyliorhinidae; genus Scyliorhinus; species Scyliorhinus canicula. The sequence continues at coordinate 159,998,480 of NC_052152.1, forward strand.
CCTGGTTCCCCTTGTTATCCTCAGTGCTTCTTCCAAGTGATGTTCAACATAGGGCAATACTGATTCATCTGCTGAAATGATAATCAGCAGACATCAGGTGACAAAACCAGAGTAACATTTCTATTCCAGTACTAATGTGGTTCACATAGATGAGTCAAATAAAATTTTGTTTAAAAAATGTAAATTGTGTATTTTTACAAGGGTATCCCATGTATGCAATGACATTCCAATTGCATTAAGACAGGAATATGCCAGGCTGTCCAATGTCTGGAAAAAGCTTCACTTTAAGATGAATATTGAAGGGAAGCAAAGTAGCCAATTTGATTTCAAACAAAACCGTGACAGTAATACAACACTGAAGTTGCATGTATTTTATATATAACAGTATCTGTAATTTAAATAATGCTCCTTTATGGACGATCAGTCTAGGGGAAGGCATGGACCCTGAGCGGCAAGTAAACTTAAGCAAGGTGTATACCAGATGTCAACTACTATCCACTTTCAACCAGCACAAAACCTTAAAATCAATAACTATTTGTTATTCGTGGCCAAGATTGCCAAAGGGGCAAGTGCCAACGTACAGGGCGGGATTCTCCCATCGGGCGGCTAAGTGCCAACGGCGCCGTAAAAACGGCGTCGGCGCCCGTTCTGAGACCTGATTCTCAGGCCCACAGTGGGGTAGCACTGCGTTGGAGTGGCCCACGCCGCTCCAGCTGTCGATCCCTGCGTGAACCCGGTGCAGCGGGGTCCGCTCTTATGCAGTTGGTGGCCCGGCGCCAGCTAGCACATGTGCAGTGGCCTTCTTCTCCTTGCCGGCCCCAACGGCAAATGGCGCAGGGCTACAGGAGCCGGCGCAGAGGAAAGGAGGCCCCTCGACAGAGACGCCGGCCAACCAATTGGTGGACCCCTATCGCGGGCCAGGCCACTACGGAGGCCCCCCCGGGGTCGGATCCCCCCCCGGACCCTTCAGCGCCGAGGTCCTGCTGGCTCAGAAGATGTTAGAACGACGCCGGCGGGACTTGGCTTTTTATTGACGGCCGCTGGACACATCCGGGCCGGAGAATCGGCGCGCTGGCCCGTGTTGGCCCGGGCTGAAGAGTCGGCGCATACCCCGACCACACCGGACCCAAACAGAGAATCGCGTCCCGGCATCGGGGCTGCGTGGCGCGATTCGCGTGGCCCGCCGACGATTCTCTGACCCGGCGGGGGGCGTTGGAGAATTCCACCCACGATCGCTGCAAATTCTAAAAGATATATCTCTATAGACATGGAAGGCCATGGTGAAACCTACAATTGTGAAACCTTCAGCACACAGCAGTTCACTAGTTCCACATATAGGACCCTTAGGCCTGGAGTGCAAATACATTTAATCCCCCTGGGTGTCACAGATGTTCTACATTGTAGAAACGAAAGGCCCAGTCATTGCAGGTCTACACACATGCTGTGTCTCCACACTAGTAACAATCCATGGAATCAGTCAGACATCACAGGACAGATCAACTTCAGAAACCACTCCTATCACTTCAGTTCATGACCTAACATTGAAATATTCAGAATGTGAAATGAAATGAAAATCGCTTATTGTCACGAGAAGGCTTCAAATGAAGTTACTGTGAAAAGCCCCTAGTCGCCACATTCCGGCGCCTGTTCGGGGAGGCTGTTACGGGAATTGAACCGTGCTGCTGGCCGCTTGGTCTGCTTTCAAAGCCAGCGATTTAGCCCTGTGCTAAACAGCCCTGTCTTAACTAAGTTAGCAATTTCAAGGGAGCTGCAACTTTCAGGCGAATGCAAATTAGTCAATTGATCCACCTCGTAAGTACAGCATCTAAGACTTAAGACAAATTGATGGGCAACCTAGAAAAAATGGAGAAAGACAGAATCATTGGAAGAGTACAAGATCAACGATTGATGCAACTCAATCTTATGTGTCATAATGAAGGAAGGATCATTAAATAGAAAATACCTCAATCTATTATGTTTAAACACAGCTTTCAAATGTTATCCTGTCAAAATATCTACATTAGAAGAATTTAATGTGCAAAATTCTTCTTGAAGCGAAGCATGGTTACTGGTCAGTACATCTGGTGAAGAAGTCCCAAGAGCTTGCTACATTTCGTATCTTGTTCAGATAATGCTGTTTTCAATCATTTCCTTTCAGGCTATTTGCTATCCAGGATCTCTTTCAAGTTCACATACATTGCATTGCATGTACTTTACCTGAATGCATCAGTATTGCAGATGATATAGCTGTTATGGGAAGAACAAAGCAAAAACATGACCACAATCTGCACTTATTAATACAAGCGGCACATAATGGAGAATTGGTGTTCAAAAGTTTTGAAATGTGACATCAAAGTGAAGCAGATCAATTTCTTCAATCCTATTCATTTCAGTGCTAGTATATGTCATGATCCAAGTAAATATAGTAAAGCCATGTCAACGCCTCAAGATAAAGACAATCTTTAGTTATCTAGGTCTCTTTAGTTTTTCTGTCTCCATACATTCCCATTTTCACCCAAATCTTCATTGCCAAAGGGAATTGTGGAGAAAGGAAGTCCCTTTCCTATAGCACTAATACCTCTTTGAATATTGCAACAGTCATTATCAGAAGTATGAACATTGCAATTTATGGTCCAAGGGAGACAATTGTCCTAGAAATAGATGCCTCACAGAAAGGTCTGGGAGCACGCTGTAAGGGATGGGTTAATTCTGTCCACTGTGAGGATTCTTGGCAGCCTTCCAGGGCCAGAATGTTGACTGGGACATAAAACTTTCTCCTGCCAAGTTATGCTTGTTGTCCAACTATTTGCAACATCTTGCTGGCTTTCCCAGTCGCTTATCTCTTCTAGACTTGTTTATTCCACTGCATAACTGAGAGGCACTTCTGCTTGTTAGCTGGACTTCACCTCTGACCTGAGTCGTGACAGGTGCCAGGAACCGAATCTCCAAGTCGCCGTCGGCACCGGGGTCCCCAACGAGCTGATGGGCGAGAGATTCTTGTGTTGTATTCTTATATTATATTTTTACACCATATTATTCTTATCAATAAAGTAGAGTAGACAAACTTCTGTCGTTGTTCTCTTAATTGCATTGTGTCTGAATCACAAAGAACCCTTGGAGTAATCCAAGACACACGCACACTACAAAAAGCAATCAGTTTGATCTTGTGTCAGAATCTGTGTCCATAACTCAATCCAACTACTCCAACATCAAGTGGGAAAAATTGTCCGGAATTCCCCAATCCTGCCTGCCACAAGAATTATCTGGGTCCTCCTAAAAGCCAATGGAATTATGGCTAGTCTGTCGTTCCTCCATTGTGGGTCCACTGGTGGCACCTTTCCAGCAATTGCTCCACGACCATCCCGACACCTGTCCACGTTCCAGCGCGGGTCCCGATCCGCAGTTTGAAAAACCCTGTAATATGGAGGAATATGAGATTGGTGGTCTGAATCTGAATTCACTTCCACATAGGATTTTCTTTCTTTTTAAAAATAAATTTAGAGTACCCAATTATTTTTTCCAATTAAGGGGCAATTTAGCGTGGCCAATCCACCTACCCTGCACATCTTTTGGGTTGTGGGGGTGAAACCCACAGAGACACAGGGAGAATGTGCAAACTCTACATGTACAGTGACCCAGGGCCGGGATTCGAACCCAGGCCCTCAGCGCCGTAGGCAGCAATGCTAACCACTGTGCCACTGTGCTGCCTCACATAGGATTTTAATTCACTCCACACAACTGTAGAGCTGGGAAAGGACTGGCAGTCTATTCAGCGAGAGGGATTAAAAATGTTAGCCTGTAAAATTAGTTGATGTTATTCCGATTTTGCAGACATAAAACAGTCACCTAAGCCTCCATTTATAGCAGGTGTTCCATGCCAGAAGTGCATCAACTGCTGTATTAGTGAACAGTATAATGTACGCTTCCAGGGCCTGAACTTGAAATGTGCATTAAGTCCTTTTGTAGGTGCAAGTAAGGGCCTACAGTTGTTTGAGTTCCCCTGTCTGAAAATGGGCTGCCTTTCAAACAGGAGATACAGTAAAGTCTGTGTTTTCCATCTCCAGAATGTCTAATAGAAGTATACAAATTATGTAACTTTAAAAGATGTCAAGAGAATTGTGTCGATATGCACAGGTTCAAATATTCCTTGTGTTTTTTAAAATTCTTATTCATGAGATGTGAGCATCGCTGCCAGGGCCAGCATTTATTTCCCATTCCTACTTGCCCTTGAACTGAGTGCCATTTAAAAGTCAACCTCATCGCCGTGGACCTGGAGTCAAGTCCAGGCCAGACCAGGTAAAGACATCAGATTTCCTTCCCGAAAGGACATTAAGTGTACCAGATGGGTTTTTACAACAATCGGCAATGGCTTTGTTAGACTTTTAATTCCAGATTTTTATTGAATTCAAATTGGCATTTAGAGGTTGTCCATGTTCTGGAATTGACTTTCTCTGGCCTCATTAACCTTTGCTGCACAAGTTTCTGGTGCCTGATGCGCCGTGCAGGTAGCTCATCCACTTGGCTGGCTGTGGCCTGAAGCTCAGACCTGAGAGGGGGGCAGCAGCAGGCACTTCGATGAAGGACCAATTGCAACGAGCATGGATTTGGAAAAATAATCTTGTTTTCCACAAGAAACGTTTTCTTCAAAATTAATTTTCACAGCCAATTACTTAATTTTGTAGTGTTGTGACTGAAGCAATATGGAGAACTGCAGTAGCATTGAGATCAATAAGATATTGTCCCAGAATTTACTGAAGAAGGGCATTTCATGGCATCTATCACCTTGCACGTTTCAGCTTCAACTCCAAAAGGTTTTGCCCACAACTTTTCTGGAAGTGTGAGCTAATAATGGTGCAGAGAGGGAACCAGAGTGACATGTACAGTGAAGGCATGTCCTAATCGTAACTTCAAACATGAACTGCATTCAGCATATCGTCTTTTATTTAAAAGTGGCCTCTATGGAAACAGCTAAGGTGACTGCTAAAGGTCAGGTGGACTTTCTTCCCTTAGTCTCCGAATATTCCTGATTGAATAATCATGGGTGGGAAGCTCATCGTGGAATTGACATACCAAGATAAAAACCGTCTGTAGAATTTACACTTGCTATTATTTGTGGGCTCACCTGAAGCATTAAATCTATCCAAGACACACTGACCCCAGGCTTGATTCTCAACAAAAGAAAATTTCAGAAGCTAATGTATCATTTGTGGGTCTGAACCGGCACCCTCACCGCTGTCCATTCTCCAATGTATAGCAATAACTTTTAGCTTTAAACCACTTTGGTTGGGCAATCAAATTTTTTGATCAGGTGGTCACCAGATTAAAACTGTCTTCCATTAACACATCTTGGGCTGGATTCTCCCAAAATGAGGCTATGTTCCCACGCCAGCGTAAAAGCGCTGGCGTTGCACTCCCGAGTTTCCTCAAAAAAGATAGACTGATTCACTTACCTTTAGGGGGCTAGCAGGGCCCCGGAGTAATTCACGCAGCTTTAACTGCGGATCCGGGCCCCGTACTTCCGGTTTTGAGTCTGTGCATAAGCGCGGCCGCGCCGAGCGCCATAGCGGACTCGGACTGCGGAGGCAGCTCCGTAATGTAAGCCCCCCCAATCAGCTACACACTCCTGCATCAGACCAGCCCGACCCGTGCCCCGGCCGCCCATAAGGTTCCCCCTGGTGCACGATTCCCCCCGCACCCCACCAGGGCGGCCATGGACTGAGTCCTCAGCTGCCACGCGAGAGTCCCAACCGGCCATCCCGTGTCAGTTCCATGGCGTCAGGAACTCAGCCAGTCGGGAGCAGAGTATCGCTCGGTGGGCCTCTAGCAATGGCCCCTCCAGCCACGCGGAGTAACGCGCGGACGTGCGGATATTCGGGGCCCGGAGAATCGCCGCAGCGGCACCGGGCCCAATTCCATCGGGAAAGTTGATTCTCCGCCCCTGCGCCCAATGCAATTTCGGCACTGGGCTGCAGAGAATCCAATCCCATATCCCAATAACCAGGGAGAACCTGGTCAGTTTCTCAGAGGACACAGCAGCTGCAGAGAAAAACATTAACACCTGGAGCCTGCTACACGTAAAGGTTTCCCCAACCAATCCTTTTCCAAGTACAACCAGAAACTTGACCTCCTGGTAATACAACAACAACTAACCAACTTCGAGAGCTGCTGAAAAATACAGCACTTTGAGAAAATCATACAACAACTCTGATATATAACTCCCGCTATTTGAATCTACCTACATTAATGTTTAGGGAGAAAACTAATGCCTTCTTCAACAGGCCCACAATGTATGCTTCTTTCCTAAAAAGAGCCAAACACGTGAATTGCAAACTGTTTTTTGTTTGACATTGGTAAAAGTTCACAACTTTTTCTCGGGTGTACGTGTGTGTGTTTGTGACATAACATTAAACTTTTGGGCTGAATCCGTTAATCTTTATTGAAACCCATGAAACCTTGCTGTTAATTATTCCACTTGACCATACACCCAGGGGCTAAGAAACACACATAGCTTCCTTTTCAAAAAACACATTGATTAGGCTCGGGAGAGGAAAGTGATTGGGGTTTCAATCACTCTCCCATCCCTGTCCATCTGAGATCTCAATCAATAGAATTTAAGGATTGGGAAATAAATATTTGAAGGACTGCGAAGGTGGGTGAATTAAAGGGGTTGAGTAAATTGTCAAATCAGGAATGGAAGGAGCAATAAGGCGAGGGAAAGAAAGATTAGATGAAAGATTAGATGAAGAAAAAGTAAAAATTGTAAAAGGAATGTTATTTTGAAACACTGATAATTTCAAAACCTGACGGAAAGAGGCTCTACAATTCTCATAGTCAATTTTCAGTGCCAGAGATGTAGAAACCTCAAGAGTATTGACAGTCAGAGAGATCTAGGTGTACAGGTCCACAGGTCACTGAAAGTGGCAACATAGGTGGAGAAGGTAGTCAAGAAGGCATACGGCATGCTTGCCTTCATTGGCCGGGGCAGTGAGTATAAAAATTGGCAAGTCATGTTGCAGCTGTATAGAACCTTAGTTAGGCCACACTTGGAGTATAGTGTTAAATTCTGGTCGCCACACTACCAGAAGGATGTGGAGGCTTTGGAGAGGGTGCAGAAGAGATTTACCAGGATGTTGCCTGGTATGGAGGGCATTAGCTATGAGGAGAGGTTGAATAAGCTTGGTTTGTTCTCATTGGAACGATGAAGATTGAGAGGCGACCTGATAGAGGTCTACAAAATTATTTTTTTTTTTTTTTTTTTTTTTTTATAAATTTAGATTAGCCAATTATTTTTTCCAATTAAGGGGCAATTTAGCGCGGCCAATCCACCTACTCTGCACATTTTTGGGTTGTGGGGGCGAAACCCACGCAGACACGGGGAGAACGTGCAAACTCCACACGGACAGTGACCCAGAGCCGGGATCGAACCTGGGACCTCAGCGCCGTGAGGCGGTTATGCTAACCACTAGGCCACCGTGCTGCCCTGTCTACAAAATTATGAGGGGCATAGACAGAGTGGATAGTGAGAGGCTTTTCCCCAGGGTAGAGGGGTCAATTACTAGGGGGCATAGGTTTAAGGTGCGAGGGGCAAGGTTTAGAGGAGATGTACGAGGCATGTTTTTTTACACAGAGGGTAGTCGGTGCCTGGAATGCGCTGCCGGAAGAGGTGGTGGGAGCAGGGACGTTAGTGACGTTTACGGGGTGTCTTGACAAATACATGAATAGGATGGAATAGAGGGATACTGACCCCAGAAGTATAGAAGATTTTAGTTTAGACGGGCAGCATGGTCGGCGCAGGCTTGGAGGGTCGAAGGGCCTGTTCCTGTGCTATACTTTTCTTTGTTCTTTGTTATTTGTTCTTTGATTGGCTCTTTTGTCACACTGTTAGGAGAGTGATTACACTTGTAATGATAAGGCTGAACTTTCTGTAACCAGTTTAATGGGCAATTAATGGGCAAATTGAGTGATTTGTTTAAAACATGGGGAGAAGGGGCAGCACGGCAGAGCAGTGAGTTAGCCCTGTGCCTCACGGTGCCGAGGTCCCAGGTTCGATCCCGGCTCTGGGTCACTGTCCGTGTGGAGTTTGCACATTCTCCCCGTGTTTGAGTGTGTTTCGCCCCCACAACCCAAAGCTGTGCAGGGTAGGTGGATTGGCCATGTTAAATTGCCCCTTAATTGGAAAAAATGAATTGAATACTCTAAACTAAAAAAAAACATGGAGAGACAAAGGGGAATATGTTTTTCGTTTTTGGGAAGTTAATAGTGGAACAGCACAACTTTGACAGCAACTTATAGATATTTATATTTAATACATATGCTCTCCTCCTGAACCTGTTAGCTTTACCTCTACCCACATATATCCTTGCACACCAGCATGCCAGTAATTTGCTTTTATTAAAGCTTATTTACTATGTTAAACTTCTGTTAAATTTATTTACCATATTGTGCAATAGTCTCAGTCCAATAAGTGGTCATTAATTAATATAAGAATTTTTTTAGCTAGTGTCAATGTCCTGAGAATCAGAATGATAGAATTTGTGTTCACATCTCTAATACAGAGCAAGTGGATGATCACAGGTGTGCCATTGGGCAAAACCAGACACCAGTTATGAGGGAGATAATCAGGTAGGTGAGTCACTCTGAGACATTATAAGGCACCCTTTCATATATACATACATAGCGACACCACCTCTTGCATAATTATCATCAGAGTGCAAGGTGGAGTCTGAATCATGCACTGACTAATGCTTTTCTACCTTGAGGTTTATCAGTCTCTGATTACTACATCCTGATGTTTATTCCGAATTTCTTTTTCATGAAGGTTAAAAAAACGGTAGTTATGTCTCACTTTCCCAATAATTAACCCTCCACTGACTCTCTGCTATCATTAATTAGATGGAGCCAAAAGTTTGATGGCATGTGATGCAGAGATTTTGTAGCGCCATTTCAGTGGCTGTTTGTGCCTCATGATGTTCAGTGGTGGCGTGCTGTTTTCAATACACTTGCAACCCCTGAATAGTCATTATCTTAATCCCATGTCAGAATGCTAAGTGTTGATGAGAGGACAGTGCCCGTCATGGGGAAGGTCCACAGTTACAGGAGGGAGATTGATGTGGTACCAGGGCAGATCCGGCTGGAGGTATGTCAGAGGGCGAGTCAAGCGGTTGTAAGTACACAACAAGGATGATGGGCGGAGGGTCAAGGATCAGAGGAGGAATGCCTACGGTGAGAGGAGTAGAGTCAATGGGGAGAGACAGCATGTCTACTGTCACTGTTACTGGGTCAAGGGTGATGGTAGAAGGTTCAAGGGGGACAGAGGGAAGGCACACAGTGATGTTCACAGGATCAATGTGATGGGCTCAAACTCAAAGGTGACAGAGGGAGAGGGCAGGATGATGAGTTCCAGGTGGAAGGTGATTCTTGTTCTGTAACTAGTAATTTCTGAAAACTGGTGGTGAAGTTGGCAGGATTCCAGATCCAAGTGGGAGGACATCAATGGGGAGGGTGGGAGGAATTTTGGTTGCAGCCTAAGGAAGGATTTGAAAATCTCATTGCTTAGCAGCTGTATGGATGAAAGCCATGAACACAGAGTTACTCATATCATTGCCTGCCTTCTTCATACCGTTAACTTTTGAATTTCCTCCGGGTCTGAAATACCCAATATTCTTGCAATCTCAGGGACAGGGGGAGAGGACGTGACAAAGGAGAGCTGTCATTGACCAACAACTCAGGCTGCAAGGCTGGAATGCAGGCATCCAGGGTAGGGATCATAGAAGATAAGCACCGGTACATCACAGCATCTTCGAGAGGAGAACTATCAGCCTGGAAATGTCAGGGAGGCAATACCAGAGATGGTGACTGCTGTCCTGGAAAACAGTCACAGGGACCATGCCGAAAGACCTTAAACCTTGTGGATTTGGTGGGAGACCCATTCCAGTGACCTTCAAGATGACTGTGACACTCAATTATTTGGCCATTGGTGCTTTCCAAAGCTCCATGGGCAATGTGTGCAGCATTTCACAGGCTGCCAACATGATGCATAAAGGAGGTGACCAATGCCCTCTTCCACCGTGCGAGTGAATTAATCAATTGAAAAATGAAAATGAAAAATGAAATGAAATGAAAATCGCTTATTGTCACGAGTAGGCTTCAATGAAGTTACTGTGAAATGTCCCTAGTCGCCACATTCCGGCGCCTGTCCGGGGAGGCTGGTACGGGAATCGAACCGTGCTGCTGGCCTGCTTGGTCTGCTTTAAAAGCCAGCGATTTAGCCCAGTGAGGTAAACCAGCCCCTATAATTACTCCACAGACGAGGACAGCACGGCAGTAAGGGTATTGATTGCAATCCTGGGGCCATTCAAGCTCCCCCGGATCAGCCAGTTGCATTTGTAAATCTCAAGGGCTTTCATTCTTTGAATGTATAACTGGTCCGTGACCACATATAAAGAATCTTACATGCCTGTGCTCGTTTCCCAAGGAGCTCTCATGATTTATACATTTGTGCAACTCGCTGACCCAAGAGTTTTTTGAAGCCCCAGACCAGGTTAACAGCTGGATCCTGGGTGATGAGTGCCATCACTTTCAGTGCTTGTTTGATGCTAACAATAAGGCATTCCCACAGCACAGTGTAAGAGTGGTACAATGCAGCTTACCTCTCCACCAGAACCATCATTGGGCGAATAATTTGTGCGCTGAAAATTCGCTTTTGCTACCTTGCCAGTCACATTTAGCTCTTTGACTAAGCTGGTCCCAATAAATAATGACGTATGCATGAATAAAATAAAATCAATATAATGTGTAATGGTTACATGTAATAAGTCGAACATTTTTGAAGTTCCCATGCCACCCTTGAGTTCACTGGGTGCAATCCTAACATTATCAACTGAGGTGGCGTCAGTCTGCTCAGTGCACTGTCCCATTAACTTTGATGACCGTGGTAGATGTCCTCTGGAGGCCTGAGACCTTGTGGTCTCCGTCTTATTGGACGGTTTCCTGGTGCAGGGCATCTTCCTTGGCCTTGCCTAGTGGACGTAGTCGGGTCAATGGCAGAGGGGATGAGGAGAGGCTGTGCTCCCTGGGGGTGCCCAGAGGGGAAGCGCCTGGGGCAGCAGGCACATGTTCCTCCTCTCGCCCTTTGTATGATGGCATCTGTGTTTCTCTGAGGAGAAGGGGCCTCTCATCTAGCCATTGGTATGCAAAGCGACAAACTGAAAGTATATTTTAATAATTAATTTAAACATCGTAACCAAAAGATTGGTGTGCAATTTTAAGGATGACAAGCGGTTGACACTTGCCATCCCAAGAGTCAGTGCTGAACACACAGCCATTCACTCTCGAATCCCCATTGCTATTCAACTCTTACTTGAGACTTGATTGGCAGTGGGCAGGACTTCAGTTTGCCTTTGTAAAGACGTCCCGCCTGTGAGAGGTTGGCCAACAGCTCCTCAACCTAGCTAGGAACAATGCCGCAGCGTCCAGAAGCAGTACTGCCCAACAACGTCTTTACTTCCTACGGAAGCTAAAGAAATTTGACATGTCTGCATCGACTCTCACAAACTTCTATAGATGTGCCATAAAGAGCATCCTATCCGGCTGCATCACAGCTTGGTATGGCAACTGCTCAGCCCAAGATCGCAAGAAACTGCAGTGTGGTGAACTCAGCCCAACGCATCACACAAGCTTGCCACCCTCACATTGATTCTGTCCACACCTCCTGCTGCCTCAGGAAGGCAGACAGCAATATCAGAGACCCTCCCACCCAGGCTTTGCCTTCTTCCAGACCCTTTCATCAGGCCGAAGATACAGAAGTCTGAAGACCCACACATCCAGACATAGGAACAGCTTCTTCCCCACAGCTACGAGACTCCTCAACGACTCTCCCTCAGACTGATCTGTTCCCTGCAAGGATACTATTCACGATGCCCTATGCTGCTCTTGTTCATGGATTTGCTTTGTTTGGCCCCTTGTTCTGCACGGTAACCAATCACTATTTGTCGATGTACATTGTCAATTATTCTTTTTTGTCTACTGTTTCCGTAGTGTGTGCGTTCCCTTGGCCGCAGAAAAATGCTTTTCACTGTACATGTGACAATAAATCAATCAATCACATTTACACAAAAGAACAAGACCAAGGTTCATTCAACAACACTTGTCAAACCCACAAAACCTAGCACTTAGAAGGACAGGAGTAGCGGACGCTTAGAACATCACCACTTGCAAGACCCCCCCTTAAGCCACACACCATCCTGACTTGGAACCTATCGCTGGATAAAATCCTGTAACACCCTCTTTAAAAGCATTGTGGGTGCACCTACCCTGCATGTGCTTCAGCGATACAAGAAGGTGGGTTCAGCACCACCTTCTCAAGAGCCCATTAGAGATGGACGATAAATGCTGACCTTGCCACATTCAATGGCTGCAAAAAACGTCCGAGGTTTGATTGATCATCAATATTGAATGATCTGATCTCAGTGGACAGAGGCTGCAATAGTCCTGGGCATAGGAGGTGACAGGTCAATAGGGATTCCCATTACAGTTTGGGTCTATTCATTGATTCTTCCTGGGATGTGGTTGTGTGTGTGTATCAGGCGAGGACAATTTCAGTTTTCGCTCTGATGCACCTCAGGAGATAGGAGACTGCCGATGCTTACTTTCAAGACTAACCTCTGAAGAATGGCCACTTCGGGAAGGTATCGGAAGTATTACACCCCTTCAAGAGAGGTTGAGCAAAAAATGCTAAAAACAAATTTTTTAAAGTTTGCTTTCAACAATTTAGAGCGAAAAAGTATGTATAAAAGCATCTGTGTTTAAGGATATTTCAAGCCTACATATGAGAATAATAAATATTATTATGCCAAGTACCATTGGCCGAAATATGCACAGTCCATTCTCCACCCATCAGTAGCTCAAAATTGTGCGAGGGTACTATTGGCATCCTTAGACCCCAATTTGAAAGGGCGAATGAAGCCGCCACTTGTTTGCTGAAGGTAGCTATGCCGCCTATTTCAAGGCTCCCGTTAAAATGGCAGAGACTCAGATGTTTGCGGGAATGGAGAGGGTATTTTCATTGTAATTCCCACCCAGTAGAGGGATAAAAAACAGCCCCATGGTTCTTCCTTATGGTGGCCATGGTTACAGTGTATTTACATTGCTAAATATAAAAAAGTTAGTCAGTGAACTTGAAAAATATGTAAATGATGAAAATATGGGAAAGATGGGCAATAAATCATAGCATGTATCGGTTCTTTGCTCCTCACAGCATGCTTTTTTAAAGGAAAGCTAGAACTACAGAAACATTGGTCCGGATTCTCTGGGAGTGGCGAGGGGGGGGTTACAGGGGGACATTATCTGGCAGGTCAGGTCCGCACGCGGTCAGCGCCATGTTGTGCAGCGTGACCGCTGCAGGTCGCCGCCATGTGCATGCGAGATCACGGACCTGTCAATTCTCCGGCCGTTTCTGTCGAGAACACCGGGGGTTTTACGTGGCGCGACTGCTAGCCCCCCACCGGGCGGAATACGGTGCGGAGGCGGCACCAACTTTTCCGTCGTAAGACTAGACACATGCTCCAGACATAGCCTTAAAATCGGAGAATCTATCCTTTCGACTCCCATCCCAGAAATGTTTCTATACTCTATGGGATGAATCTTAGATTTTTCGGTGGGGTGTGGCAGGCCAACCCAGAAGTGCAAAATTTGGCAGCTCCCACTGCTGTCTTTATTCATACCCAATAAAAGGTGTTGTGGCCAATTAGCTGCCCAATGGGAAGCCGGGCAATTGTAACTGCACAGGAAGCTTGCTTCCTGATCACAAACCCTTCCCCTTGCTGTCCTACCAAGCTTTGACAAAGGGTCATCTGGACTCGAAACGTTAGCTCTTTTCTCACCCTACAGATGCTACCAGACCTGCTAAGAGTTTCCAGCCTTTTCTCTTTGGTATCAGTCCTTATTAATCATTTTGAAGGTACAAAAAGGATTTTAAAATCACCATGAAAGATTGTGCACACACTGCCACCTTTCCCAGCAGAATCTGATGGTCCATTCAACCATGATCCCAATGGCAACCGTTGTGCCGCCTTGTTTTAGCTGGCGTCTTTTAGCTAGTGTAGAAGACTCCCAAATCATTTTTCAGCTGGCGTGGAAGACTCCCAAATCATTTTAGATCTAAAAGATCCAGCAAGCAATGCAAATTTGTGGATGTGTAGGTTGTTAACAAGCTTAATATGTTTTTACAAAATGGCGGGTGGGCTGCCATTTTCAGTGCCCACACAACCTCCGTAGAGTCTGCACTTTCTCCCCGTGTCTGCGAGGGTTTCCTCCTGGTGCTCTGGTTTCTTCCCACAATACAAAGATGTGCAGGTTAGGTCAATTGGCTGTGCTAAATTGCTCTTAGTGTCCAAAAAGGTTAGCTGGGGTTACTGGGTTACGGAGATAGGGTGGAGGTGTGGGCTTAAGTAGGGAGCTCTTTCCAAGGGCCGGTGCAGACATGATGGGCCGATAGGCCTCCTTCTGCAATGTAAATTCTATGGTTCTATGATATGGAGAGGGCAACCCCAGCCCTATGCATGGGGAAAATGCCATCCTGGCACCTTGGCACTGTCATCCTTGCACCCTGGCAGTGCAGACTCCGCACAGATGGTGCTGAAGCATCTCTGCATCCCCCTAACAGCTCACCCTCCTGCCCAAATTTGTATCATCTGTACATCTGGAGATAATACATTTAGTTCCCTTGTCCACAACATTAATATATAATGTGAACGGTTGGGGTCCTCGCACAGATCCCTGCGGCACCCCACTGTCTGCCATTCAGAAAAAGACCCATTTATTCCAACTTTTTACTTCCTGTCTGCTAACCAACTTTCTAACCATCTCAAGACAGTACCCACAATCCCATGCGCTTTAATTTTACATAGTAATCTGCTATGTGAGACCTTGTCGAAAGCCTTCTGAAAGTCAGAATAAACCACATCAACCGGTTCTTCCTGGTGAAATCTACCAGTGACATCTTCAAAGAATTCTAGTAGATTTGTCAAGCGTGATTTTCCTTTCATGCATCCATGCTGACTTTGACAGATTATACGACTGCTTTCCAAATGCTGTGAAATCCTTGATAATGGACTCTAGCATCTTCCTGACTACGGATGTGCATGTGCATCCCTTTTTGAATAGCGGGATTATATTAGCCACCCTCCAATCTGTAGGAACCATTCCAGAGTCCAAAGAATTTTGAAAAATGACCACCAATGGATCTACTGTTTCTAGGGCCACTTCATTAAGTACTCTGGGGTGAAGATTATCAGGCCTTGGGGTTGTGTTCACCTTCAATCCCATTAATTTCCCCCAAACTATTCCTTGAATAATCTGATCCCCTAAACCATCTCCACACATGTTTACTTTACAGGAGGAGGTGGGGTAACTGAATCAAAAGTGAGGAGTTGGAAACCAGGAATGGCTGACATGGCCGTCTGTAGCCCACAGTCATCAAGAGCAATTGGAGTACCAACTCTCACTGCCACAGCTCAGCTAATGCGCCACAGATTATCTTGAGGCCTTCTGGTCTGTATGGCCCAGTGACTCACTGCATAAACGTGCTGTTTATGCTTCTTCCGTGAGGCAAACTATACTGTGAACATCTAAAGTTTCTGCTTAAATGAACATTGGGATTTAAAGCATAGGGAGTGGATGGTGGTGGGACAATGAGGGCTGACCTTTTGACCTGTTTACTGATGATGCATTGTTTAATTATGGTTTTAGCAATTAAACTGTGCAGATTGGTACCAGTCCTTGTTTAATGTTATTGTAATAAATACTGTTCAGTCTTGTCTTGTTATTTACTACTCTGCGATAGAAGCAATGTGTTTGAGCTTTGGCGAGCTGGCCCAGTTGAGGAACACTCGGAACTGTGTGGAGATAGTGCCCCATGAACCTGAGTTCAAAGCGGAGGCTGTATTTGGGATGCTTGCACTTTGTGCCAGCTGTTGAGCTTTAGCTCATTCTAAATGAATGAAGCCCAGAAGCAGAAGTTTGTGTGTTATACGTGTCTATTGAAATTAAACGTGAAAATTACATTTTGTGTTTCTAATTTCTTTCTGCTGTTCAGAGTTGTGTCTTTGCGGGAAGAGGCAAGTCTCGCTGCCGATTTGCTAACAGAATCTGAGAGCCCCAAGACTGTTACTCAGAGAGCTAGAGTCGGAAATCATTTACCCCACCAGCTATCCAACCCATTCCTGGCTTCCTCCTCCCATCTGCCTAGGGCACTCTGTAATCCAGGAGGCTGGATATGTATCCCATTTTCTGAGACGAATAGCCCAGGAGTGATTCTTGCTGACTGGTTCCTTCTGAAATGAAAATCGCTTATTGTCACAAGTAGGCTTCAAATGAAGTTACTGTGAAAAGCCTCTAGTCGCCACATTCCGGCACCTGTTCGGGGAGGCTGGTACGGGAATTGAACCGTGCTGCTGGCCTGCCTTGGTCTGCTTTAAAAGCCAGCGATTTAGCCCAGTGTGCTAAACCAGCCCCAGCCCCTATATGGGCCTTGACATGATGCTTCCCTGCTCCAACTACACCTCCTGATTTTCTGACATTGAGATTTAAACTTGTGCTGCACCATGGCACTGTTGGTTATTAGTTTAGTGAGGGGAGGCGGGGGCGAAGGTGGTAGTGGGTGGGGAGGAGGTTGCAGGCTCAGAGAACTGTGTGAGAAATTTCCTGAAATACTGAACAGTGTAAATATGGTTTGTGTTCTGATCATTAACGGCAGCCTTGACCTGTGCAAGACACCTGTTTTCTGCATGTTGGTTAATAGGTTTTCAGTGTAATTTACAATAATTGCTTTGCATGTAACTTTGTTCTCCTGTTGTCAAATAGGCCCAAAGGTCAGGCTGCTGCCTGTCAGTAGTTCTCTGGGGAATGAATGCACACTGGGAGACACTGTGCCATTCGTTACCAGCAGAGGGTGACACTCTGCTGAGTGGTGCTGAGCATGGTAGCACAGAGGTTAGCACAGTTGCTTCGCAGATCCAGGGTCCCAGGATCGAGTGACGGGTTGGGTTACTGTCTGTGCGGAGTCTGCACATTCTCCCCGTGTCTGCGTATGTTTCCTCCGGGTGCTCCGGTTTCCTCTGGCCAATTTACATAGATGTGCAGGTTAGGTGGATTGGCCATGCTAAATTGCCCTTACTGTCCAAAAGCGTTGGGTGGGGTTACTTGATTGCCGGGGTGGGGTGGAGGTGTGGGCTTGCGTAGGGTGCTCATTCCAGGCCGAATAGCCTCCTTATGCACTGTAAGTTCTGTGATTCTATGATTCTATACATATTTCCTTCAGCTCCTCACTAAGACTTGTGGGTGCGATTCTCCGCAAATGCGGCGAGTCGTAAAGGCTGCCGTGAAACTGGGCATGTTTCACGGCAGCCTCCGCGCCCCCTCCCGGGACCCAATTCTCCCCCCCCGGGCGGGGCTAGCAGCGCTGCCCCGTGAAGCACGGCATCGCGGGCTTAGCGACCGTTGCTAAGCCCGCGCGCCAAGCGTCACGGCGGCTGACGCGCACGATGACGTCAGCCGCGCATGCGTGGGTTGGACGGCTCCAACCTGCGCATGCGCGGATGATGTCATCACGCATATGCGTCAAACCCACACATGCGCAGGCCGTCATGCCTCTCAGCCGCCCCGGCGGAGGAACAAATAGTGCGCGGGTATCGGACCCGCTGCAGGCCCATGCCACCCTTGGCACGGCCGTGGTGCGGCCGTGCCAATCGGTGCCATGGTTGTCCGGGACGGCACTTTGCGGCCATTTTCATGAACGGTGAGAGCAGGTGTGATTGCGTTCGTGAAAACGGCCGTAAAGACCTGGGAACTCGGCCCATCGGCCTGGGGAGAATTGCTGTTCGCCGTAAAAAACGGCAAGCAGCGATTCGTGTCGTGGGCGGCTGTGGGGGGGGGGGGGGGGGGGGGGGGAGAATAGCGGGAGGGCGGGAAAAATGTCAGGAAGGCCCTCCCGCTATTCTCCGACCCGTCGTGGGCAGCGGAGAATCGCGCCCTGTGTTTTTCAGAACTTCCGGTTAATTGTTCATTTCTTTCTTTGTGAAGACAGAAGCAAAGTACAAATTTAGTTCCTCAGCCATTTCTTTGCTCCCTGTTATGAATTCCCCTGACTGTAAGGGGCCTACATTAGGTTTTATCAATATTTTTCTCTTTACATACCTGTAGAAACATTTACAGTCAGTTGTTATGTTACCCACTAGCTTACTTTCAAATTGTATTTCCCCCTTCCTTTTTTAAAGTAAATTTAGAGTACCCATTTCATTTTTCCAATTAAGGAGCAATTTAACGTGGCCAATCCACCTACTCTGCACATCTTTGGGTTGTGGGGGTGAAACCCACACAAACACGGTGAGAATGTGCAAACTCCACACAGCAGTGGCCCAGGGCCGGGACCGAATCTGGGACATCGCCGCCGTGGGGCAGCAGTGCTAACCACTGTGCCACTGTGCTGCCCTGTACATTCCCCTTCTTAATCAACACCTTCGGCGCCTTTGCTGAATTTTAAACAATTCCCAATCCTAAGGTCTATTGCTTTTTCTTGCTAATTTATATACCTCTTCTTTGAATCTACTATTATCTCTAATTTCCCTGGTTAGCCATGGTTTGGCCATAGCTCCCTTTCTACTCTTGTGCCAAATAGGATTAAACAGCTTTTGAAGTTCACCCATTCATTGCTTGAATGCCTGCCATTGCCTGTCCACTGCCCTTCCTTTCAGTAATGTTTCACAGTCAATCATAGCCAGCTCATGCCTCATACTATCATAGTTACCTTTATTAAGGTTCAGGACCTTGGTCTCAGAATCAACTAACTCATTATCCACCTTGATTAAGAATTCTATCATGGGTAAGAAATCAGAATTGGAGGAGCACAGATACCCAAGAGTGTTGTAAGGCTGGAGGATGCTACAGGGATAGTGAGAGGTGAGTGCATGGAGCAATTTGAAAACAAGTATGATTATTTTAAAATTGAGTTGTTGCTAAATTGGAAACCAATGCTGGTCAACAAGTACAGGGGTGATGTGTGAATGGGACTTGAAGTTATTTTAACACATGGGCAGTAGAGGTTTGGTTGACCTTAAGGTTATGGAGGGTTTCTGATGGAAACTACATTGGATTTCCTACTTAGGACAGGCTGCAAAGTCACTCAGCATCCTGAAGATGGGATAGGTAATCCTAGTTGAATTTTCAAAGGCACAAAATGTGCATTTTGATGGAATCCATACCAATTTGGAGAAGTTGTAAGGCCCCGTTCCATCTGGTTAGGTTGTCAAATTAAATTCAAGTCTTAAGTGAGCACATAATTTGATTTGAATAACCTATTATTTCTCTTACACAACTGAGCTTAATGCAACCAATGTGTCCTGCTCCAATATTAGCATGCACATAACACCACATTTGAATGTTGTGCAAATGCTGGGTTCTGACCAAAAACATTGAAAACTTGATTGTATAGTGTTAACTTTAATCAAATGTTGAATTCATGCTTGTTTGGTGACCAAATATCTTCCTCCATTGTGTGCAGTCATATTCCTGCCAACGTAGATATGTTTCACTGCAAAGGCCCACACAATGTACACTATGCATATTTATTCATTGTTTTCAAATATCATCTCAGGCCACCAAATAAACATTAATTTCAGAGCCAAAACGCACAAAAGAGTAGACAATCTTCCAATGTTTGCACTGAGGTAATATTTTATTTTTGGTTAATGTGCATCATAGAGCCTCTGCAGTCAATTGTGATAAATAATTCTATAATGTCAGCTCTTTATGTGCTTCCACTTAAGGCTTTAACACCTTTTCCGGAGACCTTTTTTGGGAATGGAAGAATTATGGCCTCAGACCGGAGTTGCACTCCATTGTCTTCCACTAGAGAAACTGACTGCCAGCTCCTCACGTCCTGTCATACTTTCCATTGTGTCCTTACCAGGAGTAAGTATAAATTATGAGGAGTCTTTGAAATTTAAAATAATACAGATTGTAAATGATATGCCTAACTTCATCTTTGTACTTCTCTAAATCTCTTATTCCACCATCAATTTTGTTTCATGTCATCTTCTAACATTGTTCAGTCCTTGCTGGAATACTTAGTCAAGGGCATGGGCACCCTCCTTGTCTAAGTAGGTATTAGTAATGTCTTACTTAACAGTGGGTGTCATGGTATTTAACTATGAGTTCACCTCAGCTAATTATGGTCCTGTATTCAGCAAAGTCAACGTAGGTGCCCTTTCACCAAGGGTCAATGGATCCTGAATGGAAAGCCTGGCTGAGTTTCCCCTCCTTAACCTATAGCTCTGAGGCCAATTGTACTCTCTTGAGGTTACTATGTTCTGCCATCAGCTAACTCTGCGCAGGCTACATAATAACTTGTGCACTCCTGGTGCGAAATTCTCCGATCCCCTGTAGGGTCGGAGAATCGCCCGGGGCCGGCGTAAATCCCGCCCTCGCCGTGGCCGGAATTCTCCGCCAACCGGGAATTGGCGGGGGCGGGAATCACGCTGCGCCGATCGGCGTGCCCCCCACGCGATTCTCCGGCCCGCGATGGGCCGAAGTCCCGCTGCTGAGAGGCCAATCTCGCCGCCGTGGTTTCAACCACCTCTGTGGTGGCGAGATTGGCGGCGCGAGCGGGCCCCTGGGGAGGGCACGGGGCAATCGGACCCCGGGGGGTGCCCCCACGGTGGCCAGGCCTGCGATCGGGGCCCACCGATCGGTGGGCGGGCCTGTGCGGTGGGGGCACTCTTTTTCTTTCGCTGCCGTCATGGCCTCCACCATGGCGGAGGCGGAAGAGAACCCCCCTACCGCGCATGCGCCGGTGGTGACGTAAGCGGCCGCTGACGCACCGGCGCATGCACGAACCGGCGAAGGCCTTTCGGCCAGCCCCGACACCGGGCGGCTGGCGCCAAAGGCCGTTGGCGCTGGTTTTGGTGCCAGTCGGCGTGGCGCCAACCACTGCGGCGCGGGCCTAGCCCCTAAAGGTGCGGAGAATTCCGCACTTTTGGGGAGGCCCGACGCTGGAGTGGTTGGCACCACTCCGTTATGCTGGGACCCCCCGTCCTGCCGGGTAGGGGAGAAACCCGGTCCTGATCTGTATTTCACAGCTACACAATGGGTAAACTAACAAAACTATCAGGTTTTCTTTTTGAAAACATGGCCGGAATTCTCCGTTTGGGAGACTAAGGGCGTGATTCTATGAAAAAAGTTAAAGTGCAGTTTCTGGCACGTTTGGTGTGGTGTTTCTTGGCAGCTGTTGAGACTGGCTCCGCCGGATCTGAATAGCGTTCGGTTCGCACTTCTGTTGGAGGAGCTATTCAGTCAGCGAGTCAGGACATGCAAATTGACCAGCACTCTGGCAGCACGAACTTGTAACAATTCCCGCCTGGCAGGCAATGTAACTGCTGAGGCCGGCGTTAGCGGCAAAGAGCCTGATAGCTGGAGATGCTTTTAAGTGCTCCACTTACCACACACTCACTGCGGCCTCGAAGGTGGCTCAGAGAAGACCTGCCAGCGTCACCGGGAGGAGACAGCTAGTGATCGTGTGAGGTTGCGGTCAGTGGTAAGGCCTCTGCCCTGAGAGGGGCAAGGAACAAGGGAGGGTTCTAAAGGCCACAGTGCACAAGTCTTTTGGTAGGGGTGAGCTCTGGAAATCCCGTGCTTCCACTGCAGTGGGGCAGCACTTGTGGGGAGTGCCAACACTCGTCAGGGTAAAGGTTTGGGAGGCATTGCCCTAACAGCTATTGTGAAACCAGACCTCCTAAATTGCACCATGCAGGCCCATTGAACGAATATGCAAGGAAGGAGCACTGAGATGCAAGATGCGTGCTTCATCAGTGATGCATCATGGGCTAAGCACCCAAATTGTAGGTAAAGTAATTTCAAAAGTCTTCTGCTATGATGATAATAATAATAATAATCTTTATTATTGTTACAAGTAGGCTTATATTAACACTGCAATGAAATTACTGTGAAAAACCCCTAGTCGCCCCACAATGCAGCCTGTTCGGGTACACGGAGGGAAAATTCAGAATGTCCAATTCGCCTAACAAGCACGTCTTTCAGGACTTGTGGGAGGAAACCAGTGCACCCGGAGGAAACCCACGCAGACATGGGGAGAACATGCAGACTCCGCACAGACAGAGACCCAAGCCGGGAATTGAACCCGGGTCCCTGGTGCTGTGAAGCAACAGTGCTAACCACTGTGCTATCGTGCCACCCAAACTCTCTGGAAGCTCTCTGCAATGTATTTGGAAGTGTTGGTAATGAATTTCATGGATTTGCCAGTGAATGTTGAACAGGGATGTCAGAAGACTATGTGAAGATGGATTCACTGACTGATGACATATGTGATGTCATTAGACTCCTTATGATGCTTCTATCTATTCCTTGGAGACAGCCACCAAGTAGTCACTTCCTTGACCATTTCCATGTATCCCTTCTGACAGTTGTCCTTGAACCTCCTGGCTTCCTGCAGATCCATGGTCCCTCGCTTCCTAGCCACTTCCATTACTAAGCGCCAGCATCTGTGAATCTGGTGCCCTCTTTCTGCCCTAATATTCATTTTTCCATATTTCAAATTGCACAAGTATTCAGTGCGGGTCCCCTTTATGAGGGACAGACTGTCTTTAAGAATAGATGTCTGATTACTGGGCGGCCAACGTGTCGATGGTGCGTAAGTGGGTGATGGAGGGGGAGGGGGCAGCATGGAAACGGATGGAGAGAGCGTCCTGTGGGGATACAAGCCTGGGGGCCCTGGTAACGGCGCCGTGGCCGCTCCCTCCCACGAGGTATACCACGAGTCCGGTGGTGGCGGCTACCCTCAAGATTTGGGGGCAGTGGAGGCGACATAGGGGAGAAGTGGGGGGCTCGATGGAGGCTCCGTTAAGGGGGAACCATAGGTTCGTCCCGGGGAACATGGATGGGGGATTTCGGGGATGGTATAGAGCGGGCATTAGACAGCTGAAGGACCTGTTTATCGACGGAAGGTTTGCGAGCCTGGGGGAGTTGGAAGAGAAATTTGGGCTCCCGCCAGGAAACATGTTTAGATATCTGCAGGTAAAGGCATTTGCTAGACGGCAGGTGGAGGGATTCCCTGCGCTCCCCGCGAAGGGGGTGAGTGACAGGGTGCTCTCGGGGGTCTGGGTCGGGGAGGGGAAGATATCCGATATCTACAAGCTTATGCAGGAGAAGGAAGAGGCGTCAGTAGAGGAGCTGAAAACGAAGTGGGAGGGGGAACTGGGGGAACAGATCGAAGACGGGACATGGGCTGATGCCCTGGAGAGGGTAAATTCTTCCTCCTCGTGTGCGCGGCTTAGCCTCATCCAATTCAAGGTGCTGCATAGGGCCCACATGACTGGGACGAGGATGAATAGGTTCTTTGGGGGTGAAGATAGGTGTGCCAGGTGCTCGGGGAGTCCAGCGAACCATGCCCATATGTTCTGGGCATGCCCGGCATTGGAGGAGTTCTGGAAGGGGGTGGCGAGGACGGTGTCAAGGGTGGTGGGATCCAGGGTCAAGCCAGGATGGGGACTCGCGATCTTTGGGGTTGGGGTAGAGCCGGGAGTGCAGGAGGCGAAAGAGGCCGGTGTGCTGGCCTTTGCGTCCCTAGTAGCCCGGCGAAGGATTTTGCTACAGTGGAAGGACGCGAGGCCCCCAAGCGTGGAGACCTGGATCAATGACATGGCGGGCTTTATTAAGCTTGAGAAGGTTAAATTCGCCCTGAGAGGATCGGTGCAAGGGTTCTTTAAACGGTGGCAACCTTTCCTCGACTTTCTGGCTCAACGATAGGGTACTGGGACAGTAGCAGCAGCAACCCGGGGGGGGGGGGGGGGGGGGGGGGGGGGGCGTTTGATTATGTTAGCTTATTTTATTTAAATTTGATTTATCTAATTTTAATTTATGGTTAAGTTCTCTTGTTTAGGGCAGCACGGTGGCCTAGTGGTTAGCATAACCGCCTCACGGCGCTGAGGTCCCAGGTTCGATCCCGGCTCTGGGTCACTGTCCGTGTGGAGTTTGTACATTCTCCCCGTGTCTGCGTGGGTTTCGCCCCCACAACCCAAAAATGTGCAGGGTAGGTGGATTGGCCACACTAAATTGCCCCTTAATAGAAAAAATAATTGGGTAATCTAAATTTATAAAAAAAAAAAAAAAAAAAAAGTTCTCTTGTTTGGGGGGGGGGGGGGGGGGGAATGTGATACATGTGATGTTACGGTATGGGGGGAATTGTGGGTGTTATGGGGCTGTTAGTTGCATATTACTGCTTTTTGCTATACTTTTTGTTATATTTTCTGCAACAAATTCCAATAAAAAAATAAAATAAAAAAAAAAGAATAGATGTCTGGCTGCTTTCAACATAATACTGTTCCATTGTGTTGGACGTTCTCTGCAGTATACTTGAAGGTGTTGGTGAAGAGTTTCTGGATTTGCCAGTGAGTGCCGATGGACTCTGGCAAGGATGATAGAAGATTACGTGATCTGTCCACTCAAAGGCTGTAACAGGTAAGGGGACTGGATTTGTATTGCCTTGGGGTCCGCAGGAATTACAGAGCCATGGAGCAAAGGCTGTGGAGAGGGCACGATGCCCTCTGCCAAGTGGAGCCAGATTCCTGAGACTGAGCATAGAGGTATACAGCAATGAAAATCGCTTATTGTCACAAGTAGGCTTCAATGAAGTTACTGTGAAAAGCCCCTAGTCGCCACTGGGGAGGCTGGTACGGGAATTGAACAGTGCTGCTGGCCTGCCTTGGTCTGCTATCAAAGCCAGCTATTTAGCCCAGTGTGCTAAACCAGCTCCTAGCTGAGACCAGCTGAGACAGCCTTAAGCTACAATCATTATAATGAGATGGCAGCACCAATGGAACCAGCATAGGCAAATGATGAATTGTGATCCCCGCTCCAAAAACACAGGGGGCGGGATTCTCCGACCCCACGCAGGGTCGGAGAATTGGCGGGAAGCGGCGTCATTTCCGCTCCCGCAGGTTTCGTAATTCTCCCGCCGGAAAAAAACCGGCGTTGTGCAAATCCCGTCGGCGGCCTGTGAAAACAGCTGGCGCCGGCGGGATTTCATTTTATTTGCACTGACCTGAAATCTCCGGCCCGGATGGGCCGAAGTCCCGCCGACGTGGCCACGGGTCACGTCGGCGCAAATCAGAGTTGATTTAAAACGGCGTCAACCATTGATGATGGTTGACGCCGTTCAGTGTCGGGGGTGGGTTGAGGCATTGGGGGGGGGGGGGGGGGGGGGTGGGTTGCGGCCATCGGGGGGTAGCGGCCATCGGGGGAGTGGGTTTGCAGCATCGGGGGAGTGGGTAGCGGCCATCGGGGGAGTGGGTTGCGGCCATCGGGGGAGTTGCTTGCAGCATCGGGGGAGTGGGTAGCGGCCATCGGGGGAGTGGGTTTGCGGCCATCGGGGGAGTTGCTTGCAGCATCGGGGGAGTTGCTTGCAGCATCGGGGGAGTGGGTAGCGGCCATCGGGGGGAGTGGGTAGCGGCATCGGGGGGGTTTGGGGGCAGCGGCGGGCAGAGAGGGGGGGGGGGCGACGGTGCGTTGGCCCCGGGCATCCGTCGCCCCCCCCCCCTCTGTACGCCGCTGCCCCCTACCCTAACCACCCCCCCCCTCACCACCCCTACCTCCCTCCAACGCCCCTACCCCCCTCCCACCACCCCTACCCCCCTCCAACGCCGCCCCCCATCTCTCGCAACGCCGCAACCCCCCCCCCCCTCAACGCCAGGTCCCCCCCCCCCTCAACGCCGGGTCCCCCCCCTCAACGCCGGGTCCCCCCCACCCTCAACGCCGCAACCCACACCCCGTCCCCCTCCCTCTGAAGGCCGGTACCCACACCCCCCCTCTCTCCTCCTCCCCCCCTTCCTTCCTCCATCCCCCCCTTCCTTCCTCCGTTAGTGGGGGGGGGGGGGGTGCGGCGTTAGTGGGGGGTGGGTGCGGCGTTCGAGTGGGGTAGGGGTGGTGAAGGGGGTAGGGGTGGTGAGGGGAGGGGGTTGGGGTAGGGGCAGCGGGGTGCAGAGGAGGGGGGCGACGGATGCCCGGGGCCAACGCACCGTCGCCCCCCCTCTGCACGCAGCTGCCCCTACCCCAACCCCCTCCCTTCACCACTCCTACCCCCTTCACCACCCCTATCCCCCTCCAACGCCGCACCCCCCTCCAACGCCGCACCCCCACACCCCCACTAACGCCGCACCCCCCCCCCCCCCAACTAACAGAGGAAGGAAGGGGGGGGGAGGAGGAGAGAGGGAGGGGAGGAGGAGAGAGGGAGGGGGGGGAGGAGGAGAGAGGGAGGGGGGGGAGGAGGAGAGAGGGAGGGGGGGGAGGAGGAGAGAGGGAGGGGGGGGAGGAGGAGAGAGGGAGGGGGGGAGGAGGAGAGAGGGGAGGGGGGGAGGAGGAGAGAGGGAGGGGGGGGAGGAGGAGAGAGGGAGGGGGGGAGGAGGAGAGAGGGAGGGGGGGGAGGAGGAGAGAGGGGGGGGAGGAGGAGAGAGGGGGGGAGGAGGAGAGAGGGGGGGAGGAGGAGAGAGGGGGGGAGGAGGAGAGAGGGGGGGGAGGAGGAGAGAGGGAGGGGGGGAGGAGGAGAGAGGGAGGGGGGGAGGAGGAGAGAGGGAGGGGGGGGAGGAGGAGAGAGGGAGGGGGGGAGGAGGAGAGAGGGAGGGGGGGAGGAGGAGAGAGGGAGGGGAGGAGGAGAGAGGGAGGGGAGGAGGAGAGAGGGAGGAGGAGGGGGGAGAGGGGGGGGGGAGAGGGGGGGGGGGAGAGGGGGGAGGAGGAGGGGGGGAGAGGGGGGAGGAGGAGGGGGGGAGAGGGGGGAGGAGGAGGGGGGGGAGAGGGGGGAGGAGGAGGGGGGGAGAGGGGGGAGGAGGAGGGGGGGAGAGGGGGGAGGAGGAGGAGGGGGGGAGAGGGGGGGGAGAGGGGGGGGAGAGGGGGGGGAGGAGGGGGAGGAGGGGAGGAGAGGGGGGAGGGGAGGAGAGGGGGGGGGGGGAGAGGGGGGGGGAGGAGGAGAGGGGGGGGTGTGGGTACCGGCCTTCAGAGGGAGGGGGACGGGGTGTGGGTACCGGCATTGAGGGGGGGGACCCGGCATTGAGGGGGGGGGAGACCCGGCATTGAGGGGGGGGGGAGACCCGGCATTGAGGGGGGGGGGAGACCCGGCATTGAGGGGGGGGGGAGACCCGGCATTGAGGGGGGGGGGACCCGGCGTTGAGGGGAGGGGGGGACCCGGCGTTGAGGGGAGGGGGGGACCCGGCGTTGAGGGGGGGGGACCCGGCGTTGAGGGGAGGGGGAGACCCGGCGTTGAGGGGGGGGGGACCCGGCGTTGAGGGGAGGGGGGGACCCGGCGTTGAGGGGAGGGGGGGACCCGGCGTTGAGGGGAGGGGGGGACCCGGCGTTGAGGGGAGGGGGGGACCCGGCGTTGGAGGGGGGGAGGGGTGGTGGGGAGGGAGGTAGGGGTGGTGGGGAGGGAGGTAGGGGTGGTGGGGAGGGAGGTAGGGGTGGTGAGGGTGGGTTGAGGTAGGGGTGGTGAGGGGGGGGGGTGAGGTAGGGGTGGTGAGGGGGGGTTGAGGTAGGGGTGGTGAGGGGGGGGTTGAGGTAGGGGTGGTGAGGGGGGGGTTGGGGTAGGGGGCAGCAGCGTACAGAGGGGGGGGCGACGGTGCGTTGGCCCCGGGCATCCGTCGCCCCCCCTCTCTGCCCGCCGCTGCCCCCAAACCCCCCCCCCAAATGCCGGAACACCCCCCCCCCCCCAAATGCCGGAACACACCACCACCCCCCCCCCAAATGCCGGAACACACCACCCCCCCCCAAATGCCGGAACACACCACCACCACCCCCCCAAAAGCCGGGTCTGTCTCTCTCCTCCTTATCCTCCAAAAGACGCCGGGTCTCACCACTTCCGCAGCTGGTGAAACTGACGCGTATCGCGTCAGTCAGCTGCTAGCCCCTCCGGGAACGGAGAATAGCGGCCTTAAAGAAGGCCCCGACGCCGGAGTCATTAACACCGATTTTTCTCGCAGGCAACCCGCGTTACGAAGGGCTACGGAGAATCCCGCCCCAGGGTAAGCCAAATTTTATCTGGTAGTTTTTGGAACTGTTTATGAGGAACTAAATCTCCACAGCATGTGGAGGAACCCAGACTTCCCAGTGTATTGGCTTTCTCAGAGAGAGGTCATGCCTAACAAATTTGATTGAATTTTTGAGGAGGTGACCAGGTGTGTAGATGAGGTTGTGCAGTTGATGTAGTTTACATAGATTTCAGCAAAGCCTTTGATAAGGTCCCTGATGGGAGACTTATAAAGAAGGCAAATGCACCTGGGATACAGGATAATTTGATAAGTTAGTTGTGGGAGACAGAGGGTGATAACAGATGGCTGCTTTAGTGACTGGAAACCAGTGTCCACTGGTGTACCTCAGGGATCTATGCTGGGTCCCCTATTATTTATAATTTATATGAACAACATAGACGACTATGTGTGGGGTAGGATCAGTAAGTTTTTAAAAATAAATTTAGAGTACCCAATTCATTTTTTCCAATTAGGGGGCAATTTAGCATGGCCAATCCACCCACCTTGCACATCTTTGGGTGGTGGGGGCGAAACACGAGAATGTGCAAACTCCACATAGACAGTGACCCAGAGCCGGTATCAAACCTGGGACCTCGGCACCGTGAGGCAGCAGTGCTAACCACTGTGCCTCTGTGCTGCCCAGGATCACTAAGTTTGCGGATGACACAAAGACTGGCCGGGTGGTTCACAGTGAGGTTGAGTGTCTTAGGTTACAGGAAGATGTAGATGGGATGGTCAAATGGAAAGATAAGTAGCAGGTGGAATTTAACCCAGAAAAGTGTGAGGTGATACACTTTGGAAGGAGAAATTTGACAAGGAGGTATTCAATGACTGTCATAGCACTGGGAAGTTCCATGCAACAAAGGGACCTGGCGTGTTTGTTCATAGATCTCTGAAGGCAGGAGGGCAGGTTAATAAGGTGGTGAAAAAGGCACTTGCCTTTATCAGTCAAACCATAGACTACAAAAGGAGGGAAGTCATGTTGCAGTTGTATAGAACCTTGGCAAGGCCACAGTTGAAAATGAAATGAAATGAAATGAAATGAAATGAAAATCACTTATTGTCACGAGTAGGCTTCAATGAAGTTACTGTGAAAAGCCCCTAGTCGCCACATTCCGGCGCCTGTCCAGGGAGGCTGGTTGGAGCACTGTGTGCACTGTGTGCAATTCTGGTCACCACATTTTAGGAAGGATGTGATTGCACTGGAGGGAATGCAAAGGAGATTCACCAGGATGTTGCCTGGAATGGAACATTTAAGTTATGAAGAGAGATTGGAGAGGTTTGGGTTGTTTTCTCTGGAGCAGAGAAGATCTGATCGAGGTGTACAAGATTATGAGTGACATGGACAGTGTGGATAGGGAGCAGCTGCTCCCCTTAGTTGAAAGGTCAGTCGCAAGAGGGCACAATTTCAAGGTGAGGGGCAGAGGTCTAGGGGGGATGTGAGGAAAAGCTTTTTTACCCAGAAGGTGGTGACGGTCTGGAATGCACTTCCTGGGCGGGGTGGTAGAGGGGGGTTGTCTCACATCCTTTAAAAAGTACCTGGATGAGCACTTGGCTATGGGCCAAATGCTGGCAAATGAGATTAGGTAGGTAGGTCAGGTGTTTTTCATGTGATGGTGGAGACTCGATGGGCTGAAGAGCCTCTTTTGCACTGTATTTTCTGTGATTCTATGATTGGCAAGTAAACATACCCCACCCACAAATCGATATACACTCAGAAGCATGTCCGTATGAACAATCCACAAAAACTACTAACAAAATACGCAAAATTATTGGCTCATTATTCCTAATTAGAATGTTGCCAGCTTTAAATGACTTGTAAAGTAATGAAACAATAGTAATGAGAGGCTTGTGGCAGCAATTAGCCAACACATGAACGATAATGTTAACATAATGTTCCGGAAGGTAAATTGATTTTGTCCACAGTTCTAGTGTGTGCAACAAAGAACCAAGGACATAAAAAAACAGCAATTGTAAGGAAACAGTTCTCGGAGTAGACAACAGGACTTATAACTGACAATAAACAATTCAGCAGTGGTATTCTCTTTGACAGCATGCAGAATGAAGGATACTTTAACAGGAAAAGTTAACACTTGTATTCAAGCATCTTTATTCCCAAAATGAGGAAGGGGAGGGAGGTGTCTAGCCCTGAAGTGAAGTCGTTATCTGAAACGACTTTCCGATTGGCACAGATTCACATGGCTGAAGTCCTGTTCTGGTGAGGGCATGATTCCAGATGGCTTGAGCAAGGCGAGATATATTTTTTTAACCATATTGCACTCAAAATGGTCAAATTATTTGTGTCTTAACTTGTGTAATTTAATGATGTGGAGAGGCACATCGAGTGAAAGCTAAAAGATAAGATATTGTTAGTCCCATTACGTTGTGAAATGAAGGGACCAAGTAATACTCTTTAAAACAGAGTTGGGTGCTGAAACTTGGCATCAGGGCAAAGTCTGAAATCTGGTGTAATGCAAGGCATGATGATGACACAGTTTTTGCCAAGAATTAGCAGAATGGGATACTTTAATTTCACGTGATGCTTGTGTGGATTTGGCAGAGGAAGGAAAACAAAATTGACTGATAAATAGTTTGCTAGCGGGGTGGGGGGGGGGGGGGGGGGGGGGAAATACAAGCTTGGTTCCTATTTTATGGACTTGGCTCAGTGGTACCATGCTTGCCTCAGCCTCTGAATCATAAAATTGTGAGTTCAAGTCCCAGTTCAGGAATTTGAATACGTAGATAATCTATGCTGACATTTCAATGCATTCTCTGAGGGGGTGTTACGCTGTTGGAGGTGCTGCCTTTCACTTGGGTATCAAATACCCCAGAGCACCATTTCAAGTAGAACAGGCAAGTTCACCATAGTGCCCTGGCCAATATTTACCCCACAACCAACATTTCTGGAGCAGATTATCTAGTCATTAGCTGATTGCTTCTGGGACCTTACTGTGCATGAATTTGCAGCCACAATTTCTACATTCCAATAGTGACTGCACTTCAAGTATTTTGTTGGTTGTAAAATACATTGAAATGTAACTTGCTCACAGTTTCCGACTAAAAGTAAAAATCAACTTTTTGTTTTCCAATGCAGGTGTATATATATATATATATAAAATCTAGATATAATATATATAAAAAAGCAAGCATCTATGTATTTGTACTTTCCTTAAAAATGGAAAGATGGGCAAACACGCTGGAGACAATATTTGTGAATTTCTATTATAAAGTAAGTATTGATAAATGTTTGGCTGCTTTCCACCCCATCTGGAACTATAATCTTCCACATTTTTGGTTAAATTGCTCTAAAAGATGTTGGGGCTGACTTTTAAAAAAAAATTCCATTCATTTCCAACATCAGTCGCTGGGAGACTACAAGCATCTTGAATGAGGTTGAAAATGAAGGACCGATTTAATGAAAGCGTACCGCCAACTGAAAGCCTAGCCCATTGGGACTGCATCAGAAAATTGCAGGCGCGTTTCCCATTTTGTTCATTAAAATTAATGGAAGGAAAAAATAAAGCTCACGCCTGCAATTTCCCACTGTGTTTTCCAGGAGTGTGCGTTTGTGGTGCCAAAATTAGGGCACTTTTGTGTTTTAGTTTCTAGTTTCTAGGAACTGGATTAAGGCTGATCAACCTGATGTTATGTAGCAGACTTACTAACAGGAGAAAAGGGAGGAAGGGAGGGTTCCATTCACCACAGCTCAGGGGTGAAAGGCACGTGCCCTATGGAATGCACCACAGTTCGTAATTTAAATCACTCCCCTTAATTTCCAACTTTAGTTAGGAAAATCTGCAGTAAGAACTGCTTAAAATGGCAGGGGGCAGATGGGAAGGGGGGCAACGGTAAGGAATCTGTAGCTGTGTGAGTTATAACAATGTTCATTTTAACCCAAGGTTTAGAACATAGAACAAAGAACAGTACAGCACAGAACAGGCCCTTCGGCCCTCGATGTTGTGCCGAGCAATGACCACCCCACTCAAACCCACGTATCCACCCCACACCCGCAACCCAACAACCCCCCCTTAACCCTACTTTTAGGACACTACGGGCAATTTAGCATGGCCAATCCACCTAACCCGCACATCTTTGGACTGTGGGAGGAAACCGGAGCACTCGGAAGAAACCCACGCACACACGGGGAGGACGTGCAGACTCCGCACAGACAGTGACCCAGCCGGGAACCGAACCTGGGACCCTGGAGCTGTGAAGCATTTATGCTAACACCCATGCTACCGTGCTGCCCACTGCATTGGGGTTCAATCCTTCCTTAGTTGGAAGGATTAATGGAAAAAGCATTTATTGTGATTTGTTGTTAAGATGCGATTGGTACACCCTACCTGCCCCCCCCCCCCCCCCCCCCCCCCCCCCCCCCCCCCCCCCCCCCCCCCCCCCCCCCCCCCCCCCCCCCCCCCCCCCCCCCCCCCGCAATGATCTTTGACCCCTGTCCCCATAACATTTGACTCCACCATATAACCTTTGGTCCAAAACAGTAACTTTCCCTAATTCAGTGAATAAACCTCAATGTATAAATAAAACTACTTTACATTAAATCAAATCATCTATAAGTGAATATACACAAACCACACTCAGACCCATCATCAACGTACAGGAGCGAGAGTGCAGAGGAAATATACTTTCCAAATGTGCAGGAATTTAGCTGCATCAATCGTGCCAATAATTACTACTCCATAAGAGCAGGTTTGAATGAGTGAGACAAGGAAGAAAAATCACAAGAAGGCACTCAGGGAATCACACTCAGGGCAGCACGGTAGCATTGTGGATAGCACAATCGCTTTACAGCCCCAGGGTCCCAGGTTCGATTCCGGCTTGGGTCACTGTGCGGAGTCTGCACATCCTCCCCGTGTGTGCGTGGGTTTCCTCCGGGTGCTCCGGTTTCCTCCCACAGTCCAAAGATGTGCAGGTTAGGTGGATTGGCCATGCTAAATTGCCCTTAGTTTCCAAAATTGCCCTTAGTGTTGGGTGGGGTTACTGGGTTATGGGGATAGGGTGGAGGTGTTGACCTTGGGTAGGATGCTCTTTCCAAGAGCCGGTGCAGACTCGATGGGCTGAATGGCCTCCTTCTGCACTGTAAATTCTATGTATCTATGTAAGGATCACAGCTAGGGAAGAGAAAGAGAATGAAGGAAAGCTGTTCATTAATCATTTTAATTATTATACTGTCCGTCAAGTTCTACACTTGCATAGATTTTAAACAATGACGAGACAAAGTACAGGAATGAGATAGAGAATCTGATGAACTGGTGCAATGACAATAATCTCTCCCTCAATGTCAACATTGTCAACATTGATTGTCATCGACTTCAGCAGTGGAGAACATGCCCCTGTCTACATCAATGGAAACAAAGTAGAAAGGGTCTAAAGCTTCAAGTTTTAGGTGTTCAGATCACCAACAACCTGTCTTGGTCCCCCCATGCCGACACTATAGTTAAGAAAGCCCATCAACAACTCTACTTTCTCAGAAGACTATAAGGAAATTTGGCACCAACTTCTACAGATGCACCATAGAAAGCATTCTCTCTGGCTGTATCACAGCTTGGTATGGATCCTGCTCTGCCCAAGACCGCAAGAAATTACAAAAGGTCGTGAATGTAGTCCAATTCATCACGCAAACCAGCCTCCTATCCATCGACTCTATCTACAATTCCCGCTGCCTCGGAAAGGCAACAGCATAATTAAGGACCTCACGCACCCCAGACATACTCTCTTCCACCTTCTTCCATCAGGAAAAAGGTACCAAAGTTTGAGTTCACGTACCAACCGACTCAAAAACAGCTTCTTCCCTACTGCCATCAGACTTTTGAATGGACCTACTTCATATTAAATTGATCTTTTCTCTACACCTTGCTATAACTGTGACATTAAATTCTGCAGTCTCCCCTTCCTTCCCTATGTATGGTATGCATTGTTTGTACAACTCGCAAGAAACAATACTTTTCACTGTATACCAATACATGTGACAATAATAAATCAAATCAAAATCAAAAATTTTTAAGTACCGAGTCCAAATATTATATCCAATAACCATTTGCTCTGTAATGGTCCAAAATAAATTCAACTTTTCTTAGTCTCTCAAAAAAATCTTTAGGTGTTATAAACCCTCTCTTCACCAGTGTGTCCAATGCTAACTCATATGATTATGAGACTTAATGTGCCACAGAGACATTCCATTTGTTTCGAACATACGAATTAGGAGCAGGAGTAGGCCATTCGGCCCCTCAAGCATGCTCTCCCGTTTAAGAAGATCACAGATGATCTGTGGCCTCAACTCCATATTCCGCATACTACCAATAATTGTTGACTCGCTTGTTAGTCAAGGATCTACCTACCTCTGCCTTAAAAATATCCACTGACCCTGCCTCCACCACTCTCTGGGGAAGAGAGTTTCAAAGATTCATGACCCCTCGAGAGAAAACATTCCTTCTCATCTTCACCTTAAATAGAAGACACCCTGACCGGGATTCTCCGACCCCACGCCGGGTCGGAGAATTGCCAGGGGTGGGAAGGTGCGAGAATCGCGCCACTCCTCCCCGACGCCGGCCCGTCGATTCTCCGGCGCCGATTATCGGGCACCCGCGGGATTGCCGCTGCGCTGGTCGGGGCCATTGAAAGCCTCCCTACCCCCCAGCGATTCTCCGGGCCTCGACGGGCTGAGTGCCCGCCGAGTTCGGCCGAGTCCCACCGGCGTGGGTTATGTATGGTCCCACCCGGCAGGACCTCGGAGCTCAGGCTGCAGGGGCCATCCTGGTGGGAGCAGGGGAGGGGGGGGGGGGGGGGGTCCGACTCCGGGGTGGAGCCTCCACAGTGGCCTGGCCCGCGATCGGGGCCTACCAATCGGCGGGCGGGCTAGTTCCGTGGGGGTCCTATGTTCCTCCGCGCCAGGCCCCTGTAGGCTCCGCCATATTGCCCGGGGCCAGCGCAGAGGCAGGAACCCACGCGCATGCGCAAATTCCCGCTGGTCGAGGCACGCATGCGCAGACGTGCGCCGGCTGTGGCGCACCAATTTCTGAGTGCCGGAGCAGCGGACACCACTCCGGTGCTTTACTAGCCTCCGAGGAAGGGGTGCATATCCGGCCTTGTAGCCCATTGACGCTGGAGTGGCTCTCGCCGCTTTTGACGCCGGCTTCAGAACTTGGCCGCGGGATTGGAGAATCCCGGCCCTTATCTTTAAATTGCGTCCCCTTGGTTTGTTTTTTCCCACATGCAGAAACATCCTTTCCGCATCCACCCTGTCAAATTCCCTCAGTATCTATGTTTCAATGAGGTCACCTCTCAATCATCAAAACTCTAATGAATCGAGGCCCAGCATGTCTAACTTATTTTCATCAAATAACACCCCCATCCCATATTTCAATCGAGTGAACTTTCTGCGAACTGCTTCTAATACATTTAAATTCTTTCTAAAATAAGGAAACTGTACTGTGCGCTGTAGATGTGGTCTCACAAACACCCTGCACAATTCTAGCAAAACATCCCTGCTTTAATATTCCATTCCCCTCATAATAACAGAATTACAATTTGGGTTACATAAGAACATAGGAATTAGCGGTAGAAATAGGAAATTTAGTCCGTCGAACCTGCTCCGCCATTCAATCAGATCATGGCTGATCTCTTCCTGGTCTCAATTCCACCGCGCTGCCTGTTCCCATATCCCTGTAACCCGTTTTTAAAAATCAGAAATATATCTATCTCCTTCTTGAAACCATTTAATGATTCAGACTTCACCACAGCGAGCTCCACAAATTGACCACCCTCTGTGAGAAGTAGTTCCTCCTCATCTCAGTTTTAAATCTACCTCCTCTCAAACTATATCTGTGACCTCTTGTTCTAGACTGCCCCACAAAGGAGAACATTTGATCTACATTTACTTTATTAATTCCTCTTGGTATGTTTTATAAATTTCGAGTACCTAATTAGTTTTTCCAATTAAGGGGCAATTTAGTGTGGCCACTTCACTTACCCTGCACATCTTTTTGGGTGTAGGGGTGAGACCCAAGCAGACACGGGGAGAATGTGCAAACTCCACATGGACAGTGGTCTGGGGCCTGGATCGAACCCGGGTCCGCAGCACTGTGGAGCAGCAGTGCTAACCACTGCGCCACCATGCTGCCCCCTCTTAGTATTTCATGTCCCTCGTTCAGATCCCCTCTCATTCTTCTAAACTCCGGCGAGTATAAGCCCAAACTGTTCAATCTCTCCTCATACATCCACCCTTTCATCCCCGGAATAAATCTGGTGAACCTCCTCTGAACTGCCTCCAATGCGACTACATCCGCCAGGATTACTCAGCTCCTGACCTCATTACAGCCTTGGGTAAAACATGGACAAAAGAGCTGAACTCTAGAGGTAAGGTGAGAGTGACTGCCATGACATCAAGGCAGCATTTTATCGAGTATGGCATCAAGGAGCCCCAGCTAAACTGGAATCAATGGGAATCAGGGGAAAGCTCTCTGCTGGTTGGAGTCGTGCCAAGCACAATGGCAGTTGGTTTTGTTTGTTGGAGGTCAGTCATCACAGTCCTGGTACATTATTGCAGGAGTTCCTCGGAGTAGCGTCCTAGGCCTAACCATCTTCAGCTGTTTCACCAATGACCGTTTTTACAACATATGGTCAGATATGGGAGATGTTCGCTGATGACTGCATAATGTTTAGCACCATTGGCGACTCCTCAGACATTGAAGCAGTCCACTTGCAAATGCGGCATGACCTGGACAATATCCAGGCTTGGACTGACAAGTGGCAAGTAACAGTTGAACCACACCAGTGCCAGGCAATGACCATTTCCATTAAGAGCGAATCAAGCCATCGCCCCTTGACATTCAATGGCATTACCATTATTGAAACCCCTACTATCAACATTCTGGGAGTTACCATTGACCAAAGACTGAACTGGAATAGCGATATAAATATTGTGGCAGTCTATTGAGGTGGGACAGTCTTCCCCTATCATTGCTAAGTCAGATGCAGTCTGTTAAGATGAACATTTTGCCGTGGTTTTTATTTTTATTTCAGTGCCTTTTTGCCGAAATTGTTTTTTATGGGGGTGGATAAGTTGGTTTTGTCATTTGTGTGGGCTGGTAAGGTGGCAAGGATTAGGAAGTCGGTACTTCAGAGAGGGCAACAGTCGGAGGACTTGGCCCTTCTGAACCTGTTACACTATTATTGGGCAGCGAACGCAGAGAAAGTGTGGGACTAGAGAAGGGAGACGGAGGCTTTGTGGGAGAGGATGGAGTCAGGTTCTTGCAGGGGTCGGGGTTGGGGGCACTGGCAACAGCGCTGCTCCTGTTTGCCCCAACACAGTTCTCTGGGAGTCCTGTGGTGGTGGTCACACTGAAAATATGGAGGCAATTCCAGCAGCACTTTGGGGGTGGGGGCGAGGTTGGAATTGATGCCGATCCGAGGGAACCGCAGGTTTAAGCCGGGGAGGATGGAAGAGACATTTCGGGGATGGGAGGAGTGAGGGGTGATGGAGATAAAGGACTTGTTTTTGGAAGGGTGATTTGCAAGTTTGGAGGAGCTGGATGAGAAGTTTGGGGACCTGCGTAGGGAGGGTTTCAGGTACATCCAGGTGCAGGATTTTGCAAAGAAGGTTTTTTTTCCAACCATTCTGCTGGCACCACCCTCCTTGTTGCTGAAGGAGGTTTTATCAGTGATGGGGTGGAGGTGGGGGGTGGGGGGGGGGGGGGGGTGACATCTCAGCGATCAATGGGAGGATTTGGAGGAGGATAGGGTGCCTCTGGAGGGTGTGAAGACTAAGTGGGAGGAGGAGCTGGGGAAGGCACTGGAGGAGGGGCTGTGGTGTAGGTGCTGTGGAGGGTAAATGCCTCAACCTCATGTGCAGCTGGGGTTGATACAGCTAAAGGTAGTACACAGAGCGCACCTAGACCATAAGACCATTATACATAGGAGCAGAATTAGGCCACTCGGCCCATTGAGTCTGACCGCTATTCAAACATGGCTGATATTTTTCTCATCCCATTTCTCCTGCCCTCTCCCCATAACCCCTGATCCCCTTATTAAACATTGGCCTCCACAGTCTTCTGCGGCAAAGAGTTCCACAGATTCACCAACCTCTGGCTGAAGAAATTCCTCCTCATCTTTGTTTTAACGGATCATCCCTTTAGTCTGAGATTGAGTCCTTTGGTTCTAGATTTCCCTACAAGTGGAAACTACCTCTCCACGTCCACCCTATTCAGGCCTCGCAGTATCCTGGAAGTTTCAATAAGATCCCCCATCATCCTTCTAAACATCAATGAGTACAGACCCAGAGTCCTCAACTGTACCTCATATAACAAGCTCTTCATTCCAGGGATCATTCTTGTGAATCTCCTCTTTCCAAGGCCAGCACATCCTTCCTTCGATATGGGGCTCAAAACTGCTCACAATACTCTAAATGGGGTCTGACCAGAGCCTTATACAGCCTAACAAGTACATCCCAAGTCTTGTATTCTAACCCTCTCGACATGAATGCTAACATTGCATTTGCCTTCCTAACTGCCGACTGAACCTGCACGTTAACCTTAAGAGAATCGTAAACAATAACTCCCAAGCCCCGTTGTGCTTCTGATTTTCTAAGCATTTTCCCATTTGGAAAATAGTCTATGCCTCCATTCCTCCTTCCAAAGTGCATAACCTCACACTTTTCCCCATTGTATTTCATCTGCCACTTCTATGCCACTCTCCTAGCCTGTCCAATTCCTTCTGCAGCCCCCCTGCTTCCTCAATTCTTCCTATCCCTCTACAGATCTTTGTATCATCTGCAAACTTAGCAACAGTGCCTCCTGTACCTTCTTCCAGATCATTAATGTATATTATAAAAAGTTGTGGTCCCAGCACATATCCCTGATGCACACCACTAGTAACCA
The DNA here is from genome assembly GCF_902713615.1 of Scyliorhinus canicula. Taxonomy (NCBI): domain Eukaryota; kingdom Metazoa; phylum Chordata; class Chondrichthyes; order Carcharhiniformes; family Scyliorhinidae; genus Scyliorhinus; species Scyliorhinus canicula. Next base: position 160,037,448 of record NC_052152.1, read on the forward strand.
GCTGCCATCATGAAAAAGATCGCTTCATCCCCATTCTCTGCCTTCTGCCAGTCAGCCAATCCTCTATCCATGCCAGAATCGTACGCTGAACATCATGGGTGGAAATCAGGAATAGTAAGGCGAAAAAGTCACTGATAGGAGTAGTCTATCGGCCACCAAATAGTAACGAGATGGTGGGGCAGGCAATAAACAAAGAAATAACTGATGCATGTAGAAATGGTACAGCAGTTATCATGGGTGATTTTAATCTACATGTCGATTGGTTTAACCAGGTCGGTCAAGGCAACCGTGAGGAGGAGTTTATAGAATGTATCCGCGATAGTTTCCTAGAACAGTATGTAATGGAAATACGAGGGAACAAGCGGTCCTAGATCTTGTCCTGTGTAATGAGACAGGATTAATTCATGATCTCAAAGTTAGGGATCCTCTCGGAAGGAGCGATCACAATATGGTGGAATTTAAAATACAGATGGAGGGTAAGAAAGTAAAATCAAATACTAGTGTTTTGTGTTTAAACAAAGGAGATTACAAGGGGATGAGAGAAGAACTAGCTAAGGTAGACTGGGAGCTAAGACTTTATGGTGGAACAGTTGAGGAACAGTGGAGAACCTTCCAAACGATTTTCCACAGTGCTCAGCAAAGGTTTATACCAACAAAAGGAAGGATGGAAGAAAGAGGGAAAATCGACCGTGGATATCTAAGGAAATAAGGGAGAGTATCAAATTGAAGGAAAAAGCATATAAAGTGGCAAAGATTGCTGGGAGATTAGAGGACTGGGAAATCTTTAGGGGGCAACAGAAAGCTACTAAAAAAGCTATAAAGAAGAGTAAGATAGAGTATGAGAGTAAACTTGCTCAGAATATAAAAACAGACAGTAAAAGTTTTTACAAATATATAAGACAAAAAAGAGTGGCTAAGGTAAATATTGGTCCTTTAGAGGATGAGAAGGGAGTTTTAATAATGGGAAATGAGGAAATGGCTGAGGAACTGAACAGGTTTTTTGGGTCGGTCTTCACAGTGGAAGACACAAATAACATGCAGCGACTGATAGAAATGAGGCTATGACAGGTGAGGACCTTGAGAGGATTGTTATCACTAAGGAGGGAGTGATGGGCAAGCTAATGGGGCTAAAGGTAGACAAGTCTCCTGGCCCTGATGGAATGCATCCCAGAGTGCTAAAAGAGATGGCTAGGGAAATTGCAGATGCACTAGTGATAATTTACCGAAATTCACTAGACTCTGGGGTGGTCCCGGTGGATTGGAAATTAGCAAACGTGACGCCACTGTTTAAAAAAGGAGGTAGGCAGAAAGCAGGAAATTATAGGCCAGTGAGTTTAACTTCGGTAATAGGGAAGATGCTGGAATCTATCATCAAGGAAGAAATTGCGAGGCATCTGGATAGAAATTGTCCCATTGGGCAGACGCAGCATGGGTTCGTAAAAGGCAGGTCATGCCTAACTAATTTAGTGGAATTTTTTGAGGACATTACCAGTGCAGTAGATAACGGGGAGTCGATGGATGTGGTATATCTGGATTTCCAGAAAGCCTTTGACAAGGTGCCACACAAAAGGTTGCTGCATAAGATAAAGATGCATGGCATTAAGGGTAAAGTAGTAGCATGGATAGAGGATTGGTTAATTAATAGAAAGCAAAGAGTTGGGATAAATGGGTGTTTCTCTGGTTGGCAATCAGTAGCTAGTGGTGTCCCTCAGGGATCCGTGTTGGGCCCACAATTGTTCACAATTTACATTGATGATTTGGCGTTGGGGACCAAGGGCAATGTGTCCAAGTTTGCAGATGACACTAAGATGAGTGGTAAAGCGAAAAGTGCAGAGGATACTGGAAGTCTGCAGAGGGATTTGGATAGGTTAAGTGAATGGGCTCGGGTCTGGCAGATGGAATACAATGTTGACAAATGTGAGGTTATCCATTTTGGTAGGAATAACAGCAAACGGGATTATATTTAAACGATAAAATATTAAAGCATGCCGCTGTTCAGAGAGACTTGGGTGTGCTAGTGCATGAGTCACAGAAGGTTGGTTTACAAGTGCAACAGGTGATTAAGAAGGCAAATGGAATTTTGTCCTTCATTGCTAGAGGGATGGAGTTTAAGACTAGGGAGGTTATGTTGCAATTGTATAAGGTGTTAGTGCGGCCACACCTGGAGTATTGTGTTCAGTTTTGGTCTCCTTACTTGAGAAAGGACGTACTGGCGCTGGAGGGTGTGCAGAGGAGATTCACTAGGTTAATCCCAGAGCTGAAGGGGTTGGATTATGAGGAGAGGTTGAGTAGACTGGGACTGTACTCGTTGGAATTTAGAAGGATGAGGGGGGATCTTATAGAAACATTTAAAATTATGAAGGGAATAGATAGGATAGATGCGGGCAGGTTGTTTCCACTGGCGGGTGACAGCAGAACTAGGGGCATAGCCTCAAGATAAGGGGAAGTAGATTTAGGACTGAGTTTAGGAGGAACTTCTTCACCCAAAGGGTTGTGAATCTATGGAATTCCTTGCCCAGTGAAGCAGTTGAGGCTCCTTCATTACATGTTTTTAAGGTAAAGATAGATAGTTTTTTGAAGAATAAAGGGATTAAGGGTTATGGTGTTCGGGCCGGAAAGTGGAGCTGAGTCCACAAAAGATCAGCCATGATCTCATTGAATGGCGGAGCAGACTCGAGGGGCCAGATGGCCTACTCCTGCTCCTAGTTCTTATGTTCTTATTAACTTACTTAACAGTCTCCTATGCGGCATCTTGTCAAAAGCCTTCTGGAAATCTAAATAAATCACGTCCACTGGTTCTCCTTTGTCTAACTTCCTTGTTTCCTCCTCAGAGAACTATAACGGATTTGTCAGACGTGACCTACCTTTGACGAAACCGTGCTGACTCAGTCCTATTTTATCACGCACTTCCAAATACCCCACGATCTCATCTTTAATAATGGACTCTAAAATCTTACAAATGACCGAAGTCAGGCTAACCGGCCTATAATTTCCCATCTTCTGTTTCCCTCCCTGACGAAGTTGAGGATGAACCGACTGTTTGAGGTGGGGAGGATATTTGTCAGTGGTGTAGGATGGGCCCAGCCAATCACGTACACATGTTCTGGTCCTGTCTGAAGTTGGAGAAATTTTGGAGGTTGATCTTTAACACCATGTTGGCGATCTTGCACATGGATTTAGAGCCCAGTCCCCACCACCCACGATCCCCACAGGCCAGTCCCACCCAGCCACCCCCCACTAGTCCCCCCAGCCCTTGCGGAATTCCCCCCCGCTCCCCCCCCCCAGCCACCTGCATAGATCCCGGCCGAATGTGGCAGTGCTGGACACAGTCAGGAACCACCACGCCGGGTTCCCAACCGCTCAAAGCACACGTCAACCACGCGTTGGGAACTGTGCCCATCGAGAGCGGAACATCGCGGGAGGGCCTGCCGATGATGCGCCAACACCGTTGCAATGGGGTTCAGGTGCGGCGTTCAACACAACGGCGCCATTCTGGAGGGGGCAGAAGCTCGCAAACCAGCGCCAGCCCATATTTGGACATCGGCATGGATTCTCCACCCGATCATCGATTATGATATCGGCGTTGGGCAACGGAGAATCCCGCCCGTGGTTTGAATTACATTTCAGGTAGCTAGTTACCGTCAACTGCTAGCGGAGTGGGAAGGTGGTAAGATGGGGAGGTTGGAGGTGGGGGGGTTAGGTTCAGGGGTCGGTGTTGGGTTTGTTTTGTTTTGCAATTTTATGTGTATTAAATGTGATAATGTTAAAATTTGAATAAAAATACTTTAAAAAAATACGGTGGCAGGTCAAAGGGCGAGTAACTCACCTCCTGACTTCAAAAAGCCTTGTCATCACCTACAAGGCATAAGTCAGGAGTGTGATGGAATATTGTCCACTTGCATGGATGAGTGCAGCTCCAACACTCCAACACTTAGGAAACTAAACACCACCCAGGACATAGTAGCCCACTTGATTGACACCCCTTCCACAAGCATTCACTCCCTCCTCCACCGTTGTACAGTAGCAGCAGTGTGTACCATCTACAAGATAGACTACAAGAACTCACTAAGGCTCCTTAGGCAGAACCTTCCAAGCCCAGACCACTACCATCTAGAAGGATAAGGATAGAAAATACATGAGAACACCACCATCTGGAAGTTCCTCTCCAACTCACTCACCATCCTGACTTGGAAATATACAGCGAAACCTACATCGCATAAAAATTAACTTTAAAAACATTTGATTTGCCTCCCTAATCACTTGCTGTACCTGCATACTAGCCTTTCCTGATTCATGTACCTGGACAGCCCGATTCTGTAGTGCCACAGAGTTCTGCCATCTCAATCCATTTAAATAATATGCCGCTTTTCTATTCTTCCTGCCAACTGGACAACTCCACATTGTCCTTCATTGTACTCCATCTGCCAAATATTTGCTCCCTGACTTACCATATCTATGTCCTTCTGCAGAATCCTTGTATCCTCTTCACAACGAACTCTCCTACCCGCCTTTGTGTCATCAACAAATTTAGCAACCATACATTAACTCCCTTCATCCAAGTCATTCGTTAAATAGTCAATAGTTAATGTCCAGCACTGATCCCTGTGGCACTCCACTCATCACATTTTGCCAACCTGAAAAAGACCCATTCATGCCTAATCTCTGCTTCTTGTTAGCTAACCATTCTTCTATCCATGCTAATATGTTACCCCCTGCAAAATGAACTTTTATTTTGCATCATAAAAAGGAGCAAGGTTTCACTGAGCTTTGAACTCTGGTTGCTCGATTCAGAGTGCTCACCATTACACCTTGAAACCAAGAGCATTTTAATCAAATCCTACATTCTTCAACACAATTAAAGAAATGCGGCGCTGGAATCTGGAGAGCAAGCAGCAATACAGATGGGCTCGTCCAGAACCATTGCATATTCGTACAATGAGATTCCCTAAATGAGAATCATATCCTGAGAGACCAACGAGGCAGCATTCCTTAAATAAGCGTACAAATCAGGAGCAGGAATAGGCCATTCGGCCCCTCAAGCCTGCTCCACCATTTAAGAAATTCATGGACCAGGGTTCGAATCCCGGCCCTGGGCCATGATAAATTGCCCCTTCATTGGAAAATTAAAAAATAATAATTGGGTACTCTAAATTTATTAAAAAAAAGAAATTCACGGCTAATCTGATTGTAGCCTCAACTCTACTTTAGTGACTACCACTATAAACTTTGACTACCTTATTAATAAAAAACCTACCCACCCTAGCCTCAAAAACCTTCAATGACCCAGCCCCCACTGTTGTCTGGAAAAGAGCATTCCACAGATTAGACTTTCCGAAAAAAAAAATTCTATTCTTCTCCGTCTTAATGGGAGACTCCTTATTTTTAAACTGTGTCCCCTAGCTCTCGTCTCTATCCTAAGGGAAAACAACCTCTCAGCATCATTTTATCTATATCTATCTGTTTCCTATCTCGCAGAGACGTAAAAAGAAATATAACCTGAAATAAATGATACTTCTATCTGTTTCTAATTATCTTCATTCGCAAACATACCTCCTCTGCCAAAAAATAATCAGGAGCTTGATACGTTTCTCTGGTCAGGTCACAATCAGTGGTCGGAAAGAAGCAGTAGGTTTCTGTTTTATTTTTTCAAACTTTCAAAGCTATAATGACTAAATAAAAGAACATTATATTTTAATAAAATTGATCCCTAAAAACATTATTTTAAAATATTCTAAAGATAGATCAGTACTCAAACTGAATGTGTTTCTCGTAATCTAACTTCGAAATCAAGTGAGGTTGTGCTGGACATAGCGGGTGAAGAGAGGACACACAGCAGTATTAAAGGATTTTGGAAGGTCTCAGGAACACTAGGTGTAGGAGAAGTAAGTACACAACACAAAGCTCATTAAAAAGTTGATTAAGAGTGGCAAAACAATTGCTGCGGTTGTGACTTAGCAAAGAATGGGAAGTGAGAAATATAGGAAGATCCAGGAAAGCTGAGGAGATGAACATTTCCATGAAACAAGTGATAAAGTAGGGAATCTTCCTAGACAGGTGGACCGAAACCAGTTTTTTCATGTTAATTTATAAATAATAAAATTGTATCAATTATATTGAAATGTACTAACTTGGACTTTCTTTACTTGAATGATTAATTTATTGAGACTGGATGGTAAAGATGTTGCACAGTACATGTGCTGCACTCTGGCGAACACTGGCTGACATGGTGAAAACTATACACACTCCAAGGTGGGATTCTGGAGCAGCGTCATGGGCAGAGCATGAACTGCCAATTCGGTACACCTTTATAAAACTGGGAATGCCAGCACATCCACGGATAACGTATTTCTATATCGCAAACCTGTTGCCAGCCAGGTCTTATGCTTCTTCTAATTTACCAACAGCTCTTTTCCGGATCACTTTAGCCACTGCGAAATGGGTTTAGACGGTCCCATCCCAATTACATGTAGTTGCAAACACAGAATTAAGAAGAATTGCACAATTTGCTGTAAATCAGCCCAAAATTGGCAGCCGACTGCAGAGAGTTTTATTAACAGATCTGGGGAAAATGTTGAATGTGCTACACCTGCTCTGATTGTGTTGATAGGAAGAAGGATCTGTGGAAGGGCAGGTGTTCATAACATTCCTTTTATCAGCTGAAAAATTCCATTTTGTTTTGCAGACGCCTCAGTATGCATATTGACTTTGCACTCTCCACTCCCTTCAACCACCACCCCCACCTGCGGTGCGGTGCTCATTTGTACAGCAGACACAGGCAGGCAAGTTCTTGGTTAATAAAGCCGAAGTTCACTCACTCTCCTTGTCTTGCAGTGAATTAATGGTACATCAATAACTACTTCAGTGAAGTGTCAGACAGTGAGGGTTGTATTGAGGAGCTTAGGGACAGGATTGATCTTGGCAGGTGCACGCTTTGGACAAAGGCTGTGAGACAGGTCAGAGGGCACTTTGAAAAACTTTCACCTGCAAATTTGAAACAACCATAAGAGCTTCCATTTGCTTATAAATGACATATTTCCCAACAGGTATAAACAGGTATAATTCCCAACAGGTATAATGAAACTTATGTGACATATATTAAATCTCACGCATCTGTTTCATTATGACCTCGAACCAGCCCATTCATGTTATGTTCCTTTGTTAGCTGCAGAAAGAAAAGGTATGGATGTGCCAACGCTCTGGATTCTTACAAATATGATGAGAGGTTTATTCAGAAGTTTGCTCATACAATCTAAGATGGAGAACTGAAAGCCCATGTAAACACCCTGATGACGTCACTACAGATCATGTGATGCTTCACCAGCAGGGATGTAGTTTCTGACACATAACACCCCTCCCCTTTACTTCAATGACAATGATTTAACATTTGCAAACAGATCTACTTATGCATTATTTCTGTACATTAAGAATTCAATGAGACAGTCTATCAGGTGAATTCCATTTGGGTTGAATTCAGTGTTCTGAAACCTCAAGCCCTTGGAAGTGTCTTCTGTTCCTTCAGTAGGAAATGACTCCAGTGTCTGTCACTACCCATAATGGAAAGTTCTCAGAAACCGAATGTGAACTTGTTTTTGTGTCTGGTTTCTATTCCGAAATATCGCTGTCTAGTATTTCCAAAGGTGGAACATCTGGAGATGTCTCGGCAATCTGACTTTGTGAAGTTAGTAGCATGACATCACCAAACTCTTTTATCATCCGTTTGTATGGTGTATGATATTGAACCTGTCTTTGCTAGTATTTCTTATCCCGAAAATGATGCTCAAAGACTCTTTTGAGTATGTCATCTAAATAGCATTGCACTGTGTTTGATTTACAGTTTGGATAGATTTTTATGTGCACCTCAGCGCCAGTCATAGAGCCTAGTGAATCTTTGAATACCTTCTCATAATTCCCTCAAGTTGTTGCAAGTATTAATGATACAGCTGCATCCAAATCCACTTCCATTTTGATTTTGTAACCTTTGAGTTTGGCATATGCTCAAAAATGTTGTTGATTGCCCCGCAATGACAAGACACCTAGCTTCAACTCCTTCAGTAGCTCGGGTATGTTATCTTCTGAATGGTCTTGAACTTCATCTATTAATTTATACAAGTTTGAACAAGACTACCTCACCGCACAGGACCTTCAACTGACGTTATACACCAGATACATCGATGACATTTTTTTCCTTTGGACCCACAGTGAAGAATCACTGAAACAACTACACAATGAGATCAATAAGTTCCATCCCACCATCAGACTCACCATGGACTATTCTCCAAACTCAGTTGCATTCTTGGACACACTCATCTCCATCAAGGATGATCACCTCAGCACTTTGCTTTACCGCAAGCCCACAGATAACCTCACGATGCTCCACTTCTCCAGCTTTCACCCGAAACACAGTAAAGAAGCCATCCCCTATGGACAAGCCCTCTGTATACACAGGATCTCGTCAGACGAGGAGGAGCGAAACAGACATCTACAGACACTGAAAGATGCCCTCATACGAGCGGGATATGGCGCTCGACTCATCGATCGACAGTTCCAACGCGCCACAGCAAAAAACCGCACCAACCTCCTCAGAAGACAAACACGGGACACAACTGACAGAGTACCCTTCGTCGTCCAGTACTTTCCTGGGGCGGAGAAACTACGGCATCTTCTTCGCAGCCTTCAACACATCATCAATGAAGATGAACATCTTGCCAAGGTCATCCTCACACCCCCACTACTTGCCTTCAAACAAACCATTGTTTGCAGCAAATTACCCAGCCTTCAGAACAGCGGCCACGACACCGCACAACCCTGCCAGGGCAATCTCTGCAAGACATGCCAGATCATCGACGTGGATACCACCATTACACGTGGAAACACCACCCACCAGGTACGTGGCACATACTCGTGCGACTCGACCAATGTAGTCTACCTCATACACTGCAGCAAAGGATGTCCTGAAGCGTGGTACATTGGCGAGACCATGCAGACACTGTGACAACGAATGAACGGGCATCGTGCGACAATCACCAGGCAGGAATGTTCCCTTCCAGTCAGGAAACACTTCAGCAGTCAAGGACATTCAGCCTCTGATCTCCGTGTAAGCGTTCTTCAAGGCAGTCTTCAGGACACGCGACAACGCAGAATTGCTGAGCAAAAACTTATAGCTAAGTCCCGCACGCATGAGTGCGGCCTCAACCGGGATCTTGGATTCATTTCGCATTACATTCATCCCCCACCATCTGGCCTGGACTTGCAAAATCCTACCAACTGCCCTGGCTTGAGACAATTCACATCTCATTAACCTGGGATCACCCCCTATCTCTGGATCTGTAATGATTTGATTACCAGCAAATGCTCGCATTCCAAGCATTGTCTGGCATCTCTGACTTTGTCTATATAAATGTTTCTGGAACATACCTCGCCATTCACCTGAGGAAGGAGCAGTGCTCCTAAAGCTCGTGTTTGAAACAAACCTGCTGGACTTTAACCTGGTGTTGTAAGACTTCCTACTGTGCTCACCCCAGTCCAATGCCGGCATCACCACATCATTATTAATTTCTAGACACAGCTAGTCTGTTTAGATGTGTTTTTTTCTTGTTTATTCTTGGTGTTGAAGATGTTTCCTGAGTCCAACGTGCCTTGGCAATGTAGCCCTTTTTGCCACGGTTCTTGCGTATGTTTGTTCTATTCCAGCGTTTCCCCGCTGAGTGTCCAACTTGTGTACATCGGTGAAAAGGTTGTACCCTTGCAGCCTTGTGTCTTGTGAAATCCGTTTTGTGAATCTTTGCTAGAGCCCCTATCTGTGAAGCTTCTTTCATTGCTAGCTCCATAGATGTGGCAATTTCCACAGCACCTTTTGAGTTAACTCGCTTACAGTAAGCAGGTGTTGCACCAAACTCGTAATATTTTGCTAACCTTCTTAAAGATGCTACAAATTGTAAAATACTTTCACCTTCTTGCTGACTATGGCAGAGGAACTGAAACCTTTCTGCAATTAATAGTGGTCGACGAGAGAAATGCCCTTCTAAAATTTTCATTTGTTTGATATGGTGTCTTTTCTTCCCGTTTTTCTGGGTGAACTAAATTTTGTAACAGCATGAAGGTTTTACTCCCGATTGAACTGAGAAATCCTTCGACCTTTAGATCCTCTGGTGTTTGATCTGCTATAAGACACAATTGGACATTTTCCTCATATGAGTTCCAAGTCTCACAGTCTTCATCAAGTGCATCAATGGTGCCCTTTTTTAATACCATTTCGGATCTAGGGTCTATACTTCAACCAACTTCCTCCCTTCTGTTTCTTTTGAAGATTTATCGCAATCCATTTATCACAAGCAACTACAATTTTTTTCCTTTTTGCCTGACTGTAGTTTGACTTTTCCCCGAGTAGCGGCCTGTACAGAGTCAGAAGACGTCTCAATCTCCGTTACCCACATCCCATTTAGCTTTGCCAGGTGCTCAGTCCCTGGAACCCAGACTCTATCCATTTCAAAAGCAACCAAGTTTCCTAAACTGTCATCTTCTTTACTCCTTGTTGTAGTGGAAAATTTATTTTAAACTTCAGCATTGGCGGCAGTACTTCGCCCGACATGTGTGTGTCCTGTCCTGAGAGTCTTCCATTGCTCTCGATGCCATCTCCGCTATTTTTGTTGATTATTTCTTCTTCAGCAATTTTTTTCGTTGCCTTAATCCTCGTTGCCAGTTATTCGTTTGTTCGGTCACTGAGTTTTCCGCAAGGAGAAAAGGTACAGATGTGCCAACACAGTGGATTCTTTCAAGTACAATGACAAGTTTTATTAAGAGGTGTTCATAGAACATAGAACAGTACAGCACAGAACAAGCCCTTCGGCCCTCAATGTTGTGCCGAGCCATGATCACCCTACTCAAACCCACGTATCCACCCTATACCGGTAACTGAACAACCTCCCCCTTAACCCTACTTTTAACACTACGGGCAATTTAGCATGGCCAATCCACCTAACCCGCACATCTTTGGACTGTGGGAGGAAACCGGAGCACCCGGAGGAAACCCACGCACACAGGGGGAGGACGTGCAGACTCCACACAGACAGTGACCCAGCCGGGAATCGAACCTGGGACCCTGGAGCTGTGAAGCATTTATGCTAACCACCATGCTACCCTGCTGCAACCTCATACAACCTAAGATGGAGAACGGCCAAGCCTGCCTAAACACTCTGCTGACATTGTTACACATCACATGATGCTAAACCAGCAATGATGTACTTTCTGATGCATAACAATTCATTTAGCCTCACAAAAACATACTGGCTCAAAGGGATATTTTTCAAACATTATACTTTATGAAACAGAGTACCATTATTAGTACCAATAGGGTGCGAGATAAACTCATATAGGTGTACCACGTTATTTGGTCTCTCCTATAAATCAGAAATGTTTTCAGTAGAAATGCCTGCCATTTAAAAAAAATTCCTGTGCAGTTTTGCATACAGACTGTATTCCCATAAAGTTGCTCTTAATGGTATATGGCTTGAAGCCTACTTGTGACAATAAGTGATTATTATTATTATATGGGGCTGGATTCTCTGATCGTGAGGCTATTTATGGAGGATATGTCTGGTTTTATGATGAAAAGGTTGGTGCCCCGCCCTCCCCCCCCCCCCCCCCCCCCCCCCCCCCCCCCCCCCCATACCGATCCTCCAGCCAGTGAGGGGCTAGCAGCCACACACATAAAATGCATGGACTTCCCGACATAAATGGCTGGAGAATTGCTGGGGCAGGGCCGCGCATGTACATGGCGATGACCTGCAGCAGTTGCTCTGTACAACATGGTGATGGCCTCATGCGGACCCAACCTGCCAGATAGTGCCCTCTGGACACCCTTTCGCCATCCCCGAAAAACGATTAACTGAAACTCATCTGTGATGAGACCAACAAAGATTCAATGTTACTTTGTGTCATAGACCGTTCAATCAATGGTTGGCCTAAAGGACATTGTTCCAAATATAGAAACATACAAGCTGAACTCACAGTTGTTGATGGATTATTACTCCGACTTGATCGCATAAAATCCTATGTCACTTAGACCCATGATTCTACAACAGATTCATGAAGGTCATGAGATAAATGAACCACCAAGAGTGGTTAGGGTGTGGAATGGACTGCCTGCTGTGATAGTGGAGTCGGACACTTTAGGAACTTTCAAGCGGTTATTGGATAGGCACATGGAGCACACCAGAATGACAGGGAGTGGGATAGCTTGATCTTGGTTTTGGACAATGCTCGGCACAACATCGAGGGCCAAAGGGCCTGTTCTGTGCTGTACTGTTCTATTTTCTATCCCTGGGCCATCCCCCCCCCCCCCCCCCCAGTCCTCCCAGCCCTCCCCGAAGCCCACCACGTGCCCCCCCCTCCCCCCCACACCGGCCAGCAGCACGGTTCCCGCCCAACTGTGGCGGCGCTGAACACAGTCCGCAGTTGCAATGCCGGATTCACAAAAACTGAGAGCACACGTGCCCCGCGGGGTGGGGAACTCGGATCATCGGGCGAGGGCCTTCAGGTAACTCCTGAGGCCGTCCCAACGGCGTACAGCTAACTCCTCGATGACGCCGTTTTGGAGGGGGAGGAGCATCTGATAATAGGCGCTACCCCCGATTCAGTTGTAACAGGGATTCTTTGCCCGATCGCAGATTACGATAGCGGGGTCAGGCAATAGAGAATCCCGCATGACCCCTCAGTTGGATTAAAATTGTGTTCTTATATAAATCAATGGTGAAAAAGGTCGTACTTTTTAGAAATAAATTTAATAATAATAATCATTATTATTGTCACAAGGAGACTTACATTAACACTGCAATGAAGTTAATGTGAAAATCCCCTAGACGCCACAGTCCAGCACCTGTTTGGGTACACGGAGGGAGAATTCAGAATGTACAAATTCCCTAACAACACGTCTTTTGGGACTTGTGGGAGGAAACAGGAGCACCCGGAGGAAACCCACGCAGACACGGGGAGAACGTGCAGACTCCTCACAGACAGTGACCCATGCCAGGAATCGAACCTGGGACCCTGGCACTGTGAAGCAATGGTGCTAACCACTGTGCTACCATGAGAATATCCAATTCTTTTTTCCCAATTAAGGTGCAATTTAGCACGGCCAATTCACCAACCCTGCACATCTTTGGGTTGTGGCGGTGAGACCCACACAGACTCGGGGGGGAATGTGCAAACTCCACACGGACAGTGACCCGGAGCTGGGATTGAACACGGATCCTCGGCGCCGTGAGGCAACAGTGCTAAACACTGCGCCACCGTGCCGCCTGGAAAAAGTTGTACTTTACCATGTATTTAAACTCCAAGCAAAAGTCTTCCCAGAGGTTAAATACCAATGGTCAGAAAACGTGTACAAACATTCTCCAGTGAAAGATTTGTTTAAAATTACTATTGTATGTCAACATGACACCCTTGTGTGGAATCTGAAAATAGAACAGATATATATGGTATTATGTATTAAGCACTGCACTACAAAATAACCATAGCGATGTCCATGATGCCATCACACAGTAACAGCTACACAGTGTAGAAAAATCTTCACTGTAACAAGCAATATTAATTAAATATTCTATGTGTGCATTGTTTCTATCAATAAAAGGAAGCCTGCATAATAATCAAAGTTAATAGCATTCATATCCTTACTCATCAAGACTCAGGGCGATGGCTGTACTAAATCCTCACATTTCCTGTGTCCTTCCTGTAGGAAGTGCATTCTTGCTGGTGGTGTTGGCAGCAGTTTTTTATTAGTACAGTATAGTTAAACAGTAAACAGGAAAAGTCCCTGTGGTTTGTACCACACTGATCCAGAACAAAATGTTTGAATTTGATTTTTTTTAATATAGGTGGTCACACCAGCCAGATTAATTTCATAGGATAAAAAAAATGCTCCAGCGAGAAAATTAATCCAGTCCTTCCCAACAATTTTTCTGTGTTCACTTTCAGTGGAATTAAAATGAACCTAGCTGAAACAAAACCAGACCAAGTAAGTTTGCATAAGCTGTGTAAGATCAAAAGCAAGGCAAAGACGGCAGGATGTAATTGACTAAGGAGAAGTATCACAAAGATATCAAACATTTTAATGGATTACTGTTTAGGAACAGCCAATACATTACATTTTACTTGTTCAAGCATATTAGTGATTGTGATTTACCCTCTCAGCAACTTAGGGCGGAAGCAGCGGGAATCATAGCGAGCAGGGGTACTTTACTTGGCGTGAATCAAAAGAACCTGATTCCCAACAGCAGGAAAAAAGGTGGGGATTTTGTTTTCCTGACATTCAAGGTGGGGTAGAGGTGCGTCGAGTTTCCCAACAGGCAATGTCTGGGGCTCCATTTGCATGCATTAAGATGTCATGAATGATTATTGCCAGAATCATGTTCTCCCTCCAAATTACTTTTGCTACCAGTGGGTAATTAGAAAGTCAGAGTGATGTGTCAGGACACCCAAGGCTTGGGACACACTGTTCTGCCCATGGCTGAGGCACAGCGCGAGGGAGCAGAGGCGCAGGCAGGCATGTTCCGGGCGCTGAAAGACGTTACTGCGGAGTTTATTAGTACAGTATAGTTAAACAGTAAACAGGCTGATTTAGCTCACTGGGCTAAATCGCTGGCTTTTAAAGCAGACCAAGCAGGCCAGCAGCACGGTTCGATTCCCGTATCAGCCTCCCCGGACAGGCGCCGGAATGTGGCCACTAGGGGCTTTTCACAGTAACTTCATTGAAGCCTACTCGTGACAATAAGCGATTTTCATTTATTTCATTTTTCAGAGCTTGGCCCATTCACAAACAGTCGTGAATGATGGCATCGAGGGCATTGGCCGGATGCTGACCGACCTTGGCCACTCACAGAGGGGCATATCATAGGCAGTGGGGGACATGGTTCACTGACTGAGGGACATGACACTATCTCAGTGTGCCGTAGCTGAGGGCATCGATACCATGGCTCAGACGAGGGTGGGCCTCCAGGACTTGCAGTATCAGGTGATGGGAGGGCCTCTGGAGTTCACTCCAGCCTCTCCTCCATCCCATGGAGTAGCCCAAGGAGGACCAGCGAGAAGGTGCTGCAAAACCTCAGCCCTCCCGAGTCCCATCCCTCTGACACTGACGCAGCGGGCAGAATTGGCTGCACCTGTGACAACCAAAGGTCAGCCACACTCATGCCCTTTGAGATGGTGTAGTCCGCACTGCACCCCTGTCCTCATCAGTGACTGACACCCGTCCTGTGGTATGGGCAGTCTCTATCCTCACCACCCTCTGAAAGCAACGGAGTCCCTGGTCAACCACTCAGATCTTACGCGGACCAATTGGCGAGTGTGTAGGCGGACATCTTATACCTCTCCCTATTCCATTCTGAGGTTCCCACATGCTTCAGGAACACCACCATCATACCGGTGCCAAAGAAGAACCAGGCAATGTGCCTCGGCGACTACCGTCCGGTGGCCTTGACATCTATCATTATGAAGTGCTTCGAGAGGTTTGTCATGAGACACATCAACTCCATACTCCCAAAATTACCTTGATCCACTGCAGTTTGCAAACCACCACTTCCACATTCGGTCCACAGCAGACGCCATCCCCCTGGCCCTACGCTCACCCCTGGAGCATCTCTTCAACAAGGACACCTACGACAGAATCCTATTCATTGACTACAACTTAGCCTTCAGCACATAATCCCAGTGTTATAACCTGCCTGAGTCCTATTATCTGGTGACTATTGGTTATACCATGAAATATTTTAAGTTTATTGGCAACTCAAGAATACAAAACAATCAACACCATGCGAAAAACAGTCATGAAAATCAGTAATATGCTAAAAGCATTTACAAGACACCAAGAATAATACAAAACCACCGGCTCTCAAGAGGCAGCGTACACCCACCACCACTCACCTGCCGCCGCCCCCCGCCCTCTCCCGCCCCCGGCCCTAACGGTAGCAGAGTTTCAGCCAGACGTAGCTGGAGCTCAGAGACAGATTCCCCCTCTAACACCTCAGAGTGTTAGCTACTCAGGTGGATAGTGTGAGTTCCCCCAATGAGGGGTGCGGGGAATTAATTAGCAATTGCACCTGTATAATTAGAGCTGGCCAATGTGGTACCAGCTAAAGTAGGAAGTAGTGGTGAATTCCTGCTACTGTGCATATATTGTAAATAAAGTTACTTTGAGTTTGAATCTACAAACTCGTACTGGATTCTTCATGGCCCTCCGAAAACTCAATCAAGCTCAAATCAAAATTCCAAAACCTAGGACTTGGCTCCTCCCTCTGCAACTGGATCCTCAACTTCCTGACCCATAGATCACAATCAGCAAAGATAAACAACAACACTCGTCCACAATAGTCCTCAACACTGGGGCCCCACAAAGCTGTGTATTTAGCCCCTTACGATATTCCCTATACACACACACAACTGTGTGGCAAAATTTGGCTCCAACCCCACCTACAAGTTTGCTGATGACACAACTGTAGTGGGTCAGATCTCAAACAACAATGAGTCAGAGTACAGGAGAGTGATAGAGAACGTAGTGCATGGTGTAACGACAACAATCGCTCCCTCAACGTCAGCAAAACTAAGGAGCTGGTCATTGATTTCAGGAAGCAAAATATCATACACACCCCTGTCTGCATTAGTGGTGCCGAGGTGGAGATGGTTGAGAGCTTCAAATTCCTAGGTGTGCACATCACCAACAATCTGTCCTGGTCCACTCACATCGCTGCTACAACCAAGTAAACATAGTAGCGCCTATACTTCCTCAGGAAACTAAGGAAATTCAACATGTCCACATTGACTCTTACCAAT
This sequence comes from Scyliorhinus canicula, assembly GCF_902713615.1. Taxonomy (NCBI): domain Eukaryota; kingdom Metazoa; phylum Chordata; class Chondrichthyes; order Carcharhiniformes; family Scyliorhinidae; genus Scyliorhinus; species Scyliorhinus canicula. The sequence goes on from NC_052152.1 coordinate 160,054,269, forward strand.
TTTTACAGATACACCATAGAAAGCATCCTATCTGGTTGCATCACAGCCTGGAATGTCTACTGCTCGACCCAAGACCATAAGAAACTACAGAAAGTCGTGAACATAGCCCAGTCCATCACACAACCCGCCTCCATTCCATTGACTCTGTCTACACCTCCCACTGTCTTGGGAAAGCGGGCAGCATAATCATCCGTGTTAGGATTGGCATGTCCAGCCCAGTTGAGCTAGTTTTGAATGATTGGTGCCTCAATGCTGGGCATGTTGGCTAAAGGGAGGTTGCTGCTGTTGGACTACCTTTCTTGCCACTGTATTTGGAGGATCTTGTGGAAGAACTGCTGGTGGTACTTATCCAGTGGCTTTGGGGCGCCAAATAGAGGTTACATAGAGGTAACAAAGACATGGATCAGGGTTTCAGCAGGGGATAAGCTGAGTAGTGCAGAATGGTCTATATTCTGAAGATGGAGATAGGGGTTTTTGGTGATGGAGATGTTTAGGTTGGAGGCTCAGTTTAGGGACCAATAGGACAGCAAACAGTCTGATTTCAGCCTCAGACATTAGCCAGGAAAGAGAATGGAGCCACTGGTTTGCGAATGGAGTTTGTACAGGGACAAAAGGGTGTGATTTCTGATTCATAGCACAGTTCTGTGGACAATGAACATCCAAATTGTGCAGCATTCTGCACCACCAGGCACTTCTTGCATGGCTCCCACGATGCTCTGTGCAGAGAAGGATGTTCACATGTCTGTTTTCTGTGTCAGGATACATCGGGCCTGATATTGTCATATCATCACTCAGCCCTTTTGACTGATGTGGCACACAACTTCTAAATTTGGACCACATAATTCTAATGCACATATTGTGATGAATATAGCAATTTCAGATACATTGTATTATATGTGTTTGGTGTAGTAAGGGTTAAAGGTCTCGGTTAGTGTGTGTATGACAGCTGCAGTAGTGTTTTTAAAAATCTTGGTTTGCAAGGCAGCTAGGCTTTTTGGGAGCCACAGGTGCAATTAAAGCATTGTAAAAGTTTGGGCTACTGGATTTTTGTTTATATTAAGAGAGTTCCCTGCAGAATAGTTAATCAGAAACATTGTGTTCAGCTTAGGGAGATGATGTAGCGAATGGGAGGAGACAGTGTTTGAAGCAGTCAGTTGGAGGTTTTCAGAGTTTTAATTTGCGGCTGAAATGCAAGCTGAGAAGTCTCTGAAAAATACAGCCATAGATTCTGCATTGTTCTGACAGGGTCCTGGTCTATATTTTCAAACAGTCTCAAAAGACATTTCTGTATGACAAGTATTCCTCATTTCTAACTGCTTTTGAAAGTGGATTGTGATCTGAGATGATCTTGTTGTTTGAGTGGAAATAAAGATAGCAGTTAAGGGTTATTGTGTCACTGCTTTGATTAGCATTGTTTAAGGGGTAATTGTAAGATATTTTCTTGTGTAATGTTAAAGACGTTTTAATACTGTGTTTGTAATAAGGTTTGTTTTAACATACCATATTATTATTTTGTGTAAAATTACTCCTGGAGCGAGGTATCCTTTCCTCACAGCCTTACAAAATTTAAATTAAATATTGGGGGTTCTGACCAGTATCCTAACAACTATTAGAGTCTGGTCTGGGATCGTAGTAATATCCACTTGCCACTCACTACAAAAGAAGCATTTAACAGCACAAGGATCCTAGCACTAGTGTTACTTAAAGGGCCAGGCAGCTAGTTTCAGATAATACGATCTTGAAGAACGTCTGCTGTTGCAAAACCTCTTGAAATTCTATTGAATGTTTTTGGAGGCGCTGTTTCAACAGACAAATTTATGTGTGTGCTTACTGTATGATCAATGTATGTTCAATGTGAGAGGTATGTATTTTCTTACCCACAAAGTGATTTCCCAATTTGAATAATTCCAGCAGTAAGCTTTATGTGATTTTAAAAATAGAGTGGGTTGTTTACTACCACACCCTTTCCCGAATGTTTTTAAATAAATCCAATTCTCATTCACTCAACTCACTCAGATTGTCACACATGCAAAGTTTAAATGTACCAAGGCCAACAAAACAACAATACAACATGGGATTATTTCAGTCTATTTCATTGCAGGCCTGCAGTTTCTTAGGTGTGTTGATGTTTTTGGTTCAAGTGAAGTCTTGTACGCAGAGTTATCTTAGTTAGCTGTGAGGCTTCTTGTAGTTGAATTTCCAGGAGGTTGGTCCTCAGTTTAATTAGAAGTTGGAGCAGGTTGGGAAGAGTCCTGTCTGCGTAGTTGTCTGCTGCTAGTTTTATGGCTTTCTGATGGTCTCTCTGTCTTTGCATATCTGATTCTTGCTGTTTTAAAAGCAGGTAACAAACATGACTGCTCCGTCCATGTGACCTGTTATAAGTCCAAAGTCCTTTTCAAATAAGGTGAGTGGTCAGGTTATTTGACTCTTTGAAATTTACCCAATTTGGATTTGGATTAGTGACCAGCATAATACAATGGGAGGCTGATGGGGACCCATTCACATTTGACTAACACACATTATGTTTCAACGTGTCTTCTGTCCACGGTGAACCAAAACAATGGGTTAGCTGGAACGCAATATTTGTTGATATTCCATCCTTAAAGTGATGTACAATTTTCCCAGATGACTGTGAATGCCTGTATTTAATTAGGTGTTTGCTGAGTCTCAGGATCTCTGGAGCTGATAGTGCTAATGGTCACATGACTTGTAGTGGCCATTTTTAGAGTCTGTTATTGTTCAAAGGTTTGAAGCATTGTCTGAAAGTTTGTTATAAACTGGAGCATGACGTTGTGGTGAATTGCTGCAGTTTCCAAGGAGTGTTGCCACATCATTGCAGGGAGAGCAGAATATTTAGTGATCTATTCACACAGAGACGATAGCAGAGTGACAGAGAGATGGAGCAGAGGTTGTGGAGAACGCACCACATGATCCCCTTTGCCAAGTTAGAGTCAGACTACCCCAGTGACAGTGACAGGCGGCTGCCTGGTAGGGCAGGCAATGTATACAGCATCACAGTATGCAATGTTCATCAGTGTTCTCTTGAATGCTGCCCCATGTAGATCCTCAACTGAGTCATCTATCACAGAAAGCATCTGAAATCTTGCCCACTTGTGACTTAACACATGAGCCATCCTTTCCTCCTTGTATAGTTGCAGCTCATGTGTGCTTGTTTAGTCACCATGTGATGTGTTCTAATTCTATACAGTTCCACAGCACATGTTATGCCAGTATATCTGAACTGGTGATTGCGAGTGTCAGATGAAATGATGGTGCCTATTCATCAATGTTGTGCTGTTGCTCTCTAAATTCCTCCTGGGCTATTTTGACTGGGCAGGTGGCAGTTCTTGGGTATCTGATAACAGAAAATCATAAAGGGATAAATAACTTGAGATATGGGGCGGGGGTGGGGGGGGGGGGGGGGGGGGGTGGGGGGGGGGGGTGGGGGGGGGGGGGGGTGGGTGCTGGAGAGCTGAGAGTTGAGAAGGGGTATAATATATACCATCATTGTCACTGTTCAGAGTGATGCCAGATTTCACAGTCTCTGTTACAGCCAGCAGGTGATGCTGAGAGTCATCTTGTTCATAGGGTTCAGGAGATGCAGATGGTTCATGTCCCTGCCAGTTCAGCTTTGTTTCCTCCTATTGTGTACTATCGTGACTTGCAGGGGAGAGGAAAGACTGACAGTGAGTGTGCAGCATTGTGTTTAAGTGATATACCTGCCACAGAAGACTAGCTGGAAGTATGTGGGAAACAGACAAAGCTGGGTTTTGTTTACTTTATCTATTATTTCGCAGTGTGCGGGTGTTGCTGCCTACACCAGCATTTATTTCCAATCCCTAATTGCCCTTGAGAAGGTGGTGATGAGAAGCCTTCTTGAACTGCTGCAGTCCATGGGTTGCTGGAATTCTTTTATAAGGGAGGGATTTTGACTCCATGGCAGTGAAGGGACAGTGATATAGTCCCAAGTCAAGATGATGTGTGACTTGGAGGGTCATTTGTAGGTGGTTGCGTTCCCATGCATTTGCAGCCATTGTCCTTCAGGGTGGTAGAGGATGCAGGTTTGGAGCTTTGGTGAGATACTGTTGTGCAGTATAAGAGGGTGAGGTGATGTAAATGGATGTTAGGCATGAGTCCTGATTGTTGTGTGAGTAATGGAAGGTGGTTCATTGAGCAGTGTGAGAGATTGGTGCAGCAATTGGGTAAGGTGCATCACATAAAGATACATTCACTGACCTTGATCACCCATGTCAGATCTTACATCTTTTGTGGCTTTGGGGCCAGGCACCAGAAACGGAATTTCCTGAGCACGTATCCCCAGACTCTTCTGAAGGTCTTCCTCAAGACTTTCCTGGTCTCCCGCAGAACTATAATGCTTTCCCTGTTTCCCACCTTCACTACACCGGACCTGGAGCCCACTTTCTGTCCTGCCATTCATTTTGCCTTCTGCAGAATTGCAGCAATGGTGTTCATCAGCAACTTCCAGTAATAGAGTTCAGAGTTCCTGTAAGACGGGCAGACTGTCTTTAAGAAGAGCAGGCTGACTGCACCATGTGCTACTAGCACAGACTGCTCGGTCCCAGCTGCATGAACAAGAAATGCTGGAGCCACTTGTTTCAATGCTGCAATCAGGTAAATAAGGGGGCAGGAGAAAATCCACCTACCTGCAGTTCAACAGGAGGAGGCTGGCTGTGAATTGCAACACCCCTGCCTAAAAGTTCATATTTAAACTTTGAGGGCAGCACGGTGGCGCAGTGGGTTAGCCCTGTTGCCTCATGGCGCCGAGGTCCCACGTTCGATCCCGGCTCTGGGTCACTGTCTGTGTGGAGTTTGTACATTCTCCCCGTGTTTGCGTGGGTTTCACCCCCACAACCCAAAGATTTGCAGGGTCGGTGGATTGGCCATGCTAAATTGCCTATTAATTGGGGAAAAAAATAATTGGGTACTCTAAATTTAAAAAAGATATATTTAAACTTCGGTCTTCCCAGTATTTAATTGGAGGAAATTGATCCTCGTACAATACTGGATGTGAGACAAGCAGAATGACAAATCATAGAATCATAGAATTCACACAGCAGAAGGAGGCCATTCAGCCCCTCAAGGGTGGTAGAGGATGCGGGTTTGGAGCTTTGGTGAGATGCTGTTGTGCAGCACAAGAGGAAAGAGCGCCCCACTTAAGCACACGCCTACATCCTATCCCCGTAACCCCACCCAACCTTTTTTGGACACGAAGGGCAATTTAGCATGGCCAATCCACTTACCCTGCACATCTTTGGACAGTGGGAGAAAACCAGAGCACCTGGAGGAAATCCACGCAGACACCGGGAGAATGTGCAGACTCTCCACAGGCAGTGGCCCAAGCCAGGAATCGAAGCTGGGACCCTGGAGCTGTGAAGCAACTGTGCTAACCAATATGCTACCATGCTGCACTCAAATCAATGACAGTGGACAGGTTAAGAGGTTGTTTGAATTGTCTTCCTCCCCAGACTGACACAGTAATCCTGACAAACCAATAATAACAACAACACAGTAATTGTTGCTTAAGTACAAAACATTAAAAAAACAAATGTATAAAGTAAAAAAAAGTTTTTTTAAAATTGCTTAAAATATGTAGCAGCTGGAAAAGAAAAATTGTGGCTCCAGCCTCTTCCGTGGAACTCTAAACTCAAAAACAATTGACGCTCTTTCTAAAAAGGGGTCAGGAAAACCAATAGGTAAGAAAAGAGTGTGTACAGCTTCTGTGAAACAGAGTCAGTTACCATGTTAAGTGTGCAGTCCACAAAAAAGTTGAGAAAAGGTGAAAACTGTTGGATGATATACAAAGATTGTCTTATTGAGGCATCAAAGACCCAATAAATGAGCATAAAAGTAACTCCTGAAAAGGTTAATAGAAATTAATACATTTTCAAAATGAGTAAAAAGGACATTCAAAGGATGGAAATCATTTAGCAACAATATAAATGCACAATGGGTCCAGTTTAGCTCACTTGTCTAGACAGCTGGTTTGTGATGCAAGCAAGACTAGCAGTGAGGGTTCAATTCCCGTCCGGCCGAGGTTATTCATGGCAGCCCCACCTTCTCAGCTTTGTCCCTCACCTGGGGTGTGGTGATCTTTAGGTTAAATCACGACCAGTCAGCTCTCCCTCTCAAAAGGGGAAAGCAGCCTCTGGTCATCTGGGACTCTGGCAACTTTACCTTTAAATGTACATGGCTAAATATAACCAACAAATTTAATGACAAAGAGGATTCAAAATAAAGTTTCTGGAGCACAGTCTGTGTTTCTCAAATGGTTTGATTATCTCTGGGGGATTAAATTCCAGTAACTAACTTCATTAAATGGTAATCCAGTAAGTTGTCTCATTAGTTAATGAAAGAGGAAAACATTAACTTTAACGTGAGCTCCTGTCATGGAAGTGGGATTTTGTTAGTATGGTTGTACTGATTGAAACATCAAAACACATGGTACTTTGCCATTCTACTGTGTCTGTCGGTGGGGTCTTCCACTAGATTTTTTCTACTTTGATGCAAGCGCCACTTCAATCCTTTTTAGCATCTGTATTCTAGACCATACTTTTTATTCTAAGCCACATTATTGTCATGAAGAGAAATTAACACACAATGATTTCCTTTTGCTGCTTAATACTTTTAAGACTGATTTGTCTTTATTTTCAATTTGTGGGAAAAGCTTTGAAGATGTGCCTGCTCAATCCTGGAGCAACTTGCAATTAAAACTTGGAAGGAAATCTTTAATCTCTAATAATCGTAGAATCATGGTATCCATATAGTGCATGAGGAGGCCATTTGGCCCATCGAGCCTGCATCGATCCTCTGAAAATGCACACTACCAGGCCCACACATTATCTCCGTAACCCAGCAAACCCACCTATGCTTTTGGACACTGCGGGGCAACTGAGCATGGCCAATCCACCTAACCTCCACATCTTTGGACTGTGGGAGGAAACCAGAGCACCTGGAGGAAACCCACGCAGACACAGGGAGAACATTCAAACTCCACACAGTCATCCAAGGATGGAATTGAATCTGGGTCCCTGGCGCTGTGAGGCAGAAGTGCTAACCACTGTGCCACTGTGCCACCATAATGTGGTGTTTGTATGTTTGAGGAGCAGTGGAATGAGATTCATGAAGATTACTCTCCCAAAAATGTCTTTGTCTAAATGCATTATCCATCCCCCCACAATCCAAATTAGTGCCATGTTTTCAGCACCTTTGTTTTCACCTTTGCTGTTTATATGCCATTTAAACAGTGGAACAGCTTACATTGATATAGTGCATTTAATATAGCAAGACATCTCAAGTCACATCAGACTTAATGGTCCTACCAAAGTCGGAATAGCAAGGAAATTAGGATAGGGTAGTTGAAGCTATGATTAAGATAATACATCTTAGGATGCTTTTGCAAGAGGGGAGAATCCAACAAGGTAGATGGCTCAGGTAGTGAGTTCTCCACTTTGGAGCAAGATGATTAAAGACTGTGCTTGACTATAAAGCAAATGTGTGCAATTTGGGTCTTCGTATTTAAGGAAGGATATTTAAAGTTCGATAGATTGGTCCCTGGGTTTGAAAAGTTGTCCTATGGTGAGATGCCAAGTAAATTAGGCCTACATTCTCTGGGGTTTAGAAAAATGAGGGGTGGTCTCTTTGAAACGTTCATGATTATGAAGAGTCTTGACAAGATAAACACTGAAACAAGGTTTCTGCTGGCTGGGGAACCTAGAACAAAGGGATATCATTTCAGGACAAGTGGCCAAGCATTTAAGAGTGGGATGAAGAGAAATTTCTTAACTTAAAGGGTTGCAAATCTTTGGAATTCTCTACCCCAAAGAGTAGGGAATACTCCATCAATGAATATAACTAAGGCTGAAATGAACATTTTTGGCCTCTCAGGGAATTAAGGGATATAGGGAGTGGGCAGGAAAGACCAGCTATGATCATATTGAATAGCAGAGCAGGCTCGACAAGCTGTATGGTATGGTCCTGTCCCCATATCTCCCTTTCTTATGAACAGTTGGGCATTGGAGAAATAGAGAGCGTGCTGAATTGGCCTAATAGAATGAACAAGACATTTGAAACAAATCAAATTCCTTATGAACAGCAGAAATCTCCAAATTTCATGTCACAGAACCATATGTTAGCAACATTCACACAAAAAACACAATGAATACCCTGTACTTGGTAATCTTTTTGTTAAGCCTTCTGTCAAGGCATAGTTCTGTCAATTCTTTTTGACAGGATGTTACAATAGAACATTCTTCAAGCCATGACTTTTCCTCCATCGCTCATAAATAAGCAAAAATAATTGCTGTTAATAATAACTGACACGTTCAAGTTTTGTTTTCATATTTTAATAGAGCAGCTGCTTGTGGCCAAGAAAATCTATTTCTTGAAATATAAATCTTGATAATTTATCCCCTTTCTGGAACGTATCCAACTGCTACACATTAGAGCTGATGATAGTTCAGTTGTCATGTCTCTGTCACTCAGCACTGCTATCAGTGGGGAGTGTAACAGGAATACGAGGCACCCGTGGGTTTAATCTATCATTGTTATTAGTCTGTTGCTTTTTTTTCAATTTTAAAGGTTTTTTTCCTGTAATAGTTCAGAACTGCAATGAGGTAATGTACAATCATCAACTATGAAATCACCACTCCAGGGAACATTACATTGAAATAATTCATACTTACTACAATTTTACCACGGAACATATGTGGGAGAATATCTACGGGAAGCATTTTTTGATAGGGAATTAAAATAAAAGCACTTTCAAATCAGTCCGTCAATTTCGCATGCATCATCATCAAAACTCCATAAATACTGTGCATTGAAAACATTTGCTTAACTTTAAGTTGATTCCTCAAGGTTAATTCTTTATGTTTTAGCATATCTGAAGGCATGCTGCCTTTGAATTATGAAAATTGTAAGTGTTCATTATTCCAATGTTCAGCCCTTTCTGGAAAGTTGTTAGGCTATAGTTCTAAAGGCCTCTGGTATCCAAGTGACCATTTCTTGGGGAGGATTCTCCAGTTCTCCCAGTAGCCTGTTTCTCCACCACACGCTGTTCGCTGGTAGCAGGATTCTCTCTTCCCACCTGGAAAACCTTCAGGAGTCCCGAGAAGGTTACCCAAACAAAAGTTATTTGGCAAACAAAAGTAAAGGCCGCAACGTGGCGTACAGCACTTAAGACCCAGCCGGGACTACCGATTAAGCACTCGATTCACGAGCCCCAGTTGCTGGGCCTCTGCTACTCAACGGGCAGGAAAGCTCGTATTCCACGAGCCACACAGTGAGATCAACTGGGTCATCCCTGTGGGTCTTGTGATGGTTATTACACCGCCGCTTGTCAATGGGATTTCCCATTAAAGACAAGCCACGCCGTGGAAAAAGGGAATCCCAGCGGCCGGAGAACTCCAGCCAATGTGTGAACTTCGTGAGCATTGAAACACTGTTAAAGCATGAGGGGGAATCAACAACCAATCCAGTTCTATCTTCACCCAATTCCCAAAACTCAACTCTTTCCAGCGGATGTCTTTGAGTGAACATGAAACATGGTTAAATTCTCCCCCATTCAGGTTCCTAGGTGAAGAAACATTGGCCAGGATTCTCCGATCACCGACGCCGAAATTGCGGCATCAGCCGGAGAGTCCATGTTTAAGCTGGAATTGGGGGCGGGGCCATTTTTGCGATGCTCCGCCCCCTCAAAAAAGGTGTACTCGAGGAGTACGCCGCATGCTGTGTTGATGGCCTCAGGACGTTACATGAGGCCCTCCCCCGATGCTCCGCCCCCGATGGGCCAAGTCCCCGACGGTGTGAGGCGCGTGTCCTCACAGCGTTCGTAGGCCTCGCATGGCGGCTGCGGAGTATGTCCAGTGCCGCCCAGGGGGGGAACCGTTCCGCTGGCAGGGGGGGCCTCGGCGGGAGCTGGGGGGACGAATGGGGGGGATGTCTGGGGGTGGTGTGGGTGGTTACTGCGGTGCAGTTTTTGGCAGGCCGAGTCTGTGCGCGGCCGGTGCCATGTTTGCCGGCGCTATGCGCATGCACAGCCACAGACCCAGCCATTCTGCGGCCGTATCCGCAGGTAAAGCTGGGGGCTTTATGCTGTGCGGCTGCTAGCCCCCCACCGAGCGGAGGATTGGTGCGGGGCGGCGCCACCTTTCTGGTCATAAGACCAGACGGGTCTTGCAGACATAGCCGCAGAATCGGAGTATCCAGCCCACTAAACTAGACTGTGGTCCCCTTGATGCCATTTTGCTTGAGACCAACCAGCTTGGCACAAAGGCAGAATGCAAATCTGGCACTTTATGGTCTGTATGGCTCATTATATTCTACGTTTGTCAGCAGACCAATGAAGTCAGATCATAGACACTGAAAGATAATGGCTGGAATTCTCCCTTGTCGGGATTCTCTGTTCCCCCCAGCAGTGCACCCCTGCCTGCGGTTTCCCGGCGGCATGTGGTGGCTACAATGGAAAATCACATTGACAAGTGGTGGGAACAGAGAATCCAGCCGCCAGCGAATGGCATGCTGCCAAGAAACACACGGCTGGGGGATCGGAGAATCTAGCCATTCTCTCCAATGCAATCCTGTCCAAAATCAGCAGAAAAGTTTGGAAAATAAGGAAGGTGAGGTCTAACACCATGTGTATGCCTCACCCAGCAGGCTGGGATTTCACTCTTGTTGCCCTGACTGGGACAGCCTCTGACTGGTCCACCGCCCCCCCCCCCCCCAACCCCCCCCCTCTCCATGCAAATGGTGACAGTGAAAGGGGGCAGGACCTGGAACCCTATGGAATTTACTCCTTTCCTCCCCATTGACTGCTGCTTCTTGGGCCTACCATGTCTAAAGTGTTACTAAGACCCAGGAAGAGACAGTTAAATCCCAGAATTTCTTCAGTGGTGTTAGAGGACCTTGTTTCAGTCTCTTCTCTCTCTCTGATCATCCCCGGAGACAGAACTTGAGAATTGTGGGCCTCCCCGAAGGTGTGGGGAGGTCGGATGCGGGAGCATTTGTGTCCAAGATGCTGGAGACGCTGATAGGGATGGAGGTACTCCCTCGAACCCTGGAGTTGGACGGGGCGCACAGAGCCCTCACAAGGAATCCCAGGGCGAATGAACTGCCGAGGGCCATGGTGGTGAGATTTCATCGCTTCTCGGACAAGGAATGGAGCAGCAGGTGGGAGAACAGCGTGATACACATCTACCAGGGCCTGGGTGCGGAGCTGGCCAAGAGGCGTGCTGGATTCAACCGGGTGAAGGAGATTCTTTTCAGCAAGGGCGTGAAATTTGGGATGCTACACCCAGCGAGGCTATGGGTCACGTACAAGGAACGACATCACTATTTTGAGACGCCGGACGAGGCATGGTCAATCGTCAAACAAGAAAAGCTGGACTCGAATTAAAGGACAGTTAAGCTTTGGTGGGGCTGGGTAACACGGTACCGTTTCTAATATAAGATTGTATGCAATGTTGGGTGCGTGTAAGGGCTGTGGTGGTGGCTGGAGGGTGCAGTGTTTTCAGCAAAGTTGAGATACGGAGGGGGGAGGGGGCCCTGTACTTGGTGCGAATTTTCGGGAAGTTGGAGCCTTGGTTCAACAAGTGTCTCCTCACGGGGCAATGTTAGTGTCTTCTGTTTATTTTTTGTTTCATATTACTATTTACTCACTGGGGCTGGAGAGGTAGTTTAATTGGTTTATTCACGTGGGGAGAAGGGTCCGGACAATGAGGCGACAGTATGATCGGCGCCAAGGACGGGAGCTGCCAGGGTCAGCATGGGTCAGCTGACTCTCGGGAGCGTAGTTGGGAGTGAGAAAGTGCCCAGCTGGTGCTTGGCGGGGGGTTTTGGGTCATGGGGCTGTTGGGGGGGGTGGGGGGGAGGGGAGGGGGGGATACTGCTTTGCTGACAGAGGAGGTATCAAATTTGGGGTACCAATTGAGGGTCGGGGGCGGCGGCTCCCTGTGGGGGCGCTCGAGGAAGTGAAGGGCGCGGGCTTGAGTTGGCCAAGAAAGGGCGATGGCTAGTCGGCGGGGGGGGGGGGGGGGGGGGGGGGCGGTTAGCCCTCTGTCCAGGCTGATTACGTGGAATGTGAGAGGTTTGAATGGGCCGGTCAAAAGAGCACGCATGTTCGCGCATCTAAAGGGGTTAAAGGCAGACGTAGCAATGCTTCAGGAGACACATTTAAAGCTCACAGATCACATGAGATTGAGAAATGGATGGGTAGGCCAGGTGTTCCATTCAGGGCTGGATTCGAAGACCGGGGGGGGGTAGCAATTCTGATCCGTAAGGGTGTGGCATTCGAGGCTGGGAGAATTGCGGCAGATAAGTGGGCAGGTATATAATGCTGAGTGAAAAGTGGGGAGGGGGTCCGGGTGGTATTTGTGAGCGTCTTTGCTCCGAATTGGGATGATGTGGAATTTATGAGACGCGTGCCAGGCAAAATCCCGGACTTAGAGTCACACCACCTGATCATGGGTGGGAGACTTTAACACAGTCATTGACCCCGAGCTGGACCTGTCGAAGTCCAGGACAGGGAAGCGACCAGCAGTGGCTAAGGAACTGAAGGGATTTATGGAGCAGGTTGGGGGGGTGGATCCCTGGAGGTTCACGCGGTTGGGAGCGAAGGAGTTCTCTTTTTTCTCCCACGTTCATAGACTTCTTTGTCTTGAGCAGGGCGTTAATCCCAAAGGTGGTGGGGACAGAATACTAAGCAATCACAGTTTCGGACCATGCCCCACACTGGGTGGATCTGCGGCTTAGTGAGGAGAGAGGGCAGCACCCACTCTGGAGACTGGATGTGGGGCTGCTGGCGGACAAAGAGGTTTGCGAGCGGATTAGCAGGAACATCCAAGATTACCTGGAAACAAACGATATGGGTGAGGTAGCAGCGGCAACAGTCTGGGAGGCTCTGAAGGCAGTTGTCAGAGGGCAACTCATCTCAATTCGATCCCATAGGGAAAAGAGAGAAAGAGCCGAGAGGGAGAGACTGGTGGAGGAGATACTCCGAGTGGACAGCAGATACGCGGAGGCCCCCGAGGCGGGACTACTGAGGGAGCGGTGGAGTCTGCAGACGGAGATTGAACTGCTGACCACAGGAAAAGCGGTAGCACAGCTGAGGAAGGCAAGGGGGGCAGTCTATGAGTATGGGGAGAAAGCGAGTAGAATGCTGGCACACCAACTGCGAAAGAGGAAGGCGGCCAGGGAAATCGGGTGAGTAAAGAATAAGGAGGGTAACATGGTCTCGGATCCAGGGTGGGTGAACGGAGTCTTTAAGGAATTCTATAGTAAACTATATGGGTCGGAGCCCCCGACGGGAGCGGGAGGGATGAGGCAATTTTTGGGCCAGTTGAGGTTTCCTAAGGTGGAAGAGGACGTGGTGGAGGGGCTGGGGGCCCCGATTGAATTGGAGGAGATTGTCAAGGGTATAGAGGGCATGCAATCGGGTAAAGCCCCAAGGCCGGAAGGTTACCAGGTAGAATTCTATAAAGAATTTTCGGAAATATTGAGCCCACTCCTGATGAGGACCTTCAATGAGGCTAGAGAGAAAGGAGCACACCCCCCAACAATGTCACAGGCTTTGATCTCACTCATTCTTAAACGAGGAAAGGACCCGGAACATTGCGGGTCATACAGGCCGATTTTGCTTTTAAACGTGGATGCCAAATTGCTAGCTAAGTTTCTGGCCACAAGAATTGAGGATTGCATCCCAGGGGTGATAGAGGAAGACCAGACTGGGTTTGTTAAAGGCAGACAACTCAATACCAATGTCCGGAGACGTTTGAATATTATTATGATGCCCTCAGAGGGAGGGGAGGCGGATATGGTTACAGCGATGGACACAGAGAAAGCCTTTGACCGGGTGGAGTGGGAGTACCTCTGGGAAACACTGGGGAGGTTCGGGTTTGGTGAGGGCTTTATTGGCTGGGTGAAATTGCTGTACCAGGTGCCTATAGCAAGTGTATATAGAAATCGGCTGAGATCGGGGTACTTCGAGCTTCACCGGGGAACGAGGCAGGAGTGTCCCCTCTCCCAATTACTATTTGCTCTAGCTATAGAACCACTAGCTATGGCGCTGAGAGCCTCGAGGAACTGGCGGGGACTGGTCGGCGGGGGGGGGGGGGGGGGGGGGGACTTCGGATCTCACTATACGCGGATGATTTGCTCCTGTACATTTCGGACCCTGTGGAGGGGATGGGGAAGGTTCTGCAGATCCTGAGGGATTTTGGTAGTTTTCCAGGGTACAAACTGAACATGGGAAAGAGCGAGTTGTTTGTGATCCAGGCCAAGGGGCACGAGGAGAGACTGAAAGAGCTGCGGCTCAGGATGGTAGAGAAAAGTTTTTGTTACCTGGGTATACAGGTGGCCAGGAATTCGGATGCCCTGCGCAGGCTCAACCTGACCTGGTTGGTGGAGCAAATGGAAGGGGACTTTAAAAGGTGGGACATGCTCCCGCTATCACTGGCAGGGAGGGTGCAGATCGTGAAAATGACTGTCTTCCCCAGCTTTTTGTTTGTCTTTCAGTGCCTCCCCATCTTCATCCCTAAGGCCTTTTTTAAACGGGTGAGCAGGATCATTACGGGCTTTGTGTGGGCGAATAAGACCCCACGAGTAAGGAGATCGCTGTTGGAGCGCAGTTGGGGGGGGGGGGGGGGGGCTGGCGCTGTCGACCTTTCTCAACTACTGTTGGGCGGCCAAATATAGCTATGATTAGAAAGTGGGCGATGGGGGCGAGGGGGCGGCGGCGTGGGAGCAGCTGGAGGCAGCGTCATGTAAAGGCTCTAGTCTGGGAGCTTTGATAACAGCTCCTTTGCTGTTCTCGCCAACCCGTTACTCCACAAGTCCAGTGGTGGTGGTGACACTGAGGATCTGGGGACAGTTGAGGAGATACAAGAGCGTGGGGGGAGCGTCGGTCTGGACCCCGATATGCAACAATCACAGGTTTGTCCCGGGTAGGATGGATGGTGGGTTCCAGAGCTGGCAGAGGGCAGGCATCAGAAGGATGGGAGATCTGTTCATAGACGGAAGCTTTCCCAGTTTGAAGGCGCGAGAGGACAAATTTTATCTGCCGCCAGGAAATGCCTTTAAATATCTGCAAGTACGAGCCATCCTGAAAAATCAGGTAATGGCCTTTCCGACGCTGCCGCCACTGAGGATACAGGACAGGGTGGTCTCCGGCACCTGGGTGGGGGAGGGGAGGGTTTCGGATATCTACCAGGAACTACAGGATGTGGAGGGAAACCCCGGTGGAGGAGCTCAAGGGCAAGTGGGAGGAGGAGCTAGGTGAGGAGTTGGAAGCGGGTCTGTGGGCAGAGGTCCTGGGCAGGGTTAATTCCTCCTCATCATGTGCCAGGCTCAGTCTAATTCAATTTAAGGTGGTCCACCGGACACACATGGTGGCAGCGAGAATGAGCTGGTTTTTTGGGGTAGAAGACAGTTGTATGAAGTGCAAGGGCAGCCCTGCAAACCATGTCCACATGTTTTGGGCATGCCCGGAACTTAGAGTGTTCTGGCAAGGGTTCGCGAGGGCAATGGCCAAGGTGCTTAACATATGGGTGGTGCCGAGTCCAGAGATAGCGATCTTTGGAGTGTCAGAAGACCCGGGAGTTCAGGGGGCGAAAGAGGCCGATGTCTTGGCCTTTGCCTCCCTAGTAGCCCGGAGACGGATTTTATTAATGTGGAAGGACTTGAAGCCCCCGAGTGTAGAGACTTGGGTTACCGACATGGCTGGGTTTCTCAGCCTCGAGAAAATAAGAGGGTCTACGCTAGGGTTCTCTCGGAGGTGGCAGCCGTTCGTCGACTTTCTCAGGGAAATTTAAAATGTCAGCAGCTGAGCAATCCGTGGGGTGGGGGGGGGAGGAGGGGGGCGAGGGGGGCAGTGCTTCATTGGGATAGTGTAGGAAGACTGGGTCGTGTGGGATAATGTCTATTTAATTGTTATTGTATATTCTCTTCTTGCACTATGTTAATGTTCACTCTAGTTTATTTTGTTATTCCGGTTGTTACTGTTTTATTATGAAAAATTCTGCAAAACCTTAATCAAAATACTTTTTTTTTAAATTCATGACATGCACCGTCTCTGTACCCGGACTCTATCCACTTCAACAGCAAACAGATTTTCAAACTGTTGTTACTCTTCCTCATGGTTGCGCTCCGTTATTTTTTTTAAACCTTCAACATCGGCAGCTTGCTTCACCCGACGAGTGTATGTGAGAGTTCAGTCCCAGGAATCTTTCTCTGCTCTCAGCGCTGTCTCCACTGTTTTTGTCAATTATTTTCTTCTTTCAGCAATTTGTTTCTTGCCTCAATCCTCATCGCCAGTTTTCCCTTTTATTATGTCTCTGAGTTTGCCACAAAGAGAAAAGTTATGGAGGTGCCCACACTCGGGGCGGGATTCACCCCGACCCGGCTGGTACGAGTTGGCGCATGCACGGGAGCGCCAGCGCATCCTGGCGTCATCCCCACGCATGCGCAGAGAGAGTCGCTTCCGCACCGGGGATGGCGGAGGACCACGGCCTGCGGTGCGGAACAATAGAGTGCCCCCACAGCACAGGCCTGCCCGTGGATCGGTGGGCCCCGATCGCGGGCCAGGCCACCGTGTGGGCACCTCCTGGGGCCAGATCCCCCCATGCCCCCCACAAGAACCCGGAGCCCGCCAGGTCCCGCTGGTAAGGGACCTACTCTAATTTACGCCGGTGGGACTGGCAATAGATGGGCGGGACTTCGGCCCATTGCGGGCCGGAGATTTCGGGCAGTCCCGGCGGCCATTGAGTCGCGCCGGACCCCGCCATTCTCCGAGGCGGCCGGTGCGACTCACGCCGGGCCGGTTTTTGGGGGCGGGAGAATTGGGAGGACGGCGGGGGCAGGATTCACGCCAATCCCCGGCTATTCTCCTACCCGGTGGGGGGTCGGAGAATCCCGCCCTAGATTCTTACAAACACGATGAGAGGTTTTATTAAGAGGTGTTGCTCATACAATCCAAGATAGATAACTGAAGCCCGCGCAAACACTCTCTGCCGACGTCGCTACAAATTATGTAACATTTTACCAAAAGGATGTATTCTCTGATACATAACAAGTGGGCTTTAAACTAAATGGTGAGGGAAGGGATCATGCAAGAGTAGATGTGGTAAATCAAAGGGAAACAATTATGTAATAGAGAAGGGTAACAGTTTGGGTGATGACATCCAGAGTGTGGCAGAAACAGACAAAATGGACAAATTTAAGAGTGTACCAGCAGATAAGACTGGAGGTTGCAGAAATGGTAGAAATACAGAATTAAAGGTTAAGTATCTGATTGGGCATAGTATTTGCACCAAAAGAAGTGAATTGTTAGCACAGATAAAAACAAGTATGTGTGACCTGAGAGCCATCACAATGACAGGGTTGCAAGGTGACCAAGACTGGGACCTAAATATTGAAGGACATTTGACATTTCAAAAAGAGAGGAAGTTAGGAAAAGGTGGCGGAAAAGCTCTGTTAATTAAGGATGGCATTAGTACAGTGGTGAGAGATAACCTTGCCTCAAAAAAGCAAGTAGGGTCGATATCACGAGGATGTTTCCCCTAGTGGGAGAGACTAGAACCACATGACATAGTTTAAGAATAAGAGATCTACCATTTAATGGGCAGCACGGTAGCATGGTGGTTAGCATAAATGCTTCACAGCTCCAGGGTCCCAGGTTCGATTCCCGGCTGGGTCACTGTCTGTGCGGAGTCTGCACGTTCTCCCCGTGTGTGCGTGGGTTTCCTCCGGGTGCTCCGGTTTCCTCCCACAGTCCAAAGATGTGTGGGTTAGGTGGATTGGCCATGCTAAATTGCCCGTAGTGTCCTAAAAAGTAAGGTTAAGGGGGGGGGGGGGGTTGTTGGTTTACGGGTATAGGGTGGATACGTGGGTTTCAGTAGGGTGATCATGGCTCGGCACAACATCGAGGGCCGAAGGGCCTGTTCTGTGCTGTACTGTTCTATGTTCTATTTAGGAATTAGATGAGGGCAATTTCTTTCTTCCAAAGTGGCATTAGGATGTGGAACTTTCTTCCCCAGAAAGTAGTGGAGACTGGCTATTGAATTTATTCAAGGTAAGAAGTCTTACAACACCAGGTTAAAGTCCAACATGTTTGTTTCAAACACTAGCGGAGCACTGCTCCTTCCTCAGATGAATGAAGAGGTATCTTCTTCGTCACCTGAGGAAGGACAGTGCTCCGAAAGCTAGTTTTTGAAACAAACCAGACTTTAAGCTGGTGTTGTAAGACTTCTTACTGTGCTCACCCCAGTCCAACGCCGGCATCTCCACATCATGAATTTATTCAAGGCAGAATTAGACAGATTTTTGACAGACAAAAAAGTGAAGGGTAATGAGGTGCAGATGGCAATGTGGAGTTTAGACCACAACCAAATTAACCATGCTCTTAATGAATGGCAGAGCAAACCTGAAGGGCTGATTGGCCTACTTCTGCTCCTAAGTCCTACATTCCTAAAATGTGCTCTCTGACCTTCAATCCCCAGGTCAGATGAACAGAGTATACTTACAGCATCTTACACAAGTACTGTATCCTATCTAATACGCAGGCCCACATACAATAAGCTATCATCATAACATCCCTCCCTTGTTAGACCAAAGCATGTCCATGATTTATCTGCTTGGAGTATGTAGCTTAGACGCCAACCCTGACTAAACATACTGTGGTAAAATTTTGCAAACAATCTTAACATAGACTATTTCTCTAACTCACTGAATAAATTAATTTCTTTAAGTACAAATGTTAGCTAAGTTCAGTGCATCGCAGGCACAGTATTGTGTTCAGTATTTCACGTTATAGAACTTTTATTTCTCTTTCACTATTTAACTGTGTCGTCCCTTGTGATACTCATCGGTATGTAATTCAATGATCCATTCCAATTACTTTCTTGTGTACTTGCAACCTTCACAAACAGGAACTTCTAAATCACAAGAGCATTGTTCGGCAGAGAGCAGCGACCAATTTTGGGGGGGGGGGGGGGGGGGGGGGGCGCGGTGTTGGGAGTGGAGGGGCCGTGCCTGTGGGCATCAATCCGAGCCTGGTAACTCTGCATTTGCTGACTGGCTGAACAAAGACAAATTAGCCTATCATCAGGCAAAGCAGAGAGACATCAGGCTCTGTTTGGTTGAGTCCCCTTGGAGCAGGAAAACAGACCAGTCCGAATGTTGAGGCATGTGTGAGGAACCAGAGGCAACTAGGCAAGGAGGGTGAGAGGCAGAGGATTCTGTGTTTTGTGAGAAAGGGTCAGCCAGCAGATTTCTTGACCAGGACTGAGGGCAGGCCAGGGGTGACTCAACTGTGGAGGGCTGTGGAGGGCAGCCAGCCAACCACAGCGAGGCAAGGTGTGAAGCACCAGGCAAAAGCCACGAGCCAAGGTAAACCAGCTGGTCAACAGCCTTGAGCAGTGAGGGAGCAGGCGAGGAGCGACTCGCCATCCAGGCCTGAGGAGGGCAGGCCAGCCAGCAACAGTGAGACCAGACATCATGCGAACGTCACGAGGTGAGCCGGCCTGTCGGGGTCAGCAGCCATGGAGGGGGGGGAGGGGGGGGGGGGGGGTGGCTCAGAAATTAAGGTGAGCACAGGGCCCCCCAAAGTGTAAATCTGCCCCTGCACCGGATGCTGTTTGAACTGCCACAATCTGCACAAATGATTCAGCTTCCTTCTCCAGTGAGAATCTGTGTGTTTGACCCTCCTTCAGTAGTCACAACAGTGGGACAGTTATGTTCATCTTTCTCGCAATGTGAACCACTTTATACTTGTACTGCTGGAGACTCAAAGCCCACTTTCAATTCCGGCACATGGTTTGGATCTGGGGGAATAAATCATTTCTAATGCCTTGTGATTCATTGCTAATTCAAACTCAATGCTGAGCAAGCATGTATAGAATCTCCCATATCCCCACATCAATCCGAGGGCCTCTTTCTGCGGCTGAGAATATCTTCTCTCCACATCTGTCAGAGATCTGCTCTCAAAGACAATGATTCTCAGGCATTCAGCATGCATTTGCATCAGAACTGCTCCAAATCCTACTGCACGAGCATCTGCCATGACTGCTGTTGGTGCATTTGGATCATAGTATCCCAGGGTTTGAAAAGTTTTCAAGCTGTTTTTTAAAACTCTGACGGTTTTTTGTTTTTCACCACACCTGAATCATTCATTCTGTCAGGTCAACCTCCTCCATAGATCAATCAGGGTAACAAAGTTTGGGATGTACCGCAAACAATAATTCACAAGTCCCAGAAAATGTCATTTTTCTGCTGTGTTGATGTTCATTTGCCCCTGCTACTGTTCTATCTTGTCTTTAACAGAATTGATTCTGCTACTCATGATTTTATGCCCCATGAACATTAGCTCTGACATACCCAGCAAACATTTTTCTGCATGTACTGTAAGTCTTGCTGACTGCAATCAGCCAATACTATCTCACCTCTCGCTATATGATCCTCTCCGATGGCTCTATGTCATCTGAGATCAAAGCAACAGCTGGAGATCTGAAATAAAAGCAGGAAGTGCTCAAAAATCACAGCCAGTCTGGGAGCATCTGTGGAGACAGAAAGAAAGTTAAGTTTTCTAGTCTTGAGTGTATATGATTGTTGTTTGTCTTCTCACTCACTGCACCTTCTTCAACTTGTCTCACAGTTGTGCTACGTTTATCTTTCATTTCCTTCCACAGTTTGCCAGCCTTCCTTCGCTGTTCAGTTTTGTTTCTGCATTTCTTGGTAAAATGGGTTTTCCCCCAACATTTTCTGCATATTTTTCCCTTGACAGGACAATAGACATCGTTTCCATAGTTCCCCAAGTTGCCATGTTTGGCACACTCTCTCAGACATTTCCTGTTTATATTTAGATGCACCTGCATTCCGTTGTGCCACTCAGTTAACATTGCTTTTCTTGTGCCAATGGCAGAGATGGACCAAGTTTCACGCTGTGAAATTGGCCATCCACTGCTTCCAATACAACTACTATTTTCAAAGTGTCTTCTGACGTTAAGCCACCTTCTCCTTCCAGCAGCTTACGCCTCAACTTATTCAGCTTGCAATGCTGGACTCTGATCCTTTACCTCGTCATTCAGATCCCTCACAACATAATTGTATCTGCCTCACAAACTGGAAGACTGCTTCACCCTCTTTCTGTCTCTGGGAGTAAACATATCTTTGGAATGTGGTATTCAGCATCACCATATACTGATCCCTGAAAGCGTTCACTGCACATTCATCATTTGCCCTTTCTTCTCTGTCAGGCAATGTCTTGAAAGTTTTTTGAAGAATAAAGGGATTAAGGTGGTGTTGGGGCCGGAAAGTAGAGCTGAGTCCACAAAAGATCAGCCATGATCTCATTGAATGGCAGAGCAGGCTCGAGGGGCTAGATGGCCTACTCCTGCTCCTAGTTCTTATGTTCTTATGATGTACCTACATTGAAATAATAAGGCCTCTTGCTGCAGTTTCTGCCCAGTCATTTCCCTGTCCAAAACAGACCGCGACTGTCAGCTTACACTTCAAAGTCCTCCAGCCACGCGTTCCATTTCACTGCTAATGGCACTGGCATCCCCCGTCAGATCTACTGGTTCAATTCCCCAATCTGCAGTCATATCCGCTCCAGTAAATGTCATGCAATCTTAAATATCTCCATTTGATCCTCGTCGCCAATGTCACATCTCAGGCTGAAAGATCAACACTCAAAGTCACGGGGTTTAACTGCAAGAACAACATTGTTTAATCTGCCATACATCCCTGCTGGTTATACGTCACATGCGATATAATGACATCAGCAGAGCGTTTGCGGGAGCTTTAGCGAGATCCACATCTTTGATTGTATGAGCAATTTCTCTTTATAAATCTCTCTGCGTGATTCACAAGAATCCAGAGTGTAGGCACCTGCATACCTTTTCTCTTTGCGGAACAACAAAATATAACACTAACCTTCAACATCTCCCCATGTCAGGTGTAGAACAGCAGCTTATCAGAGTACTGTATAATATCTAATACTGAAGTTCACATACACAATCAATTATAATCATAACAACCTTCATTGCTCTATTTTTAAAATAAATTTTAGAGTACCCAATTATTTTTTTTGCAATTAAGTGTGGCCAATCCACCTAACCTGCACATCTTTGGGTTGTGGGAGTCAAACCCACGCAGACACGGGGAGAATGTGTATACTCCATACGGACAGTGACCCAGGGTCGGGATTCGAACCCGGGTCCTCAGTGCTAACCACTGCACTACGTGCCATCTCTAACCTTCATTGATCTGACAGCCTCTGTACCTGGTGATGGGTGCACCATGTGAGAGGTAGAAAATGCTCCTAAGGCCGCAAAATCTCCCCTAACTGGAGTCATAACGAGTGTAATTCACTTGCCGCACCTACGTGTTGGACAATCGATCTGTTTCATAGACGCCGCAAAAATGTTCCCTGGCAGCGAACATGCATAGTGAAGCCATCTGCATGGGCCCCTTGCCCTCCCAACTATTTTCCTATCTCCCTCACCTTCAGGATGCCATCACAGGAAAATTCAGCTCATTGCTGTTGAAGACACCAGCTTCATCCTTTCTTCCTTCAAGATCATTTGCACCTCTTCTGGTGCTACAGTGGCATCCTTGTTCCCACCCTCAGATTCTCCACTTATGCATTGATGCACTTCCGCTTGACAACAGGAATTCTGTCAGGGCTCTGCCACGTGCATGCAATAAGCTGTGAACCTAGAAAATGAATCAGACCAGGCAGATATGGAAGGATGGATACATGTTCCAACTCACTGAAACTCAACCCTAAACAGGGGTTACCCAAACCACTGCACCACGCCTTTAGACTACCTCCCCGAACTCCCCATTAATGTTCTGACATGTCAGAAGTTGCAGGCTTGTAAGGGTTAAAAATGCGGCTTGTTCGCTGATGCTCTGTTTGAAAAAAGTAAAAAGCAAACTGAAGCATTAATCTTTGCTTCAGTGCAAATGCTAATATCCTTCTCAACCTGTTAGCTGACATTTGTATGTGCATACACTTATCACTGCTACATTTCCCCTCTTGCTTCTAAGAATCAGACAGATCCTTTGAGGCAAAAGAAATTCCTTAGGAAGCAGCGGCGTGCAGAGGTCTGGTGATGCCCGGGGCAAATCTTGATTGTATGCCCCAAAGACTCAAGTATAAGGCCTAATATACTGAGAAATATTATGAGAAAGGAAAACATTTTACACAGATGAAACATGAAATAAACGCTTTATTCGATTTTAATATTAATCAATCAAATTTATTAAGTTCTTTTCCCCAAATGATACCTCCTGTCACAAAACACCTGAACTACTTCACTTTTTACATCAGCTGTGAGAAAATATTTTTCAATGCTTATTAAAGCCAGGTTGGTCAGTCGCTCCTGTGACATAGAAGACCTCAGATATGTTTTTATTAATTTCAGTTTTGAAAATGACCTTTCACAGCTTGCGACTGAAAATGCGATTGTAAGCAGTAATCTGTATGAAACACACAGCGTCGGAAAGACATCCCTCCCATACTGCAGTAAAGACTCCAGAGCATCTTTAGGATCAGGGGGAACTCTATTCCCTCCAGCTCGAAGGAGCTTCACAAAATCAATAATTTCGTCATATAACTGAATTGCAACCACATCATTGTCATAATAATTTGCAAAGTCTGAACATTCCTTTTTTAATTTCTCTCTTTCTTGTTCATCTTCAATCACTACTGAATGCAAGTTCAGAAGAAAAGAAAATCGGTCACTGAGTCTTTGAAGACGGACACTGCGGTCTTCAATTTCAGTTTTTAATCTGTTCACAATCTCTACCATTACTCTATTCATTTCTTCTTATGCCATCAGTCCACTATCTCTTGCTGACTCTCCAGGCATTCTTCTTCTTCTCCTTGTTCGTGCAATTGGTATTCCCCAATTTTCACAATATTCATTGGCTAAATCTATTGCATTGTGGATAATTTCGTCACTCTTCAAATTCAAGATATGAATAAGTCCTCTCAGATCACAAGAAGCTTCATGGAACCCCATTTTCGGATCCTGCAAACGTTTTGAGACTTTCTCCACTGATGATAAAACTGAGTACCAAAAATTTAATAAAGCTATAAACGGGAACTGTTGAATAGAGTTAAGTAGCGATCCTGCATCAGATTTAGTTTCCCTTGAAAATTCTCCTTCTAGCAGGTGTTGAAGGCTTGCAATAACGTTGTCACACTCTTCGTGGATTACTTGCACAGCATCATGGCTGGAACTCCATCTTGTGTCACACTGTCTTTTCACAGTCCGAGTGACAAATGATTTTAACACTTCCCAACGAGAAGTAGATGAAGAAAAAAAAGTAAAGAGTTTTTCTAGAATGCCAAAAAATGTAACAACAACAGGTTGCACCTCACTTGCATGGACACAGGTCAAATTGAGGCTGTGGTTCTCGCAGTTCACAAACACAGCTTTTGGGTTAACTTCAAGAATTTTTTGTTGAACACCTCCTCTCACTCCAGCCATAACTGCTGCGTTATCATATGCTTGACCACGACAGTCATTCATGGAAATTTTGTCTTCTTCCAATTTTTCCTGAATTTTATTTACCAGGCTGACTGCATCTTTCTTGTTGACTTGAAAAAATCCCAGAAATGTCTCCTTTATTTCTAATTTTCTGTTTTCATCAATATGAACGTAACGCAGAATTTCAGAAACCTGATCTTCATGGGCAATATCTGGAGTTGAATCCAGCATTATGCTAAAATATTTTGCGTCCTTAATTTCGGAAATTATATTTTTCTTGACAGTTTCACCAAGAAGATTGATTATTTCGTTTTGAATTCTGTTGGACAAGTAGGTGACACTTTTTGGTTTCTCTTTCCCTCTCTGCAAGTGTTTTGCTAAGATGTCATCATATTTGGCCAAAAGTCTGATTGTTGCTAGAAAGTTTCCTGTATTTTCACTGACTGTCTCCCCTGGCTCTGATAACCCAGATATTCCTTCTCCTCGATGTCCACGATAGGCCAGATTCTGTTTTGCCAGAAAGGATATAACCTCGACAATCCGTTCAGTTATAGCTTTCCATCTTTTCTTTTCAGCAGACATTTGCTGTTGAAGTTCAGCATCTATCGTAGTTGAATGATGGAGTCGAACTACAAGGTTCAGGTATTCCCTCATGTGAGCTCTATGAGAAGGGCTTTTCCCATGGTCAGGTATTGTTGGATTTAATTTTCTCCAAGTGGAGAAACCGTCTTCCTTTCCAAAGTTTGACACAGACGACAAATGCTCCTTTTAAAACAAAAAGCAAACAAAACAGTAGCATGCTTTCCGATATGGAGAGTATAACAACCATTTTCTCACCACAATTTCTCCGTTTGTGGAAACTTTATCAAACCACTGTTTGGAAAATGATCTCCCATCCTTCTCAGCAAATGGACCACTTTTATTCTGATATCTTTCAGGGCCATGTTGTAATATTGTCATCTTCAAATGATCTGGAATCGGTTTCTTCAAACAGCCAAAATCGCTTCTTTGCAAAAATATGCAAATATCTTCTTTATTTTCTTCACATGGATCATCATCCTGACAACGAGACTGAGGAGAGAGAGTATTATGTTCTGACCGAGCTGAATCCGTATCAGAAAATTCCTTCTCTGCACCCACATCATCTTTTACTTCTCCAGGTTCTCCTACTTCTTCTTTACTTCCTTTTATCCATGCATCTAATGCCCCTCTTTGATGGGACTCTTCTTCGACTCTGGCCCTCTTTTTTTTCCTGTTCTGTGCTCCACTCGTTTGTACACGAAATACTCGTAACATTTCATTTTCTATCTCAAAAACCGTAAGACGCATGAGAAAATGGGAAGAAAATGGTAAACAATCGGTCAGTTGCAGACGGATAAACCATATTTCATTTCTTTGTTCCTTCGTATCAAATTATTTCACACTGATTCTCCACTGATAATTTTGTGCAATTTATATCATAGACTTGCAAATTAGTGGTATCTGTATTCGAATATTAGCATGTTAAGGAATAAATGTCTCCTATTCCGAGATTAAATGCCATAGCAGTCCTCTGATCATCCAGGCTTCACTCTTACTACATCCCACGTAAATATTTCATTAAATATCGCCAAAAAACCTATAAAAACCATAGTTGCACCTGTTCTAGAGCTATTCACTGACCTGAGTAGGTAAAAGAACTAATCTAGATGCACAAAAAGCTGAAGAAAAGACGAGTTATGATTCGAGGAAACGCAGGAACGAGCAGCCACGTCTGCTTGTTGCTTTTTATGGTTGCACCACGTACATCATCCGCATGCGTGTGGGGGGATGGGGAGAAGGACCATTTTCTCTAGACAGAAAGGGTACACCATGTTAAAGGAATAAAGGGCTAACAACTGCCTCTGCAGTGTGGTGAGCCTCCAAAAATTGATTTATCACCGCTGAAATTTTAAAATTACTATCTTATTTCCTTCTCTGGGGCAGCACGGTGGCCTAGTGGTTAGCACAACCGCCTCACGGAACTGAGGTCCCAGGTTCGATCCCGGCTCTGGGTCAATGTCCGTGTGGAGTTTGCACATTCTCCCCGTGTCTGCGTTGGTTTCGCCCCCACAACCCAAAAAATGTGCAGAGTAGGTGGATTGGCCACGCTAAATTGCACCTTAATTGAAAAAAATAATTGGGTAATCTAAATTTTAAAAAAAATTTAAAAAAAAAAAAAAAATTTTTTTTAAAAAAAATTTTTTTTTTCCTTCTCTGATTGGATGCCCCCATCCAATGGATGCCCGGGGCCACTGCACCGTTGGCCCCCCCCTCTGCACGCC
Source organism: Scyliorhinus canicula (assembly GCF_902713615.1). NCBI lineage: Eukaryota > Metazoa > Chordata > Chondrichthyes > Carcharhiniformes > Scyliorhinidae > Scyliorhinus > Scyliorhinus canicula. The sequence continues at coordinate 160,081,081 of NC_052152.1, forward strand.
ACTGTTAGGAAGCAATGTGTCTTTGGAAATGTCCTAACAGTTTATGTTAAGCTTTACTGGTTCTCAGTAATTCTTATTTCTGGGAAACTGTTTGCTAAACTTTAAAAAGATTAACTGTGTTAACCCAAGGGCAGCACGGTGGCCTAGTGGTTAGCACAGCTGCCTCACGGCGCTGAGGTCCCAGCTTCGATCCCGGCTCTGGGTCAATGTCCATGTGGAGTTTGCACATTCTCCCCGTGTCTGCGTGGGTTTCGCCCCCACAACCCAAAATTGTGCAGAGTAGGTGGATTGGCCACGCTAAATTGCCCCTTAATTGGAAAAAATAATTGGGTAATCTAAATTTTTTTTTAAAAAACTGTGTTAACCCTTTGATTTGGGGGATTTTTTCTAAAATTTTATCATTTTCTGTTGCCAGTTGAAAATGTTGTTATAAGCTCAGACAAAGGGACTCACATTTTGCAGCCTCAGGATGTCTCAAAACACTTTACAGCTAATGAAATACGTCCAAAATGTGGTCATGTGTGTAATGGGGACAGTCAAATTGTGCTCAGCAAGGCTCCAGTAATGACAGATAATCAGATAATCTGAATTAGTGAAACCAATAAATATTGGCCAAAACACCAGGCAAACTCCCCTGGGTGTTCTTCAAATATTGGGGGTGATCTAACTGATGGAACCATCAATTCACCAGACACGTGTTTCCGATGTGAATCTAGGCTTTAATCGACTTACTTCAGAGCCAGCCTGTTACCTGTCGATGAACTCGTAGTGACCCAGGCTGACTCTGGACACGGGTACTTATACAGCTGCACTAGGGGGAGGAGTCGTGGGCGGAACCAAGGGTGGAGCCCAGTACAAGTTCCTAAGTGCTCCCAGCGCTACTCCCCCTAGTGGTAGGACAGCACTACTGCACTTACAACAACAGTGTGAATTAACATATGTATTAACATATATTACATTCATCACACTAACCAAAAAAAAAGAGTCTGTTCTGGGCGGGATTGGTGGGGTTGTTCACAAATGCCAGGAATGACCCCTCTAAAGGCACTCTGGGGGATTTTTGGGTCTTCATGGGCAATGCCCTGCCGAGGCCACACTCAGTCACATTTCCTGCACTGAGGAGCTCTGCTAAATGGCTCCCCGATCTCTCAGCCCCCTGCCCCGACCTCCAACTGACCTCACAAAGGCGGGGCACCCCCACGCCCAATCTCTGGCATGGGCAAAATGCCACCTGAGCACCTTGGCACTGCCAGCCTGGCACCCTGGTAGTGTCACTTGGGAACCCTGGCACCCAGATGACGGTGCCAGAGTGCCCATGTGGCAGTGCCAGGGTGCCAGGCTGGCAGTACATAGGTGCCCAGGTGGCATCACCAGAGACCAACCACCCGGGTGTCTGGATCGCCTAGGAGACCCCCAAAGTGCCGTTTCACCTGGTCCCCATTTGTGGGGACCAGTGCCAAACGGCGCTTGGCTGGGGTCTCCTTGGTGAGGCCGGTAGATCCGAGGAGCAGTTCAATTTGGTGCAAACAGCTTTAAAGCTCTGATTACGCTTTAAGTCTGGGCCCTGCCCATTGTGGGCAGGATCCAAATCGCAATTACTCACAAGATCTCATTTAATCTCACAAGGCATAATGACCATCAGTAATCCCGGAAGGAGCCTCTCCCAGGACCTACTGGCAGCGTCTCATTCTGAATAGGGTGGGACTCAGCACGTACATCGTGCCCATTAGTTGGATGTTCCATCCACCTGACACAACAGTTGGGGCCTTGATTTAACCTCGTAGAAAAAAAAGGCACCCTCACCAGTGCGGAACACTCTTAGTACTCCACTGAAGCACCAGCCTGGGTTTTGTGTTAAAGACTCTGGAGTAGGGTTTGAACCCACAACTTTTCAATTCAGAGGCGAGATTTATATCATTGAACCAAGGATAACGCCAGCATCTGGTCCCAAAAAATATTTGGATAAATGCATCGAGATATTTTGCCCATCTTTTTGCTGATCTGGGTTAAGAAAAAACATTTCTCTGCCACTTCCGTTGGAAATACTGCTATGACCCAGAATGTGTAATAAACATAAGGCCTATGCCAATGTAGCAAGTGACAAGAACTATTTACATTATCCTTCATTATCTGTCTAATATAAGGAAACTATGTAGTTCAATATATCAAGGTATTAATCCACTTTCAATGACTAATTAGTTCTTTAAAACACACAAACCACATTCAACTAAAGGGGTTCCATGAATTTAAATATACATTGTACATAAACCTAATTGCAGACACATAATAGCAAAGGAAATTGTTTATCAAATGCGCCTACAATGTTTTGACGTCTAACACTGGGAGGGGAATATTTGAAACTTGGGTCCAGAAATGAGATCTAAGATGTAGCAAGCAATTTAGGGGTTAAACAGATTGAGGGGGAATAAAACCTGCAAGCACAGAGTCAGAGGGATCCGCCATACTTGGTGAGTTACATTGTCCCAGTCAGACTTAAACTCGTTAGTGGGAATTCACAGGATGCTCCATATCCATTGTCCTTCGGGACACTCTTGTCTAACCAGCCATTAGCCCATTACAAAGTCTGATGGTCTCTGTCTGTCAATGTGAGGTTAGCTGCATATCAACAGCATGACTGTGTTCTTTTATATAAACGGCAGTGGGCCATCAAACAGCCAAGACAACAAAGTTAGAATCCCGAGAGAACCTTTGTTTGAGGGGCTTGGTAGAGCATCAAGAGAGAGAAATAGAATCCTGTTTTGAACAGGCACAGGAGAGGCTTTGGAAATCGACTGACAGAGGTCATGAAAGTTGCCACCAAGGCAGGCTTTGGAAAATGGTTCTGAACTTATATCCCTAACAGAAGAAAACTGTACTTGTAAATGCAAATATTGCTTTTGTTCTCCTGTGTAATCATAGAATCATAGAATTTACAGTGCAGAAGGCCATTTGGCCCATCGAGTCTGCACCGGCCCTTTGAAACAGCACCCCATTTAAACCCACACCGCCAACCTAACCCCATAACCCAGTAACCCCACCTAACCTTTTTGAACACTAAGGGCAATTTAGCATGACCAATCCACCTAACCTGAACATCTTTGGACTGTGGGAGGAAATCGGAGCACTCAGAGGAAACCCACGCAGACACGGGGAGAATGTGCACACTTCTCTCAGACAGTGACCCAAGCCGGGAATTGAACTTGGGACCCTGCAGCTGTGAAGAAACTGTGCTAACCACTGTGCTACCGTGCTACCCACAAAGTGACATGAGAACTGTATTTTCTGTTAAAGTGATGTTTAATGAAAACTACTGTGTTAAGGTTATGGAACTACATGTAATCTGTGAGTGTTAAAGTTGAAGTTTAAAAGTTTAAATATTGTTTTCTTTTCTTTTGTTGGAATAAAGTTTATTTATAAAATGACCAAGTCCTATTTTTCATATTAGCACTCCTGGAACAAATCGATCGTTCCACATTGTTTTCAAGCTTTAAAATGTTATGGCTCTGGTCCAGTCTCTTAGCCACTGTTGAGAGATGACCAGGCATCCGTAACATTGTATTGCACTCTATTATATGCCACACAGACTGAAAGAGGTGCTGGATGTGATGATATGTGAACTATCATCTATGTATATAATATAATAATCAATCCGTATGTAAACATTCGTGCCTCTATGCATAGATTAGTATTCCAGCATCTGACCACAGATGGAGTGATGACAGGAGAAGGTTACTGGAAGATGGCCACATTGTGAGACAGGATGCATTCCAGCATCTGACCACAGGTGGCGTGGCTGCAGGAGAAGGTCACTGGAAGGCACCCACATGTGGGAGATGTATTCTCCTGGACAGCACAGAGACGCACAAGCGGGACAGCAAGTTACAGATCGAGCAGCTCCTGAGTCAACAGTAATTAATAATAGTTAATCATAGTTGTTTGTATTTAGCTGTCGTATTTAGCTGTCGTATCCAACTATAATCTTAGTAAACATCGTAGAAACCCTTTCATGTTTAGTTAATTAATAAACAGCTTTGTTCATTTACAAAGCCATATGTTTTCTGATCATTTGGATTTGTTTTTGTCACGTGTACCGAGGTACAGTGAAAAGTATTTTTCTGCGAGCAGCTCAAACATATCATTTAGTACATAAAAAGAAAATAAAATAAAATGAAAATACATAAAAGGGCAACACAAGGTCCACAATGTAAATACGTAGAAATGGAATGAAATGAAAATCGCTTATTGTCACAAGTAGGCTTCAATGAAGTTACTGTGAAAAGCCCCTAGTCGCCACATTCCAGCGCCTGTTTGGGGAGGCTAGTATGGGAATTGAACCGTGCTGGTGGCCTGCCTTGGTCTGTTTTAAAAGCCAGCTCTTTAGCCCTGTGCTAACCACCAGCATCAAGTGAAGTATACAGGAGTGCAGTGTGAATCAGGTCAGTCCATAAGAGGGTCATTTAGGAATCTGGTAACAGCGGGGAAGAGGCAGTTTTTGAATCTGTTTGTGTGTGTTCTCAGACTTTTGTATCTCTTGCCCGTTGGAAGAAGTTGGAAGAGTGAGTAAGCCCGGTTGGGAATGGTCTTTATTTATGCTGCCCGCTTTCCCCAGACAGCGGGAGGTGTAGATAGAGTCAATGGATGAGAGGCAGGTTCCTGTGATGAACTGGGCTGTGTTCACAACTCTCAAGTTTCTTGCAGTCTTGGGACGAGCAGTTGCCATACCATGCTGTGATGTAGCCAAATAGGATGCTTTCTATGCTGCATCTGTAAAAGTTGGTAAGAGTCAGTGTAGACACTTCAACTACAAAGACCTCGCCATCCCTGCATGCAGAGAACATTACATAGTACCACGGAGTGAATGTCAAATGGGTGCTCTTTGGATAAACTAGATACGGCAAGAAAAAATCGAAAAGGGCAATCGGAGGCTCAACAAGAAGGTGATCGGCTGTGAAACTCGAGGGGCGTGATTCTCTGCCCCCACGCCGGGTGGGAGAATAGCGGGAGGGCCTTCCGACATTTTTCACGCCCTCCCGCTATTCTCCACCCCCCCCACGCTCGACACACACGTTTTTTACTGCGAGCGGCAATTCTCCGAGGCCGATGGGCCGAGCGACCGGGCCTTCACGCCCGTTTCAACACGGCAGCAAACACACCTGTTTCCTACCGTCGTGAAACGGGCGGCAGATGCCCGTTTGGGGCATCTGGGGGCCCGTTTGGCACGGCAGTACCACGGCCGTGCCAAGGGGGGCATAGGCCTGTGATCGGTGCCCACCGATCGTGGGCCGTGCGTCCGTAATGAACGCACTCTTTTCCCTCCGCCGCCCCGCAAGATCAAGCCGCCACGTCCTTCGGGGCAGCTGAGGGAAAAGAAGCCAACTGCGCATGCGCGGGTTGGCGTTGTCCAACCTGCGCATGCGCGGCTGACGTCATCGGCCGCGTCAGCCGGCGTGACGCTTGACGTGCGGCCTTGATGACTGTCGTCAAGGACGCGCCGCCGTGATGCACGGGGCCGCGCTCCTAACCCCACCCGGGGGGGAGAATCGGCCCCGGAAGTGGGCGTGAAGGCTGCCGTGGGTCACGGCCTGTCCCACGGCAGCCTTTACGATTCTCCGCATTTGTGGAGAATCTCGCCCGAGATGTCCAGGTGAAGCGAGGTGGAAGCACTCAGGACTCCGGCCCACTCCTCACGACTGGTAATGTAGACGCCAACTGGCATGCTTTGAAACAACAATTTACTTTTTACATGGAGGCCCAGTGTCTCCAGGAGGCCTCAGATCAGAGGAAAATAGCCCTACTGATGACTGCAGCAGGTCTCCAGGCAATTAACTTAAATAACACTTTCCAGTTTACCTTGGAGGATGACAGGAAAAGCTACAATAAAATAATTGAACACTTCGATGACTACTGCCATCCAAAGAAAAATGGAACATTTGAATGATATGTCTTTCGTATGGTGACAAAAATCGGGCGAAGCATTCAACTCTTTTGTAACAGACTTGCATCCTAAAGTGCAAACAAGCAATTTTACAGACCTGCAAGATTCTTTAATCAAGGACCAAATTGTTTATGGACTTAAAAGTGACACATTACACGAATGATTGCTGCGCGAATGAGATTTAACTTTATTCGATGCAATACGGATATGCAACGCCAGTGAAGTTTTTTATCATAGAATTTACAGTGCAGACTGAGGCCATTCCGCCCATCGAGTCTGCACCGACTCTTGGAAAGAGCACCCTACCCAAGGTCAACACCTCCACCCTATCCCCATAACCCAGTAACCCCACCCAACACGAAGGGCAATTTGGACACTAAGGGCAATTTATCATGGCCAATCTTTGGACTGTGGGAGGAAACCGGAGCACCCGGAGGAAACACACGCACACACGGGGAGGATGTGCAGACTCCGCACAGACAGTGACCCAAGCTGGAATTGAACCTGGGACCCTGGAGCTGTGAAGCAATTGAGTTATCCACAATGCTACCGTGCTGCCCATATCCCGTGTTTTGCAACAACTCATGGAAATTCAAACACAGAGAAGTGGCGCGAAACGACAAAGCGAGACCGACGCCATCTTTGCTGAGCTGCAGCAAAACAACCAACAGGGTCAGCATGGGGCAGTCATTTTAGAAAACCATCGCAACACGCCGCTTTGTGTCCAAGGTGCGGCAGAACGCACAGCCCGCGTAAGTGCCCAGCATATGACAAAACGTGTGCCAGATGCTCAAAGCACAACCATTTTGCTCAGCCATGCAAGCCCATGGAGCGAACACAGGTGCTGAGGAGCATCAACTACGTAAATTAAACGAGAAACAGTGCTTCTACATTGCAAAATACCGTCCAGAGTAGGCAAGATGAGGACACCAGTGCAACAGATGGCGATGAAGATTTATCCTTCATTGATATCATCGAGGAAGACTCGGAACGATTCTACGAGATAGAAGAAACGGGACCCGGCCAGTTAGACAATTGGACAATTCAGCTAATGATAAATCAAACCAGCACATTCATCAAATGGCGCTGGAGCAAATTTAATAAACGAGGCAGAACTCAAGAAGATGTGCATTCAGCCACACATTCAGCGAAACAATGAGTGCAGTCTCACAGACAACCACGGCGCACAAATTAAGACGCTTGGAAAATGCACTTTGCAAGTAGAGGTTAACGCACCATCATATTCGCTGGAATTCACGTTTTTTGAGGCGGATAAGAGATCACTGCTAGGCGCAGCAGCATGTGAGGCCCTACAACTAGTCCAGCGACTACGGCCAAGACGATGATTTCTTTGAATTCAGCAAATTGTTCAGCGACTATGCAATCGCCGACACAGAAATTCAAGACACAGACATTGACTGCATAATAATAATAACCTTTATTGTCACAAGTAGGCCTACATTAACACTGCAATGAAATTACTGCAAATCCCCTGGTCGCCACACTCCGGCGCATGTTCGGTTATACTGAGGGAGAATTCAGAATGTCCAATTCACCTAACAGCATGTCTTTCGGGAAACCGGAGCACCCGGAGGAAAACCACGTAGACACGGGGAGAACGTGCAGACTCCGCACAGGCAGTGACCCAACCCGGGAATCGAACCTGGGACCCTGCCGCTGTGAAGCAACAGTGCTAACCACTGTACTACCGTGCCGCCCATACAGATGGTGCACACAGCAGCCATAGATGAAAAGACACAACAAATGCCGGAGAACAAATCCAAAGCTCAGGCCACAGCTCTGCTCAGAAAAAAGCACTGCCAAGCAGCTACCGAAAGCATGGTGGGCCTAGAAGACATGTTTGTCTCCAAGAGCATGCAAGAACACAGCAACCAAAACCATGAGTCAAATGAGATAATAAAGACAATGCAATGCATATTTCAACAGCGGCAAAAACAACTAAACCAAAATGAATGGATCATAGAAAACAATCAGCTCATCATAAAGCAGCAAAACGCTGAGATGACTGCCCTTGCAGTACATTGACACAAGCCGATATCCCTTGCAGCACATGGACAACCACCGATATTGAACAGCACAATAGTGGGCCCTGGTATAGCAAGGAAATCTCTGAAGCCAAATAAAATGGAGCCACTTCCTTCAAAACCTAATCGGGAAACTGCGCTGGCAGCATAAGCTGGTAAGACATTTAAACACCACAAGCTCAAGACAAAGAACACCCTACACATCGAAGATGGTGCAAGAGCAGAATCAGCCAGGAGACTGATACAGACTTTTTAAAATGATGGACATTTAAAATGTGCATGTATTCAATTTGGCCCATTCAAAATTCATGTATCTGTATATAGCCTATGAAAAAAAATGAAAATCACTTATTGTCACAAGTCGGCTTCAAATGAAGTTACTGTGAAAAGCCCCTAGTTGCCACATTCTGGCGGCTGTTCGGGGAGGCTAGTTCGGGAATTGAACCGTGCTGCTGACCTGCCTTGGTCTGCTTTAAAAGCCAGCGATTTAGCCCCATGCTAAACCAGCCCCTATATAAACCAGCTTATATGTGCATATCAATGATTTAACAATCATTTTGAAAAAGAGGACGATGTGCTGATATGTGAACTATCATCTATGTATATAATATAATAAACAAACCGTATGTAAACATTAGTGCCTGTATGTATAGATTAGTATTCTAGCATCCGATCACAGGTGGCGTGATGACAGGAGATAATTACAGGAAGATGGCCACATGATGAGACAGGACGCATTCTAGCATCCGGCCACTGGTGGCATGGCTACAGGCGAAGGTCACTGGAAGACATGTTGGAGACGTATTCTGGACAGCACAGGGACACACAAGCTGGATAGCAGGCTCAGAGTGCAGTAACAGATCGAACAGCTCCTGAGTCAACAATAATTAATAATAGTTAATCATAGTTGTTTTAATTTAGCTATCATATCCGACTGTAATCTTAGTAGACATCATAGAAACCCTTTCATGGTTTAGTTAATTAATAAACAGTTTTGTTCATTCACAAAGCCGTATGTTTTCTGATCACTTCAAATACAAAGACCTTGCCATCTGAGCATACAGCAAACATTATACTAGAGTCTTATTAAGCAGAGTTATTATGGAACATCTGTAGAATTCTTCAGCGCGTTCAGTTTTTTTTCCAAGGACCAATTTCATTTTCTGAGCCTCCATTATCACAGGCACTGAGGTGGATAGTAATGTTGATGAGGGAGAGAGAGAACATGAGAGAGAGAGATGGGCAGCACGGTAGCACAAGTGGATAGCATTGTGGCTTCACAGCGCCAGGGTCCCAGGTTCGATTCCCCGCTGGGTCACTGTCTGTGCGGAGTCTGCACATTCTCCCCGTGTCTGTGTGGGTTTCCTCTGGGTCCTCCGGTTTCCTCCCACAGTCCAAAGACATGCAGGTTAGGTGTATTGGCCATGATAAATTGCCCTTAGTGACCAACAAGTTTAGGAGGGGTTATTGGGTTATGGGGATAGGGTGGAAGTGTGGGCTTAAGTGGGTCGGTGCAGGCCCGATGGGCCGAATGGCCTCCTTCTGCACTGTATGTTCTATGGCTAGTTTGTGATGATTTTGTGAAGACACTGAATGTTGACAACAATGATAACAAGTAATCAGATCCCTTAACAAGATTCCTTAACCACCAATTCAATAGTTCTGCTCATTAGTACCAGGGATTGAAATTTATTCTGGACTGAATGCAGGAAGTATCTGAATAGAAATGTTTTGAATAGACTAGAAATATTTTGAAAGTAATGAAAGGGGCTTTTCACAGTAACTTCACTGAAGCCTTCTTGTGACAATAAGCGATTATTATTATTATTATTTAATTAAATAACCTAATTGACAAGGTGGTTTGAAGCAGACACGTCTGATTTATTATCATGTGGTTTAGATAGAAAGATGAGACAGTACTTTTAAAAACCCAAATAATCAATAGATGCGGATAATATAAAGATCTTTCTATTTCAGGGAATGTTATCACATAAGCTGATTGCACAGTGAAACCTGACACACATGCAGTGCTAACCTCTGACCAATCACAATATGAAACATTCAATCATTTGGAAACTCTTTAAATGTTTCACCTCATGATTCCATTATGGATTGACACTACTCTAGTGTCCTGAAAATTCTGGAAAAGACATGTGCCTATACATTACTGTCCCTAGGGGTGGCGGGGGAAGGGGGAGCAGGAGAGGGAATTGAACTAATGTGAGTTTATGGGGCTGAATATTAATGTTTGGTCCCACTGGCAATAGAGGATGTCAGCAGTGGGCTGGGAACCAGAAACGTCATGAAGTGCATTTTGCCATGCCTCCTTAACTGAGCCATGGCTTTAGCATTATGCGTCTGGGTTTCCCAACAAATCAGAGTGGGTGGGCATGATGATGACTGTTGAAGCTTCAGGATTTAAACGGACACTGGTAAGGGGCAGAATGGACCCTTTCCACAAGGGTTAGGAGAGGAATGGCAACTGTACTGATTGAAGGAATGTCCCCCTGTGTTATAACCCACACAATACTGGGTTGGAGCAATCAGTCTCTCCAAATATAAGCTCCCCTACTAAGGCGGCAGGAAGCTTGAGGACAATCATGGTTGAGATCTGTATAAAGTCAGCCAGGTATGGAACTGATGGCACAGACCCGGCTGGGATCTGATGTATATTGTAAATTTTCTTTTGACCACCTCGGTTCAAACTCATTTGTGGGCTTCAAAACTGGCGACGAGGATAAAACTGTATTACTGCCGATGCTGCTACACTGTCACCTCCCTTTCAGTACTGGACTAAGGTTAGAGAGTTTTTTTTACAAATATGGCTTTATTTGGAAGATTGAACATGTTCACACAAGCTTATAGGATTGGACGCTGTATGCAGAACGCTACATTACTTTTTCTGGGCGAACACTATCACAGATGTTGGCTGACAGATGGTGATATTGCTGACTGCCTGTGGAGCCCATACTTATGGAGTGATAACATGTTTTATATATCCTGCAGCTCCGGACACTAAAACTTTTGAACAATTGGTGACCAGCAGTTCAACCCTAAACCAGCCGTTCTAGTGCAGAGGTACTGTTTTTAATATGGCCAAGAGGACCTGTAGCGAGTCCGTAACCGAGTTTTTGATGAGCCTATGAAAAGTAACCAAATTTTGTGAATACGGAACTTCCTCTCCAAAACATGCTGTGTGACGTTTATTCTGCAGCGTAAATAATTTGGATACTCAAAGGAAGTTGCTAGCCAAACCATCCCTATACATTCAGCAGACCGTCCAAATTTTGTTTTCCCCTGAAACTGGAGAAAATAAAAGGGGCCATAACAAGAATTCAGGTCAACTTGGACCCACAACCAAGGTACGTCAGGGCTGGACCGGTCCCTTGCGCTTTGTTAGCAAAAGGTGAGGCTGAGTTCAGCTGGCTTAAAGGCCTTGGAATCATTAAACCAGTAGCTTTGCCGATTGGGCGGCATTGGGAGTCCCGGTACTCAAACCAGATCAGACAGTCAGACTGCGTGGGGGAATAAGTTGATGGTCAACAATTGGATTGATACCTGATGCCCCTCATCGAGCACCTTTACACAAAATTGGCTGATGGCACTCATTTACAAAATTTGATATGAGCATGGGTACTTGCAATTAGAATTGGATCCGGCCTCCTGTAAATAAGTCACTACAAACATTCATAGAGGCCTAGACGAGTACACCAGACTACCCTTTGGCGTGTCATCGGCTTGTGTCATATTCCAGAGGGCAATTGAAAACATACTGAGAGGTTTGCCGTGGGTGACAGTGTATCTGGACGATGTGTTAGTCACAGGGGAAACTGAGCAGGAGTAGTCAAGTAATTTGGATGAGGTTCTCCATTGTTTCTCACAGGTGGGTGCTGCCTACGGAGAGAAAAGGTGTATTCCACCCGAGGGAGGTTGTAACCTAGGTTGCCGAGTGGACGGCAAGGGCTGCACGCGATCGCGGAAAAAGAATGGGCAATTCAGCAAGCTCCTAGGCCTGAAAACACCTCAAAGTTGCGGTCTTTTTTGGGATTGGTGAACTATTATGAATAGATCATCTCCGGCCTCGCGACCATGTTAGCCGCCTACCTCTTCTATTGAAAAAGAACCAGAATGGCTGTGAAAAAAGCAACAGGAAGAAGCATTCACTCAAGTAAAAAAAACAAGTAACTTCCTCTGGCTTGTTAACACACTATGACCCTGCCAAACCACTAATCGTCACGTGTGACACATCACCGCACAGCATTGGCGCCATTTTATCACACTGCATGAAATATGGCAGAGAGCGCCCGATCACCTTTCCCCTCCCCGGATACAGACTGTGGCTGAGCGCAACTATATGCAAATTGAAAAAGAGGGGCTGGCAGTTGTCTTTGCATGAAGAAATTCCATGAGTATGTGTATGGACAGCGATTCATGCTCATCGCGGATCAGAAACCACTGTTAGGTCTTTCTAAAGAAGATAAGGCAATTCTGTCCATTCGTCATGCAGGATACAGTGTGGGGCCCTCCTGTTGGCTGCCTAGGAGTACTCATTTGAACATTGTCCAGGGATCCAGATTGGTAACGCTGATGCATTAAGCCGACTGCCTTTGCCTACCCGCCCTCTTTTTTTTCAGAGCACCCAATTATTTTTTTTTCCAATTAAGGGGCAATTTAGTGTGGCCAATTCACCTAACCTACACATCTTTGGGTTGTGGTGGTGAAACCCACGCAGACACGGGGAGAATGTGCAAATTCCACACGGACAGTGACCCAGGGCTGGGATTCAAACCCAGGTCCTCAGCGCCGTAGGCTGCAGTGCTAGCCACTGATCCACGTGCCACCCAACCCTCCCTCTTTCTCCTCCCAGGACTGATGAGGTAGTGGTCACACCCAACTTTATGGATCCATTGCCGGTCACAGAATCTCACAAGTGTGAGTGGGCATAGACCGACCCGATCCTTTTGAAAGTGCGACACATAGTTCTGTACCGTGTGTCAGCGTAGAAGACTGCCAAACGAGTTACGGCCATTCTCGAGGATTTAGCATAGAAGACAGCATTTGTTTGTGGGGTACACACGTCGTCATTCTGGGCAAAGGCCAAGACCTTATTCTGAAGGAAGTCTCCGATGGGGAGCAAGCAGTACAGTTGCCTTAAACAGTGCATCCACCATGGCGTTCCGAATGGAAGCAGTGTTCACCGTCCAAATATACACCGCCAGATCCTGCACCGCGAGTGCAGGAAGCACAGCCAAGGGTGAAGAGAGTCTGACAGCCTCCAACTGCACAGTCATTAGAAGAGTCTTCAGGCTTTGCAGGGGAGGAATGTTATAACCCACACGAGTACTACGGGGTTGGAGCAATCAGTCTCCCTGTGAGTCTCGCCGAATACGAGTTCCGAGCACCCCGCTAAGGGAGTGGGAGTCCGAGGATAATCATGATTGAGGTCTGCAAAAAGTCGGTCAGGTATGGAACTGACGGCACAGACCCGGCTGGGATCAAATGTATAATGTAAAAATAATTGTGTTGCAATAAACCAAGTTTTCTTTTGACTATCTCGGTTCAGACTTGTTTATGGCCTACAGAAGCCTGGTCCTTGGAAGAATCCCTCAAGACCATGCAAACCCGCAAAAAGATACTGTTCCCTGCAGTCAAAAGGCCAACCTCTGAAAGCAAGCAGGCATGGCCAATGTAAGATGACTTTGAGTTTGTCAGTTTTAATTTATGTCTTTCATCTGCCATTGGCCCATCAAGCATCACACAGCAGCTGGTTCAGGAGGAGGATGAAGACTCCTCAGTGGAGGTCACTCACTCTGAGGAAACACCATCACCAAACTCATGCACACTGTCCACCAGCTCAGATACATACACATTAGAATGGCCTCAGAAACAGTTAGCTGAGTCGTCAAATGGCGAGACGCATATCACAAGTGAGCAGAAGCAGGTGCTGGAGACAGGGGCAACAGTGAAGAGTCCTTGTCAACGGATGTGGGTCCTGCAATTACTCAGCCCCATCAATCTTCTTCACCCTCTCATTTTAAACCTCAAAAGTTTCAGACAGGCTGGGAAACCCAACGCACTGGCAGCTACAGCCAGAATCCAAAGTAAAATCTTCAGTCAGCTGGCTTTCTGCGTATTTAAATTATGGACTAACCAGGACTATGGGGGCTTCCTGCACACTTCAAAATGCATCCTAATTAAGTGCAGAAGTAGCCAAGTTCTTCCCGGGTTCCCAACAGACCAGTACATTGGCTTTATTAACGTACACCGTGCAACAAGACCGCTCCCCTCTTGCAGATTAAAACTCCCCCATGGTCTGGGTCCAGCAAAAACTGGATTTTAATTACCCTACAAATTCTCACTGGGGCTGTGTGTGGGGGGGGGGGGGGGGGGGGGGGACAGGTATATCTTGATCACAACTCTCCCTGCAGCATTTTGTGGACATTCTAGTAATTTCCAGGATTCCAACAAAATACTATTCCTTTATGGTGGCACGGTTGGCGCAGCAGTTAGCACTGCTGCCTCACGGCGCCGAGGTCCCAGGTTCGATCCCGCCTCTGGGTCACTGTCCATGTGGAGTTTGCACATTCTTCTCGTGTTTTTTTTAATAAATGTTTTTTATTGGGTTTTTGAATAAAGTATATTTACCGTTATGTACACAAAATAGAATACATATAGATATATACATAGAAGAGAAGGGAACACGCACAAAAAACAAAACAAACAACAACAAAAAAAAAGTTAGAATAAAGTAACTGGTAGGGTATTATGTGCTAGCTCAACAACAGCAGCTCTGTACAATTGGCAGTATTGTTTTTAGCACATAGTAGGCATCTGTTTGTGGTGGGGGGTACATATATATTCAGGTGCCGGGGAAACAAATACAGAACAATTACAGAGGGCAGTACGCGAATGGATCTGGTGCTGGTGTTGTCGCTTGCTTCTCCCGGACGGTTTTCGCTGCCGTTGTCATCTCGCGAACACCTCCGCTTCAGCCGTTCGTCCCGTCTTTCGTCCGGATTTTCCTTGTTCGCTGCTCCTGTAGATGCCAAGTTTGTTATTGTTTCCCATGCCCTCCTTCCGGCTGTCATTCCCTTGCCTCCCCCCCACCTCACTGGCTCCCTTCTATTGTTCCCTGTCGCCTCCTTCTTCCACCGCCCCCCCCCCCCCCCAACACTTCTCCTGTAGTTCGCCTTTCTTTTCTCTTAGGTTTAGCTGCTATCCCCCCCTCCCCCTGTCTATTCCTCCCTCCCCGCCTCGGCTACTTTCCCCTGGTTCCTGGCTGTTCTTCTGCTTGTTCGTTGGCCACAAACAGGTCCCGGAACAATTGGGTGATCGCCTCCCACGTTCTGTGGAAGTCGTCGTCTGCCCCTCGGATGGCGAATTTGATTTTCTCCATTTGGAGAGATTCCGAGAGGTCGGACAGCCAGTCTGCAGCTTTGGGTGGTGCTGCTGACCGCCAGCCAAACAGGATTCTACGGCGGGCGATCAGCGAGGCAAAGGCAAGGGCGTCCGCCCTCCCCCCCCCAGGAATAGATCCGGTTGGTCTGATACCCCGAAGACCGCCACTTTCGGGCATGGCTCCACCCTCATCCCCACCTTGCAGTGAGCCTTGCACACGTGGAGGTGGAGTTGACCCTATGCAGTGCTTCGCTCCAGAGTCCCCACCCTATTTTAATCCCCAGAACCGCCTCCCATTTTTTTCTTGTTGCGTCCAGTACTGTGTCGGCCCTTTCTACCAGTCGGTCATACATGTCGCTACAGTTGCCTTTATCTAGGATGCTTGCGTCCAGTAACTCTTCCAGTAATGTCTGTCATGACGGTTGTGGATACGTCCTTGTCTCCTCTCGTAGGAAGTTTTTGAGTTGCAGGTGCCTTAGCTTGTTCCCCTTGGCTAGCTGGAATTTCTCTGTCAGTTCGTCCATTGTTGCGACCCTGCCGTCCGTGTATAGGTCCCTGACTGTCAGTGTCCCTCCGTCCTGTTCCCACTTTTTAAAGGTGGTGTCAGTCAGCACTGGTGTGAACCTATGGTTGTTGCAGATGGGAGCTTTGTCCGACATTTTGGTCAGGCCAAATTGCTGCCGTAGTTGGTTCCAGGATTGGAGGGTGGCTGTCACCACTGGGCTGCTGGAGTATTTTTTTGGGTGGTGATGGGAGTGCCACCATGGCGCATTCTCCCCGTGTTTGCATGGATTTCGCCCCCACCCCAAAGATGTGCAGGATAGGTGGATGATTGGCCACGCTAAATTGCCCCTTAATAGGAAAGCATTAAATGGGTACTCTAAATTTATGAAAAAAAAACTATTCCTCATGTGTGGTCAGTGCGTGTTTAAAGTGCTCGTACGCAGGCACAAAGTTTCCCTTGAAAACCTCCCTGAGGTCTCCATCCTGTTTCTGTGCTGCTACGAGATCTTTAACCTCTGTTTGTGAGACTTGTACTGCGCTCACAGGGGCGCTAGCTGGTGCGCTAGCTGGAGGGGTCCATAAGTGTCCTCTCCTGGAACCTGCCTTAGCCAATGCGTCGGCTTTTACATTCCCAGGGGGTGATGACCTATGGTGGCTGCGAACTTTTATTATTCCGAAGGTCCTGTCCTTCGCTTTGTCTAGAATATGCTGGAGTAGAGGGGCTGATGGAAGGGGTTTTCCGTCTGCGGAGACAAAACCTCGTGTCCTCCACAGGGGCAGAAAATCTGTCAAACTGTTGCAGACATATAAACTGTCCGAATATATGTCTGCTGGGCTGGGGAAAGAATCGGGGTGGTCCACTATATATGCTATGGCTGCTAGCTCTGCTGCCTGCGCGCCTAAGTGACCAGGTAACTTCAGTGCTATTTCCTCGAGAGCGCGCCCCTGCGCGTCCTCGACGTAGATGCCGCATCCAGTGATACGCTCACCATTTAAAACTGTGGATGAACCGTCCACGTATATCTTGAGGGGTCCACACGTGTCTGTGTGTGGGGTGCCTTGTGCTGGGTTTCCTAGCTTCCTGGGGGGTGTTTTTGCTATGAAGGGCCCTGTGTTATGCAGGGGAGCTACAATTTCACAGTCATGGGGCTGTCCGGGGTATTGGAGATTATCTGCTAAATATGTGTGTGTGCATGTCCGTTTTACAGTAATGTCCCGTCCTTGTAAAAGTAGGGTCCACCTAGCTGCCCTAATCTGGCTAACTGAACCGTCCTTCAGTCGACCGTCTAGTAGTAGCTGTGTGGGTGTGTGTTCGGTTAGAATGGTGATGGGGTTTAGTCCGGTTATGTATGAAAAGTACTGTACTGCCCAGAAGACAGCAAGGAGGTGCCTCTCACAGGCTGAAAATCCTTGTTCAACCGGGTCTAACAGTCGGGAGGCATAAGCCACTGGTCTTAGCTGCTCGTGCCGTTCCTGAAGCAACACGGCCGAGAGGGTCAGATCTGTGCTAGCTACCTCAATTGCGTACGGGGAAAGTTGGTCTGGGACTAGCAGCGCGGGTGCTGCACTAAGGGCTCGTTTTAACTCTTCCACAGCCTCTGTATGCTGCGGAAGCCATTCCCAGGGGGCTCCTTTCTTAAGGAGGTCTGAAAGTGGGGCGGCTTTTGTCGCGAATCCGTCTATGTGGTTCCGACAATAACCAACCAGTCCTAAAAACGACCGGAGGGCTGAAACATTCTGGGGAAGGGGCAATTTGACAATCGAATCAATTATTTTGAATTCGATCTCGCGTTTGCCGTGTGTGATGACTGTTCCCAAATACATCACTTTACTTTCCAATATCTGGGCCTTTCTGGGGTTAACTTTACATCCAATTGAAGTCAACAATTCCAGGAGTTCGGCCAGAAGCGAAATGTGCTCTGCCTTTGTGTCTGTCTGCAGTAGTAGGTCGTCTACATACTGTACCAGACATTCGGGTCGGGAAAATTTTTCTAATCCACTTGCCAGCTGTCGGTGGAAAATGGAGGGTGAATTGTGGAATCCCTGTGGGAGGCATGTCCACGTATACTGCTGAGCTTTAAAAGTGAATGCAAATTTGTATTGGCACGCTTTTGCCAATGGTATGGACCAGAATCCGTTACTGATATCCAATACCGTGAAGTACTTGGCGTTGAGACCCTGCTTGAGCATGGTCTCGGGACTAGTAGCTACCGTTGGGGCTACTGCGGGGGTTACCTTATTGAGTTCCCGATAATCGATGGTCAGACGCCATGATCCATCGGGCTTCCTCACTGGCCAAATAGGGGCATTGTTGGTGGAGGCTACCGTTCTAAGTACACCTTGGTCCAACAAGCTACCTATAACCTTTTCTATTTCCACCTCTGCCTCGAGGGGAAATCTATATTGCTTTTGCGGTCGGGGGTCCTGTCCGGTAACATGAACTTGTCCAGTCATTCTGCCACAGTCATGGCGGTGACTTGCAAATGCTGTCCTGTGTTTGTTCAGTAATGCTTTAATTTGTCTGTCTGTGTGGAGTGTAGTCAGGTCGAATGAGTACTCTCCCACTGCGCTAATCCGATTAGCGTAGTCTCCTACTGTGAGGGTGGCTGGTGCTCTGTCTGCTCTCGCCATTCGCCAGACACACTGGTTCACTGGGTCGAACGATAAGCTGTGTGCGTTCATAAAATCAATCCCTAGGATGTGTTCTGCTGTCCTGGGAAGATTTACTAGAACTACGGGGTGTCGTGTGGAAATGTTCCCTAGCTGAATTGCTATGGGTGCTGTAATGTGTCCCTGCTGCGAGTGTCCGGTGAACCCGCTAAGTGTAATGGTGGATGTGGTCGGCCACGTGTCTGCGTGTGCCGTGATCGTAGAGTTAATGGTGGTGCGGGATCCTCCTGTGTCCCACAGTAACTCTATGGGCTTCCCTTTGACTTTCGCTGTGACTACGGGCCTCCCTGATGGATCCCATAGTGTGTCACAGACCCAAGTGGGGGAGCCCGGACACCGTCAGTCCGTCTCGTCCACATTGGTGGGTCCTGACTGTACTGTAACATTATGGATCGGTTTTGACTTATTGCGGTTCAGAGTGCCTGTCTGCTGGCCTCTCTGAGATCGCTGGGGTGCATTGCACTCTTTAGCCCAATGCCCTAACTGTCCACAGTTATAGCATTCCTGTCCTTTCTGCTGAGGGCTGCTCTTGCCTTCATTTACCCATGCGGGCTTCTGGTGCTCTCTGACTGCTTGAATATCTGCAGCAGCCTGAGCCTCTTCTGGGGATCTAACTTTGCCTTTTTCCTGAAGCGATTGCTCCCAAGCGCGGGACAACCTTTTCAGGACCCATTTCTCGTTATGGGCCTCTTCTGAGGGGTCATAGCTGTTGCAAGCGCTCTGTCCTGCTTCTGTTGCGTGGGAGATTATTGTGCGCGTCCATTTAACCATGTTTTCGCGGGTTAAATGCGCTCTATCTAATTGTCCAAAAACTGCGCTGAAATGAATCCACAGCCTTCCTGCGAATGCTGTGGGGTGTTCGGATCTTTTCTGCCTGCATTTGTTTAATCCTTCTACTGGGTCACCTCTATTGTACCCTATGGCATCTAAAATGGCGGTGTGCATCTCCTCTAGGCTGCCTCCTGCCACGTTCTGTGGGTCGGGGAGGGCTGCTACTACACTCTGGTCTAAACTCAGAACTGTGAGCTTAACCTGCTCTCTCTCATCCAGGCCGTACATGGTAGCCTGCTGTTTTACTTTTGCGAAAAATTGGTGGGGGTCTGCGGTGGGGAGGAACGGAGTGATCTTTTCACACGCGTCCCTTAGCTGGGTTACTGTTAAAGGGGTGGTGTAGGTTATGTCTGGGGCGCCTTCTGATTCGGCTTTTCTCTGCGTGGTTACGGGATTCATGGGTGCGGTTATGGTCTGAGCTGTGGGGGGTTGGGGTGCCTGTCGTTTCTGCTGAGCTGCTGGCGCACATGTTCCCTGAACATAGCGCTGTGCTGTCTCACTTAATTCCT
The DNA here is from genome assembly GCF_902713615.1 of Scyliorhinus canicula. Lineage (NCBI taxonomy): Eukaryota > Metazoa > Chordata > Chondrichthyes > Carcharhiniformes > Scyliorhinidae > Scyliorhinus > Scyliorhinus canicula. Next base: position 160,100,973 of record NC_052152.1, read on the forward strand.
GCCAATCTGGGGCATTTTCCCCATCTAACTGTGCTCCAAAGGTGCTTTGGAAGCCATTCTGCACCGAAAGCAGAGATTGCAGTTCCGCAATCTGTTTCCTGCATTTCGCGTGGTCAACTGTGCTTTGTCTTTGTTCGGTCGTTGCAGCATGGAGTGCTCTCAAAGCTGCTTTGAGATCAGAACATTGCCTCTGCAATGCCTCCACCTGCTTTTCTGATTCCTGTCTTATCAGAACGGCACGTTGCACGTCCTGATAGGCTTTCTCATACTGGGTCTGGGAACTGCTCAGATGAGCTAGACAAGACTGATGAGCCCTTTTGGCATCATCCACCTCTCTATCCTTCTCTGCCAACTTCCCTTTGAGATCCAGATTCTCCTTCTCGATGTCCCTGACATCGACCTTACTCATCCTATTCCTCTCTTCTAAATCTGTCCGGAGCGTCCTGATGACCTCCTCTGCGCCTCGCAACTGTGCCAAACAGGACACAATCGCCATCGGCTTGCGTGCTTTACCTAGGTTCTTTTTGTGTATTTGAGAGAGGTTCTCCCACCAAGTATGACCTATACTCCCGGGACCTGTCTCCTCATTTGCACAAAACTCTTTCCAAAGGGGCCATCCCTTTCCCTGCAGATACTTGCGGAGTTCCAGCTCCCACGTGGGACACTGACCTACTCTGCTACTGCTGCTGGTCGCTGCGACCACAAACCTTTCTGGATCCATCAGACGTTCCATTGCCTGCATGGCCATTTCCTCTGACTCTCTTTGTATAATTTGGAACAGGGGGTTGTTGGGGTTGTGTTTCAAGAAACGGGTACGGCTTACGCTATGTTCCGTTAACAAAACTACCGAAAGTTTGTCGCAACAAAAAGCTTTCAGTTTTACCTTACAGCCCTGTTAGTACGCATGCACTAAACACACTTCCGAATTATGCTTATTATTTTGAACACCTTGAATACTTGTGATCTCTTTCTTTCTCTGCAATTTGGAGTTCTAATTCAAATTTCAGGGTCCTGGACGGTGTGGGGTTTCCACTTACAACCGTGTCCCGTCAGGAGGTCGCCACTAAATGTCGCACGTTTTACTATGGGCGTAAAACGCGTTTATTGGAGTGTATTAACACGCCTCCGTATTCGACGTGTGCTTAACACTACTAGGCTCTGTTCTATGTATTTATTCAGCTCTGGAGTCGCCAGGTGCCGTATAGACACCGTCACAAGTATTCCAAGGTCAAGTTCAAAGTAATAAAGACGATACACCGATTAGTAAGGTTCAAACGATCAATATTTATTATACAGTTATAATAAATACTCATGCACACACTAAGAGACTAAGCTATAACTAAACTTAAGTGATCAGAATACTTATCTAACAGGAACAGGCAAGGTCAGAGAACGAGGCCTTCGTCCTGGTCTTGTACTGCAGCCTTCAGCAAGCGTTCTGGTACTGGGGGTCTAGTGGGCTTGGATCGCGTAGCGAGCGTTGAACTTACGGTTTCGGCGGCTGGTGCTCAACGGCTGGAGTCAGGATGCAAGATGTCAGTCAGAGCCGGAGCACGGGTTTAACAGACCGGGCTATGTGGGGAATTTGCCTTTATACCCCTCTCTAATGTCCTTGCCCCTTCTAGGCGGGCTCTACCTTTCGGTACCGATTGGAGCGTTTCCAAACGGTTACCTTCGAAATCCTCCAATGCGAGGGCCTTCCTCGGTGTTGGGGGGTGGTTTCGATATTCGTTACTTTGGTGCCATCCTGTCTGCGCAACCAATCAAGTGTTACATTGAGATGGAAATGTTGCCATTGTTCGTGCCTGGATCTGGGCTGCCTCATCAGAATGCTAAGCGCTTTGCCATTAACACCTTTGGCTTGGAGATCTTGCACCTGGCCAGAAACTGGTTTGCTGCTTGCAAAATGCTAATTAGTTGAGAGCAGACTGTCTGCTCTCACTACACAGGCTTTTCCTTCTGTCTTCCATTTTACTTTGGCTCAGTGTCCATTTTGCGTGGCCAGCATGGCTACATTACAGAGTAGACTTAAAATCTGTGGGTGTTATTAAAATTCAGAAGTAAGTGTTTCCAGTGTAACTTTCCTTCACCTGGCCACCGTCATTAAGAAACTTACCACCTGACATGAAATTTGTCTTTTTCAGTTTAAATAAAGAAAGAAGAAACTTCAGTCTATTATGGATGTTTCAGCAGGAAACCAGGCAGTGTAGACACAGGCAAACACAAACTGAGTAAGCTATTTCTAACTTCATGTTATGCATGTGATGCAGAAAAGTCATGTAACTCCAAGCTCAGCATCCGAAGTGAAGTTGTGATGTGTTTGGCGCAAGTGAAAAATCAAATGTAATAAAAATAAATTGTTTCCATTTATAGCCATAAAGAATGTCATTTTCGATTAGGGAAACATATTTTAGTGTTGCACAGATATGGGGAAAAGATGTGTGCTCAACCATTCAAATTAACTCTTTTTTAGGATTGGATCCCATGAAAAATAGATCCATGAGCAACAATTTCACTTTATTATAATTTAATATTGTTCACTTTCATTTGCCTTATTTTGGCTTGTGATGTTTTTGTTTTTAAACAGTGAAACTATTATCAGGAACTGGCTTGGAGGAGCTACTGACTCAGGCTTTTTCAGCTTCTACTTTGATTATGTGGACATCGCAGACTAACAGCCATATTCCACCAATGTTTAAGTCATGGCTCTGAAGTCACGATGAAATTATTGCCAAGATTAATTTAATGCTTAAACTTCAACTGTGCAAGTTAACTCAGTTTCCCATCTCATCTGTCCCCGGCCTACACTCCCATAACCAAGTTAAATTCCAGGAGAAAAGAATGAAGATTTCCTCTTACTGTTCGCCGTTAAAGATCACAGACAAATTGATCTCCAGCTCTGTCAACCCTTACACACCATAAAACATCTTGAAAACAAACAGGAGATCTCTAGTTTTAAGAGCCCTGAACATTACTATTCACCTTCAATTGATACTAAACTGCAGCCGTAACATTTAGTTGAGTTTAATACATCTGGTGAAGATTCACACGCAAGGGCAGCATGGTGGCAGTGGTTAGCATTGCTGCCTATGGCGCTGAGGAGCCGGGTTCGAATCCCGGCCCTGGGTCACTGTCTGTGTGGAGTTTGCACATTCTCCCCGTGTCTGTGTGGGTTTCACCCCCACAACCCAAAGATGTGCAGGATAGGTAGATTGAACACTCTAAATTGCCCCTTAATTGGAAAAAATAATTGGGTACTCTAAAATATATCAAAAAAAGATTCACATGCAGGAAATTCACAAAAACCTACTTAATACATGGAAAATTCAATTAATTAGCATTATATGTTGATACGTGCATTATATATAATTATTACAAATTTTCTCAATGGAAAGAGCAACTTTGTAAATAAATAATTGAAAGCACATTTTCTGCTGATAATGCATTGATGCTTCCAGTTTGACAGGTTTGGAGATGGAATTTTGTGCTCCTGCTCTGGGATCATTGAGATGCAGTAGAAACATTACAGCAGGTGGGAGCTTGGGCCTGTAGGTCATAAAATCATAAGAAATAGTAGGCCATTTGAATCATGACTGATTTGGTTGTCGCCTTAACTCCCCTTTCCTGTCTCTCCTCGATAACCCTTAACTCCCTTGTTGATCAAACATTTGGCAAACTCAGCCTTGAATATACACAATGATAGTTGGCTGGGAAGCAAACTACCCAGCCTTCAGAACAGCGACCACAACACCACACAACCCTGCCATGGCAATCTCTGCAAGACGTGCCAGATCATCGACGTGGGTGCCACCATTACGCGTGTGAACACCACCCACCACGTACATGGTACATACTCGTGCGACTCGGCCAGCGTTGTCTACCTCACACGCTGCAGGAAAGGTTGTCCCGAAGCGTGGTACATTGGCGAGACCATGCAGACGCTGCGACAACGGATGAACAGACATCACGCGACAATCGCCAGGCTGCAATGTTGACTTCCAGTCGGGGAACACTTCAGCAGTCAAGGGCATTCAGCTTCTGATCTTCGGGTAAGCGTTCTTCAAGGCGGACATCAGGACGCGCGACAATGCAGAATCGCCGAGCAGAAAGTTGTAGCCAAGTTCCGCACATATGAGTACAGCCTCAACCGGGACCTTGGATTCATGTCGCATTACATTCACCCCCCATCATCTGGCCTGGACTTGCAAAATCCTACCAACTGGCTTGAAACAATTCACACCTCTTTAACCTGTGATTACCCCTCTCTCCAGTTGCTCCGTCTGGACCTGCAAAGACTTAATTACCTGCAAAGACTTGCATTCAAAGTATTGTCTTGCATCTTTGACTTGTCTATACATATGTTTCTGGAACCCAACACTTCATTCACCTGAGGAAGGAGCAGTGCTCCGGAAGCTAGTGATTCAAAACAAACCTGTTGGACTTTAACCTGGTGTTGTCAGACTTCTTTCTATCCTCTGAGGATAGATATGCTTCCTCATCTCTCTTCTAAATGGGAGATGCCATTTTTTAAACTGTCCTCCCTCGTTCTACATTCTCCCATGAAAAGAAACATCCTCCCACATCTAACCAATCAAACTGCTGCAGAATCTGAGCGGTTTCAATAAGTTTACCCATCATCCTGCTCAACTCCAATGAGAATAGGACCAACTAGCTCAACCTTTCCTCATTGGATAATTTCTTGATCCAAGGAATCAGTGAATCTTCTCTGAACTCATTACAATGCAATTTTTTTTTATTCGTTTACGATATGTGGGTGTCACTAGCTGTGCCAGCATTTGTTGGCCATCCCCAACTGCCCTCCATTACAGAGAACGTTTGAGATTCAACCACATTGCTGTGGATCTGGAGTGATATGTAGGTCAGACCAGGTAAGAACGGTAGATTTCCTTCCCTAAAGGACATTAGTGAACGAGATGAGTTTTTACAACAATCAACAATGGTTTCATGGTCATCATTTCCGGGCCCCCACCAAGGCTCTCACCAAAACCAATCTCAGTGTGACAAGGCCACGGGGGCGCGAGCCTCACCAGCGAAGCGGGAATGCCCGAGCCAAACCCGGAGCGACAGGTACCCGCCCAACCCCACCAGAAGGTGAACCTAACCTCACCGCCCCATGAGACCAGACCGGCCCATGCACAACCCCCTTCAGTGACCCTGACACCGCCACCATCATCCATGATCCCTCTAAATGCAATCACTTACCTTATGCAAAGCCAGCCCTGCCATCCAAGAGCAGCCACCGACCGAGGAAGAGGGGAAATCGCGCCGGCCTGAAGGTGAAACTTAAATTACGCGGTTTCAAGTCTTCTCCCCCCCCCCCCCCCCCCCCCCCCCCCAGCGTCCTCCTTGCGAACGTCCAAGTGATTGAGAACAAGCTGGATGACCTCAACACTACACTTACCTCCCAGAGAGAGGTGAGAAACTGCTGTGTGCTCTGCTTCACCGAGACATGGCTTACTCCGGCCACACCAGACTGCGCCATCCAAACCAAAGGTTTTCAATCCACCGGATGGACCGCACGAAGGCCTCAGGCAAGTCGAAGGGCCGGGGTGTTTGCCTCCTCATCAACACCTCCTGGTGCTCGGATGTGGTGTGCTTAGTGTGCCACTGCTCCCAAGACCGAGAATACCTCACCGTGTAGTGTGACCTTTTCTACCTCCCATGTGAATTCACCTCTGTACTCTTCACAGCAGTCTACATCCCACCCCTGGCAGAACTGAAGAAAGCACTTGACAAACTACATTCCACCATCAACAAGAAACAAATCACCCCGAAGCTCTGACAATCGTGGCCGGAGACTTCAACCAGGCCAACTTCAGGATGGTTTCACCCAGACTCCATCAACATACTTGATGGAACCATCAATTCAGCGAACACGTGTAGTTGGATCTGAACAGAGGCTTTAATAAACTTACAACAGAGCCAGCCTATTCGTCGTTGAACTTCAGATGAACTGGCAGGCTGGCTCTCAGGCACTGATCTTTATACATCGGTCCCAGGGGGAGGAGTCCTGGGCGGAGCCAAGGGAGGAGCCCAGTACAAACTCTCGCGTACTCCCAGAGCGACTCCCCCTGATGGTCGGATAGTGCAACTGCACTTACAATGGTGGATAGTGAACATATATACATGGAGTTGTATTGGCAACTATATACAGCATTGATCTTACAACGGGTAGATAACGAACTGGAGTGATATTGGCAACTATATATGGTGTGAATCTCATTCACCACATTCATACTCTAAATTTATATTTAAAAAAAGAAATACAAGTACGATGTACGGAAAACCATCAGGGATGCAAAAAGACAATACGGCATAAAACTAGAGTCCCAGGCCAACGGCACTAACCCACATCACTATGGCAGGGCCTACACAAGGTCACAGGCTACAAAGCCAAGCAGAATATCTGGGGCTGGCGAATCCCTGCCCGATGATCTGAACATTTTCTATGCCTGCTTTGAGCAGTCAGCCAATATATCAGTGCCACCCGTCCCAACAGCCTTGGACGCACTCATACCCACTATTACAGCCTCAGAGGTAAGAGCTGCCTTCTTGAAAGTGAATCCATGGAAAGCGACAGGCCCCGATGGAGTCCCTGGGCGAGACTGATAGCCAGCGTAGACCAGCTGCCGATTGCATTTGCAAATATCTTCAACACGTCATTCCTCCGCTCTGAGGTCCCCACCTCCTTCAAGAAGCCCACCATAATACCAGTACCAAGAACAAGGTAGCCTGTCTCGACGACTACCAACCGGTGGCCCTGATGTCTGTTATCATGTAATGCTTTGAGCGGTTAGTCATGAGACGGATCACTGCCAGCCTCCCAGACGGTCTCAATCCACTGCAGTTTGCCTATCACCGCAAACGGTCCACAGCAGACGTTATCGCACTGGCTCTACAATCAACAATCAAACACCTCGACAACAAGGACACTTACGTGAGACTGCTGTTCACAGACTACAGATTTGCCTTCAACACCATTATCCCGACAAGACTAATAACCAAACTCTGCAATCTTGGACTTGACCCCTCCCTGCTCAGCTGGATCCCTGACTTCCTCACCAACAGTCCCAATCTGTCAGGATAGGCAGCAGCACCTCCTCCACAATAGTGCTCAATAGCGGTGCCCCATAAGGATGTGTGCTAAGTCCTCTACTGCACTCCCTATACACACATGACCGTATGGCAAGATTTAACTTCAATTCAATCTATAAGTTTGCGGATGATATGACTGTGGTGGGCCATATCTCTAAGAATTTTTTTTTTTGGAAATGTTTTTTATTGAGTTTTCATATTTTATATCCAACAAATTACAAATTATTAGAAAAAAAAACACGCAAAAATTGACATGTATATTTACAGGTAGGCATCTTCACAATAACAACTGTGGCCGCCCCCTTTAACCGGCATACATATTTTACATTCTCCAATATGGCCGAGGCACATGTTTGTAGGCAATTTGTTCACAATTTGGTTTTGGGCCTTAGCTTGCCACCAGACTGTCGCTTGCGGCTTTGTCCTTCCTTTTTTTTTGGAATAATTTTTATTCAAGTTTTCAACAACAAATTTTTATCACAACAGAGAAAAACAGTAACCCCTCCCCTCCAGTACAAAAACAATAAATTAACAAGAAAAAGAAATAAGCGTAAAACCATGAGAACAAACCCCCATAACGAACCCGTAGCCCTCCCCCCCTCCGGCTACCTTCCCCCGATTCCCGTCCATTTTCCCCTGATTCTTGGCCACCCGACTATTCTTCCTCTTGTTCGTTGGCCACAAACAGGTCCCGGAATAGTTGCATGAATGGCTCCCACGTTCTGTGGAAGCCGTCGTCTGACCCTCGGATGGCGAATTTGATTTTCTTCATTTGGAGAGATTCCGAGAGGTCGGACAGTCAGTCTGCAGCTCTGGGCGGTGCTCGTATCTCCAACAATGACGAATCAGACTACAGAAGGGAGATAAATCAATTGGTTGTATGGCGTACCAAAAACAACCTCTCTCTAAATGTCAGAATGACCAAGGAACTGATCATCAACTTCAGGAAGCGTAGCATGACACGCACCCCCACCTGCATCAAAGGCTCCAAAGTAGAGATGGTCGATAGCTTTAAGTTCCTGGATGTCACCACCACCAACAGTCTGTCCTGGTCCACTCACGTTGATGCAACCGTTAAGAAAGCCCAATAACGTCTCTCCTTCCTACGGAAGCTAAAGAAATTCGGCATGTCAGAAACAACTCTCACAAACCTCTACAGATGTGCCATAGAGCGCATCCTATCCGGCAGCATCACAGCTTCGTATGGCAACTGCTTGGTCCAAGATCGCAAGAAACTGCAGAGTGTGGTGAACTCAGCCCAACGCATCACACAAGCTTCCCACCCTCACATTGATTCTGTATACACCTCCCGCTGCCTCAGGAAGGCAGACAGCAATATCAGAGACCCTTCACACCCAGGCATTGCCTTCTTCCAGACCCTTCCATCAGAAAGAAGGTACAGAAGTCTGAAGACCCGCACATCCAGACATAGGAACAGCTTCTTCTCCACAGCTACAAGACTCCTCAACGACCCTTCATCGGACTAATCTGTTCCCTGTAAGAACACTATTCACGATGTCCTATGCTGCTCTTGCTCATGTATTTGCTTTGTTTGGCCCCTTGTTCCACACTGTAACCAATCACTGTTTGTCAATGTACCATTTGTCAATGTACTCTGTTGATTATTCTTTTGTCTACTATGTATGTATTGTGTATGTTCCCTCGGCTGCAGAAAAATACTTTTCACTGTACTTTGGTACTTGTGACAATAAATCAAATTAGACTTTTAATTCCAGATCCATATTGAACTCATATTTCACCATCTGCCCTGGTGGGATTTGAACCCAGGTCCCCAAATCTTGTTCTGTGTCCCTGGATTATTAGTCCAATGTCAATACCACTGTGCCACCACCTCCCCAACTATATCCATCCTTAAGTAAGGAGACCAAAACTGCATACAGTACTCCAAGTCTGATTTCACCAAAACACTGTACAGCTGCAGCAAGACTTCCCTACTTTCTCCTCCTTCCTAATGAAATGAAATGAAAATCACTTATTGTCACGAGTAGGCTTCAAATGAAGTTACTGTGAAAAGCCCCTAGTCGCCACATTCCGGCGCCTGTTCGGGGAGGCTGTTACGGGAATTGAACCGTGCTGCTGGCCTGCTTGGTTTGCTTTCAAAGCCAGCGATTTAGCTCAGTGTTAAACAGCCCCAATGCTAATGGCCAACATTCCATTTGTCTACCTAACAACTATCTGTACCTGCATGCTAACTTATTGTGATTCATGAGTAAAGATCCTTCTATTCTTCATCAATTTCTTCCCATTTAAATAATATTCTGCTTTTCTATTCTTCCTGCCAATGTGAACAAGCTCACACTTTCTCATATTATACTCCAACGGCCAATTTTCTATCCACTCACTTGACCTATCCATACCCATTTTCAGCCACTTCAGCACTGATTTCTGCTCCCAGGTCAGGTATGGAAAGTCAGGACATTTCCCAGCTCTCCCAATTGACTGGGAAATAATGGCCCAGAAGTTGGGATTTTCCTTCCAGGGGGTGGGTGGGTGGGCTGGATTTGAGGTTGGGCCTGCCGCCCCGGGACCAGTGTCGAGGCTGCCAGGTGCAAAGACAGGCTGGCCAGAAAGCCATGCACCAGAAATGTGTGAAAGATTGAGAAACGAAACAATAAAACAAAAAAGCAACCCTTCACATACTCCCCGTTTTCCATCCAAATCAATCCACCCCTCGTGCATTCTTAAACCTCTATGCCAACTCATGCACCTATAACTAAACTCCATAGACCCCCATAACCTTTAGGTGGTGGTGAGCTGCCTCCTTGAACCACTGCAGTCCCTGAAGTGTTGGTAGACTACTATTAGGGAGGGAGTTCCAGGATTTTGCCCCAGGAATGGCGATATATTTCCAAGTCAGGACGGTGAGTATCTTGGAGGGGGACCTCCAGGTGATGGGGTTCCCATGTTTCCGCTGCTCATCCTTCTAGATGGTACTGGTTGTGGGTTTGGATGGTGCTGTCTAACGGACCTTGACGAGTTGCTGCAGTGCCAACCTATGCCCCTGTGCCCAACAACCATGAACTCCATATTTTCCTTGCAAATATATACCCCTGTACCGACTGCCCATGGCCTGTCATAGTCCCTATGTTACTCTATGCCACTTTACCCACCACAGTAGACACTAACACCCCTTATACCAACAAATACCCCACTCATTCCCAAAGCCCTTTATAGCCACTTGCAAACGTAGTGCCAAAACATGCTGTCCCATGCCTCCACCCAACACCCTTTGCTCTTACCCCTTCCATGCCAACTCACCCAGTGTGCATCATGGTAAACATCAGGACACTTGCTCATAAAAATTTGGTATGTCTCTAATGATGATGTCACTATTTAAGAACAAACATGTATTGATAAAAAGCATTGAATATATTGAAATTCCTTCAATTAATCTCTTTTGAAAACAATTATCTCTATTCCAAGCCACTAGGAACTTTCAATCAAACAGCTCATTTAACTGTGATATTGTAAAGTTGTAAAATTAGTCATACAGTACAAATCCGATAATGTTAGGCCTCAACAGTTTAAAATAGCCGGCAATGATTTTGCAAAATTCCACACAATTATTTTAAATTAAAAGCCCAACAGAATTAAATCCCTTGACAGATTTTTTTTTTAAAAATTTTGAATACCCAATTCATTTTTTCCAATTAAGGGGCAATTTATCATCGTCAATCCACCTACCCTGCACATCTTTGTGTTATGAGGGAGAATGTGCAAACTCCACAAGGACAGTGACCCAGAGCCGGGATCGAACCTGGGACCTCGGCACCGTGAGGCAGCAGGACTAACCCACTGTGCCACCGTGCTGCCCAATCCCTTGACAGCTTTTCAGTTCCAATGCATTTGACAGTAATTTTACAGGTTGACAGTTCTTTGACAGTCGTTTATGAGCTTTGACAGTTCTTTGACAGTTTGATAATTACAGTGATTTTATGTACATATCTGCTTTCAAAAATCCCAAAGGACATCTGACCTCTCTCAAGGGGGTACCTTATGTACCGTGGCTATCCAAATGAATGTTCAAGGTTCCAGTCTGCTCCTACCAGGTCATATCTGCATTCTTTAGGTTTCAGACACCTACAACCCAAAAATCACTTGAGTGGATGCAGCTACTGATTTATATGGGCAGCTGCCTCCGGGAATAAAACATGTGCAATTTGTAACCCATTTCCATTTCCCCCCCCCCCCCCACCCTCTCTGAAAATGGCAGAGGCCACATTCGGGTATTGGACTTTCTGATTTGGGCCTCTGCTAGTATTTCTCTGCAGATGGCAAGCCTCTCTATCCCCATGAAAAATAAAGCCTTTGCATTCCTCCTTACAACCTGCTTTCCTACCTATCATTGCATCATCAACTTATTTGAATATAATATAGCTTGTCCTTTCATCCAGACCATCAATATAGATAGTAAATGATTGTAAATAATTGAGGGCCCAGCACTGATCTCTGTTTTACAATTTGCCAACCTGAAAATGACCCATTTATCCCAACTCTCAGTTTCCTGTTGGTTAGCCAGTCCTCTATCCATGTTAATATATCATTCCCAACACCATGAGCTCTTATGCACTAATCTTTTATGTAGTACCTCATGAAATACCTTTTGGAATTGAAAATGCTTTGCATCTAGTGGTTTCCCTTTATCCAACCTGCTTGTTACATCCTCAAAGAACACTCACAAACATGAGTCTGCCTGATCTGCTGTCACTTTAAATCGTTGATTGGAAATTTGGGCAGGCTCAGTTGGGGATGTATTTTCCTCTGCTTGATTCCCCTGTATTCAGTTTCTCTGGGTGATTCAATAACCCTTGGCACAAGAACAAGAAAATCTATCCCCTTGACTTTAATAATTTTGTTATCTGGGGGAACAAATGCGATTCTGTACTGGCAATCTCCCTTTATAAATTGTCCTTGTTTGATTGATTTGATTTCCAGTCATGTTTATGTTTCTGCCCTCCAGAGAAATTATTTAATTTGTGATTTGGATCTTTCGAAGAGTCCTGCAGTATTTTACGCCGGCTGAAATATTTCTTTCAAGAGCAAATTTTTATTATGCCTACTAATAATATTCACCTCTTATCTTGGAATGCCTTCAATTTTGTGGCTATCTTTCTTCATCAAGTTTGAGCTCCCTAAAGAACAAATCTACTCTTATCAGTGGTCCAATCAACTTATAAATTATTACCAGGCTGTCAACACAAATGCCAATGCTCTTCAATACTCTTGGGTATTTACTGTTTTCTATCCACAAACTTCAAAATTCCATGTCCACTCTGGGTCATAATAAATAGCCATGGCTAAATGTTAACTTTAGAGGAGGTGGCACACCAGCTGAGAAAGCAGGCAGCCACCAGAGAAATTGCGCAAATCAGAGGTACCAGAGGCACGTTGGAAACAGAACCAGAGAGGATTAACAAAACCTTCAAGGCTTTCTACCAAGAGCTGTACACCTCAGAGCCCCCAACGGGAAAGGCTGGGATGAACCGGTTCCTTGATGGACTGGACATACCAGTCGTGGGAGAGGGCAGAAAACGGGACCTGGAAGCAACACTAGCACTGGGAGAGATCATGGACAGCATTAGCTCCATGCAGATGGGTAAGGCACCGGGACCGGACGGATTCCCGGCAGACTTCTACAAAAAATTTGCGACAGCGCTGGCCCCGCACCTGCGGGAGATGTTCACAGACTCGCTAGCTAGGGGCACACTGCCACCCACGTTAGCACAGGCCTCAATCTCGCTGATACCTAAGAAAGACAAAGACCCAACGGAATGTGGGTCATACAGACCCATATCTCTGCTGAACGCAGACGCCAAAATACTGGCCAAAATCCTAGCCAAAAGGCTAGAAAACTGTGTACCTGAGGTGGTCACAGAGGACCAGACGGGCTTCGTCAAAGGTAGACAGCTTACCTCGAACATCAGGCGCCTGCTGAACGTGATAATGACCCCCTCCGGGGAGAGAACACAAGAGGTGATCGTCTCCCTGGACGCAGAAAAGGCCTTCGACAGAGTCGAATGGAATTACCTCATAGAGGTACTGGAGCGGTTCAGGCTTGGGACAGGGTTCACCGCTTGGGTAAAGCTCCTATACAACGCTCCCATGGCGAGTGTACAGACCAACAATACCAACTCCCAATACTTCCAGCTGCACAGGGGCACCAGACAAGGATGCCCACTGTCCCCGCTGCTGTTCGCACTAGCAATCGAACCGCTAGCAATCGCGCTCAGGGCAGCAAAAAATTAGAGGGGGATCCGAAGGCGAGGCAGAGAGCACAGAGTCTCACTCTATGCAGATGATCTGCTCCTTTACATCTCGGGCCCACAAAGCAGCATGGACGGAATCATCGCGCTCCTGAAAGAGTTTGGAGCCTTCTCGGGCTACAAACTCAACATGAGCAAAAGCGAGATCTTCCCAGTACACCCGCAAGGGGGGGGGGGGGGGGGGGGGGGGGGGGCAGCACTAAAGGGGCTGCCATTCAAACAAGCCCGACACAAATTCCGCTACCTGGGGATCCAAATAGCCCATGACTGGAAAGGGATCCACAAATGGAACCTCACCAGCCTGACGCAGGAAGTAAAAAAGGACCTGCAAAGATGGAACACCCTCCCGCTCTCCCTCGCGGGGAGAGTTCAGACGATCAAAATGAACGTACTGCCCAGGTTCCTCTTCCTGTTTAGATCCATTCCGATCTACATCCCCAAGGCCTTTTTCAAAGTGCTGGACAAACTTAACATGGCGTTCGTATGGGGGGGGGTAAAAATGCTAGGATCCCAAAGAAGGTCCTACAAAAAACAAAATCCAGGGGAGCGCTAGCCCTCCCGAATCTACAATTCTACCACTGGACGGCAACAGCCGAGCGAGTAAGGGGATGGATCCAGGAGCCAGAAGCCGAGTGGGTGCGCGCGGAGGAGGCCTCCTGCATGGGGACCTCCCTCCGGGCCCTCGCCACGGCAGCACTCCCATCCCCACCCAAAAAACACTCCAGCAGCCCAGTGGTGACAGCCACCCTCCAATCCTGGAACCAACTGCGGCAGCAATTTGGCCTGACCAAAATGTCGGACAAGGCTCCAATCTGCAACAACCATAGGTTCACACCAGCACTGACTGACTCCACCTTCAAAAGGTGGAGGCAGGACGGGGGGACACTGACAGTCAGGTACCTATACACGGATGACAGGATCGCAACACTGGACGAACTGAGCGAGAAATTTCGGCTAGCCGGGGGAAACGAGCTACGGTACCTTCAGCTCAAAAACGTCCTACGAAAGGAGACAAGGACGTACCCACAACCGCCACGACAGACATTACTGGAAGACCTACTGGACGCAAGTATCCTAGAGAAAGGGACCTGTAGCGCCATGTATGACCGACTGGTAGAAAGGGACGACACCGTACTGGACACAACAAGAATGAAATGGGAGGACGACCTGGGGATTGAGATAGGGTGGGGACTCTGGAGCGAAGCACTGCAAAGGGTCAACTCCACCGCCACGTGCGCAAGGCTCAGCCTGACGCAACTAAAAGTGGTACATAGAGCCCACTTAACAAGAAACCGTATGAGTAGGTTCTTCCCGGAGGTGGAGGACAGATGTGAACGGTGCCAAAGAGGCCCGGCCAACCACGCCCACATGTTCTGGTCTTGCCCCAGACTTGTGGAGTACTGGACAGCCTTCTTCGAGGCTATGTCCAAAGTGGTGGGGGTGAGGGTGGAGCCATGCCCGATAGTGGCGGTCTTCGGGGTTTCAGACCAGCCAGATCTATTCCTGGGGAGGAGGGCGGATGCCCTTGCCTTTGCCTCCCTGATCGCCCGCCGTAAAATCCTGTTTGGCTGGCGGTCAGCAGCACCGCCCAGAGCTGCAGACTGGCTGTCCGACCTCTCGGAATCTCTCCAAATGGAGAAAATCAAATTCGCCATCCGAGGGTCAGACGACGGCTTCCACAGAACGTGGGAGCCATTCATGCAATTGTTCCGGGACCTGTTTGTGGCCAACGAACAAGAGGAAGAATAGTCGGGTGGCCAAGAATCAGAGGAAAATGGATGGGAAGCGGGGGAAGGATATCCGGGGGGGGGCTTCGTTATGGCGGTTTGATGGCTAGCTAAGGCCCAAAACCAAACTGTAAATAAATGCCTATAAACATGTGCCTCGGCCATATTGGGGAATGTAAAATATGTATGCCGGCTAAAGGGGGCGGCCACAGTTGTTATTATGAAGATGCTTATCTGTAAATATACATGTTAATTTTTGCGTGTTTTTTTCTAATAATTTGTAATTTGTTGGATATAAAATATGAAAACTCAATAAAAAACATTTTTTAAAAAAACTTTAGAGGAGGTCACGATTTGTAATATACTGGATGATTGAGGGGGGATGGGGAGTGGAATTGCTTTTCTCAAGTGGAAACCAATTTTACATAATGTTGTGAGACTGAATTAATTTGTATAATAAGGTACGTTTTCTGACTGTTCACAGAAGGCAGGACATACATTGCCAAGGAATGAGAAAGGAAACAACTGAACATCACTGACCTTTGTGCTCCCTGATTTATACTTCAGGGGGGTTAAAAATGGAATAGTGCTATTACTTCAGCAAGCCCGAAAAATACCTGAAAAAGCCACACATTTGTTTTTATCTGATCTTTTCCTTGTAGCTGTTTTCTTTCAGAGTTTTAACCATGCTAACACAATCCTATCTATCGCTTTGTACAGGAAAGGGTGATGGTGTACTAATGTATTGCAATTAATATTATTTTAGCTTCGGTTTGATTACCAGTACAGAGCAGATATGTTATTGCTGATCTCAAAAGAATTCATAGTGCAATCTCAATGCAGCCTTGTTATGAATCACAATTGCCATTTACTTAAATGATAGGAGTAAGAAGCTTGGATGAAGTCCAACCATTCTTGCTTGAATCCATTTGACCCCATACAGGTTTTCTCCAGATGTGTTCTGTTAAACTGTTCCTTAAAAAATGTTTTAATGTTATTTTGGCAGCCATCCAATATAACTATTTGTTAAATGGTATTTAACCGAAATGTAAAATGTTAGTTTTCGAACAACATGCCGCAGTAAACAATGATCATATTTAAAGTTCAAGAAAGAAAATGTATATTTAAAAGAAAAATATAAGGATTGAAATTGTGATCCCTTCGGAACAGGAGCACTTGAGTACTTTTGAGAAAATGAAAATAGTATTTATTCCCCTGGTGTCTCAGAAAGTAAATGCACTTTGTGGCGTGCCAAAGGGCCATACAAATATAGGAGGTCTCAAGTTCAATCTCTGGTCTGTTCTGAGTTAGTTAATCCCTGCTATAGGGATATTGCAATTAACCTCAGACTGCCAAGCTCAAGAGGCAAAGAGGAAAAAAAAATCAGCCAGCTTGTTGTTCGTGTTCGCTCTCCAGCAACCCCCGAAGGATTTTAGTTCGGAACGGATTATGTTGGGTCCGTTTGCATTTTTTTCTTCTGCACTGCAAGTTTACTGGCTATAATGGGTTGGTGGATGGGTTGGTGTCTGGGGGATGTATCCATTTTGCAAGACTTTGGGCAGGAGTCTCCATTTGGTAGATTCCGTTCTGTCGCCATTGCTAAATTGCACCTACTTAGCATTGCAAAACTTTGCATGGCGGAGATTGCAAGAAATTCCCTACGGAATCCTACTATTCTGTCGCCATCTTGAACGGGCAGCCCGATAGCGAGAACCGTCAGCTGAGCCCCCACCTCCCCCAATGTAATGTAATTGCACCTCCCCAATGCAATTCAGCCCCCCTCCAGGTTTTTCTGGCTCAACCCCCACCCTCCCCCATATGGTATGAGGGTGACTTGATTCCCTTCCGACTGCCACCTCACCAGAAACCCCCTAATTAAATAGATCCCCCCAGGGAGATGCCCTAATTAAAGAGACTCCCAAAAGACTCCTTAATTAAAGAGACCCTCACCAGAGACCCCGCAGACGGGTTTCTTTAATTAGGGTGTCTATGTGGTGTCTCTTTAAATAGAGGGTCTCTGGTGATCTCTTTAATTAGGAGGTCTACAGTGGGGTCTCTTTAATTCGGGGGTCTCTGGTAGTGGTCTCTATAATTAGAGGGTCTCTGGTGTGTGGGGCACATGGGTAGGGTTCTGTTGGGGGTGGGCAGGACTTGCATTGTGGGGGAGGGTGGCCCTCCGATGGACTTTGGGGACAACTCCCTTAGAGAGTTACCTCCCTTGGCCCACTGTGCGGTCCACCGTGTCTTAATGACCCATTTGTATCCTCCCACAGGCACAGGGCGCCAACCTCGAGGTGCCAATCCTGTTTTCTGCACAATGCTAGATTCTCCGCTGCCTGCTGCTGGTTGCAGAATTACCGATATGACAGAAAAGCCAGCCCATATACTACGTTTTTCCGCATCTGTGAAAATCTTATCCTAATAAAAGGAATAATAATATAACATATCACATTGTCTATCATTACTGAACTGATGAAACTAGTCATGAGGAATATCATCATATCACAGGTGTACAATATTGCTGGGTGTAGTGCAATGCAAGGAATGGCTAAAATACATAGGCACTATGTCGGGTTGATGGAACAACTATTGATAAAGATTTTCAATCGGTAGACTAAAGGTAATATCAGCAAAGCAGCAAAATATTTCCAATGTACAGGCTGATTGCTTCATTCAGGCTACTGCAGCAGAAGCCATTTCCAGCTGCCCTCTTCCTAGTTTTAGTATTAGGTAGTATTAGCTTCCCAGCACAGACAGGAATCCTAGCAAAAGGTTTAAATGTCACTGATTTTGTAAAGGTCCCCAGAGTCAGCAGTATGCCTATCTGGAGGGAGGAGCAACAGCCTTCACTGTCCAGCTTTAGAACATAGAACAGTACAGCACAGAACAGGCCCTTCGGCCCTCGATGTTGTGCCGAGCAATGATCACCCTACTTAAACCCACGTAACCCGTATACCCGTAACCCAACAATCCCCCCATCAACCTTACACTACGGGCAATTTTAGCATGGCCAATCCACCTAACCCGCACATCTTTGGACTGTGGGAGGAAACCGGAGCACCCGGAGGAAACCCATGCACACACGGGGAGGACGTGCAGACTCCACACAGACAGTGACCCAGCCGGGAATCAATCCTGGGACCCTGGAGCTGTGAAGCATTGATGCTAACCACCATGCTACCGTGAGGCCCCAATGAGGCCCCGTGAGGCACGGTAACCACCATGCTACCGTGAGCTTTACGCCAAAAGAATGACCATTTGGCACAATAGTGGAGGGCTGCTGGTACCTTTAGAACTGAATGCCAGCCTCACTCACTGTCTACAAGAGAGCAGAGCTAATGACAGAAAACTGAATTTAAAAACTGACTAGCCGCCCCGACTTCAAGCGAACAATAATGTGACTTCAGCACACTCTAATTATTGCTCTTTGAATATTGCAAAAAGGCAATTTAACTTTTTTTCTATATTCAATTCAATGTCACTTTATACACAGCCCACAAATTACTTTAATTCTAATGATACCAGTGTAAAGGATTTCTAGTACTTGTTATCTCTGTCTCTCCTCATTCATTTTAACCTTGACAAGATGATGTAAACTTTTAATGGTAGAAAATCCAGTCTCATTTTCTATTTTCCAATTTGGTTGGGGAATATGAAACCAAATGTTACACATACTGGGTTTGGGATGGTTTGAAGGTTCAAAGTAATGCCATCATTTAAGTCTAATTCAAATAATAATAATAATCTTTTATTGTCACAAGTATGAAGTTACTGTGAAAGCCCCCTAGTTGCCACATTCCGGCGCCTGTTCAAAGATCACCATATTGGTAAATATCTGATCGTTCAGTTTTATAACTCATGATCAAGAGTATAATACGTCCAAAGCAGCTCAAAATATTATTTTAAGATATTCATTTTGTGCGCGTGCTAATGTAGTGATCGTTTTGTTTTGCTATACATGACTATAATGTCACAGGGCATTTCCTTTGTCCATGTTGCTCACGATGTTCTTTTTGGAAAACCTTGCAAGGAAGCAGGTGCTTTAAATTCCATTGACAGATGTTACCTGTTTCCTGCCTGGGGACAAATAGTTCACTGCTGTTAACAGGAACACATCAGAACACTTGTCAAGGGTAAGGCAGCTGTGGATCAAACAGTGCAAAGTGAGGGAGAAAAATAGGTGTGGAGTGAACTCAAGATCAACTTGCGTCGACATAACCTCAAAAAACAAAAACAGTTTTACAGTAAACAAGTCTGAATTATTGCTTCTTTGAATCTTAATGCTGCAATTTTCATGTTGCATATAACATACACATCAAATCAAGTTGGTCAAGTTACTGAGAAAAAAGTTGTGAATAATAATGATCTAATAATCATTATTAGTGTCACATGTAGGCTTACTCTAACACTGCAATGAAGTTACTGTGAAAAGCCCCTCGTCACCACACTCCGGTGCCTGTTCGGGTACACTGAGGGAGAATTCAACTAACAGCATGTCTTTCGGGGCTTGTGGGAGGAAACCGGAGCACCCGGAGGAAACCCACACAGACACAGGGAGATCGTGCAGACTCCACACAGACAGTGACCCAAGCTGGAATTGAACCTGGGACCCTGGCGCTGTGAAGCAACAGTACTAACCAATGTGCTAGTGTGCCTCCCCACATGAGGAAGGACTTTTGGGCTGTCGTGTGCTGGTTATTCATATTTAATACATTGAGCAGTAAGTATGGCTGCTTCCAAAAAGCGCTCAGTTAAAGTTTATTTAGAAAAGCAAAACCTCCTGTTAGCTCTGGAGTCCAGAAAACAGAGGGGATTGAACTCTTCCCCCTCTTCCTTAGGGATCTCCCTTCTCTGAGAGGACAAGACTCCAACAATCAGAGAGAGGATATATATTCTTGGCTCTCACATGCAAAAACTTTTAATCAAGTACATTGAGCAGAAGTCACGGAACCTGATACTGAATTGGTCACTGCACGGTAGATGATGGATAAACAAGGTTCATTTAAATATTCAATTGAAGAAGCACTTTTCATGGGGCTTGATGTTGTTACGGAATTACATTTGCAAGTAGCTTGCAAAAAATTGAAACCTAAAATTCTACTTGAATACAAGGCAACATTTTTAAATTGTCTAATTGTGATGTGGCTTTTCCTGTTATTATAAACAATGTCACACAGCCTGATGGCAATTTTACTTTGCCTTCACACTTCATGGATTAGGAATGAAAACAAAGATACGGCAATATAGAAAAATAAATTTGTATTGTGTATTGTATAGTGATGTAATAATATTGCAAAGGGTTATGAGCTCAAGTAATACCAAACAGGTGTTGGAGTTTATTGCTAGTTAGGTGCATTGAAACTTTATCAGGGAGGTTACTGAGGTCATGCGAACAGTGTTACACGGATGATTATAAATTATATTCCACATGCCCTGTTGTCTACAAAATGTAGCCTATGTAGCCCAGATAATCAAATACATGTCACTTACACTACAGCACTGGGCAAATAAACATGCTACATTGCACTGCAGCATGCATCAATTATATGGACTGATATGCTCAACACTTTTCTATGAAACGGTCGAACAAAATTTTAACATTATCCAGAGATCAGTGAGAAATTCAGGTTTTTTTTGTTAAAAAACAGAAATAAATGTGCATGTGTGACTAAGGATTTGTGATGATATCAAGTAGAATGAGAGGTGGAGAGTGAAGGTGGGGGAGGGGGGAGGGGAGGGGGGGGGGGGGGGGGGGAAATGGCTAGAATAACAGTGGACCAGACTGCACCTGAGATTCACAATTCGATTTTGTAAAGATTCGAGAGGGGTTTGTCAATAACCATTCATTGGAGGGACCAGTTTTGAATTTGTTAATATTAATGCTTGCATTTATATAGTGCCTTATCATGTGTGTTAAAAGACCTCAAAACCATTCAGACAATGCCCGTAACATCCGTGTACCGGCGGAAGGCCATGGCCCGCCGATACTGAGGTAGGAAAGTGCCCACTTACTGGCACTCAAAAATCCCAATGAACTTTCCAACTCCAGGAGCAGCTTGGGCCTGCGTCGGGACACTCTGCTCAGGCCAGAGCATGGTGCAGTTTGAATGTAATCATGTCCCCTGCGACAGACGACCCATTGAGATCAGGGATTCAAACAGCAGGTTTGTATTGAAGGCAACAAACAACAGGTTACACAGCTGTTTTAAAGGTATGTCAAAGTTTAAAAAAAACTTTTTTTGTTCTTTCTTCTAATAAGAACCTATTGGTTCTTTTTTTTTAAATTTAGATTACCCAATTATTTTTTCCAATTAAGGGGGCAATTTAGCGTGGCCAATCCACCTACTCTGCACATCTTTGGGTTGTGGGGGCGAAACCCACACAGACACGGGGAGAATGTGCAAACTCCACACAGACAGTGACCCAGAGCCGGGATCGAACCTGGGACCTCAGCGCCGTGAGGCGGTTGTGCTAACCACTAGGCCACCGTGCTGCCCGTTATTGGTTCTTTTAAAGTAATTTTTTATTTTTTTCATAAGATTGAAGATGATTATTATTTCATATTAAGATTTTAAAAGTGCCCCCAGGGCTTTTTGCTTTTAGCTGTCACTGTCCTTGTAACATCAGATTTTTTTTCTTTGTGTTTATCATTCTTATATTTCTGCCTTGTTTACTTCAATTATGTTATTCATTTCTAACAGTCTCATAATTAAATGTTGTGCTTTGATGTTTCAATAAGACATTTGTAGAAGTTTGTAAAGTTTAATAGATCACATTTTATTAATAAAAATAATGTTATAAATATAAAATCTCGGTATCATTTTAACATTTTAACTTAATATTTAATAATAGCAGCCTGCTGTATAACATTTAATTTAATAATTACCTCAACTTTTCAAAATTCTTGCAATAAGATACATTTTTCCAATTTAACATTGGATCAATAAAATATTATTTACTTGAACACAACGGTTCTGTTGTCTTTCTGTAAATAGTGGAGGGAGGGGAAGGAGGTCAGTGGACGGAGGGGAGAGAGGTGAAATGAGGGATGAGAGGGAGGTGAGCGGTGGGAGGGGAGGAGGGAGGGTTCAATGTCCAAAAGCAGCAGCTGCCAAGTGAACCCGAACTGCCCTTGCATCACATGGAGCCTGGGCTTGCACATCTGGCTGCATCATGGTCCATATTGCCCTCCTCCAGCTCCTCCATTCCTGATGGCAAGTCATTTTCTGTATGAATGCTCAGTCTATGCTGAATGGCAACAATCTTTGTGATCTCTGGTGCATTCTGCAATCTGTCCCCTGACCTGTCCAGACATCGAAAATGGGATCTCAAAACGCCAGTTGGCCTCTCCACTACCTGTCATGTTGCTACATGCGCACGGTTATATCGTCCTTGTGCTTCATTGCTGGTCCTCCTGAATGGTGTCATAAACCATGTTCTCAATGGGCATCCCTTATCAACCAGTAACCATCCTTTAATTCCTGGTAATGTTGTCATGGATTGATGTAACATTGCGTTTACAAGGATGAATGAATCATGGGCACTTCCGCAGTGTTTGCATTTACACTGAGGACCCTCATTTGTATATCACACACTATCATAGCATTTAGAGAATGAAACAGTGTCATTTCTTGATGCTTTCAGTGCAATATGTGTTCCATTGTCAGCCCTGATTACTTTTGGGAAACCAGCAATCCTGTGAAATACGATGGACCTCTCCTACATCTCCACAGGGGATGTGTCAAAATAATAAGCTCTGAAGCCCTATGATAAATGGCATCAGTTACCTGGTGAATGCAGGTCATAGCAGCATTCTGTGAAATGTTACATATGTCACTAATGCTATGTTGAAAGGATCCAGACGCTGTTGTGAGTTTCATCTCCACTGTTAAGGCAGTGTGGCAGTTAGAGTTTGGAGCTTCAGATCTTCCTTTAACATTTCACAAAGGTAGCCCATTGCTTCCTTGCTAAAGCGCAGTCTCCTGACACACATCTCCTGTGACATGGGCTTGAATTCTCCGGTCATTGTGATTCACTTTCCTGCCGCCAGTACACCCCCGCCTGCGGGTTATTATTAGTTACAATAGGAAATCCCATTGACAAGTGGCGGGAAGATAGAATCCCACCGCCAGCGATTGGTGCGCCGAGAAACACGTAGCTGGAGGACTGGAGAATCCAGCCCATGATTTCATATCATGTCCTTTGTACACTCTCAGCAGAGGGCAATTGATTCACTTGCTCACCAGGCGGACAGGTAGCCTGACTCTTCTCTCATGATCCCTATGTCGAAACGTCAAAAGAACTTCAATGATTTTAGGAGGCCACACTAAAAGTGTGATGCATCAGCGGTGGTGGAGCATGATTCCAGATTTTGAATCTGCATTGTGCAATACCTGTCAGAGAGATAGATCGCATTAGCTTACAGGACGCTTGGACTGCTGCCTTACGGCGCCAAGGACCCAGGTTCGATCCGGGCCCTGGGCTACTGTTTGTGTGGCGTTTGCACTTTCTCCCCATGTCTGCATGGGTCTCACCCCCACAACACAGAGGAGTGCAAGTAGGTGGATTGGCCACGCTAAATTGCCCCTTAATTGTAAAAAAAAGGAATTGGGTACTATAAATTTATTTTTTAAAAAGCTTGCTCGAGGCTTGTATATGTCAACTAAGGCATTAAACCTTCCGAAAGCATTTGGCATAATCACTGAGGCTTATAAGGATTAACATTACATTGGGGTAGCATGGTGGCGCAGTGGTTAGCATTGCTGCCTCGAGGCGCCGAGGACGCGGGTTCAATCCCAGTCTTGGGTCACTGTCTGTGTGGACTTTGCACATTCTCCATGTGTCTGCGTGGGTCTCACCCCACAACCCAAAGATGAGCAGGGTAGGTGGATTGGCTATGCTAAATTGTCCCTTAATTGGAAAAAGGATTAATTGGATACTCTAAATTTATTTTTTAAAAGGAGTGACATTACATCAGGGAGACTCTTAAACAGCACAGCTGAAAATAGATTGCAAAATCCAAATGTACTTTAAGTGAAGCTTATTACATACACTCCAAACCCACTCTGTCCATTATAGTTTCTTTAATGGAATTAACAGCCTCAGGACAAGCCAAAGTTAAATATATATATATATATATCTTTCACTTTCTGTGCATTTTAAACATCTTACAAACACTATTATAAAAGATTAACCCACCTAAAAGTGGATCTTCACAGTAGCTTCATTTCAGTGTTAATGGAAGCCTACTCATGACACTAATAACAATTATTATTATATTATTATAAGTCCAGACACATGTGTGCAACATGCGCTCTTCGTATGCCAGTAGATTCAACAGAAGCTACGGGCCAATGTAGTATGTTTTGAACTAATTACTCTAATTCAGTTAAGAACCTCAGCCAGCAATGAGATTTAAAAAACAGTTAATTTTATTTCTTAACAGACTGTTTAGATTGCAAATTAATTAGACATCTTTCCAGTTTTCATACACCCTCTTATCCCTGTGCATAATTCATACACTGGGAGCCTGTTGTAACACCAATCCCTGGGTTTCTATGTACAGGTCAGACCAGTCTATTTCATTGCTAATGTCCAGCACTGTGGTTTGATCCCACCAGTGCCAGGGTCTATGTGTAAATCTCTACAGTTTCTCATTCGTGTCCATATGCAGCAAGCCTGGACCACATTCAGGCTTGGGCTGATAAGTGGCAAGGAAAGATTTGCATTGCACATCTGTTAGGCAATGACCATCTCCAACAATGATGTGGAGATGCCGGCGTTGGACTGGGGTGAGCATAGTAAGAAGTCTTACAATACCAGGTTAAAGTCCAACAGGTCTGTTACAAACACTAACTTTCTGAACACTGCTCCTTCCTCAGGTGAATGCCAACTCAACAGACTGATCAAGACCTTGGATCCAGACCTTCAGAGCACCCTACGTGCTCTCATCCCACGTACACCCTGCTTTGGAGATCTCTACTGCCTCCCGAAAATACACAAGGCCAACACACCAGGCCGTCCTATCGTTTCAGGCAATGGGACCCTGTGTGAGAACCTCTCTGGCTACATCGAGGGCATCTTGAAACCCATCATACAAGGTCCGCCCAGCTTCTGTCGCGACACGATGGACTTCCTACAGAAACTCAGCACCCATGGACCAGTTGAACAAGGAACTTTCCTCGTCACAATGGATGTCTCGGCACTCTACACCAGCATCCCCCATGACGACGGCATTGCTGCAACAGCCTCAGTACTCAACACCGACAACTGCCAATCTCTAGACGCTATTCTGCAAATCATCCGCTTCATTCTGGATCACAACGTCTTCACCTTCGACAACAAGTTCTTCATCCAGACGCATGGAACAGTCATGGGGACTAGATTTGCACCTCAATATGCCAACATCTTCATGCACAAGTTTGAACAAGACCTCTTCACCACACAGGACCTTCAATCGACATTATACACCAGATACATCGATGACATTTTTTTCCTTTGGACCCACGGCAAAGAATCACTGAAACGACTACACAATGACATCAATAAGTTCCAACCAACCATCAGACTCACCATGGACTTTTCTCCAAAATCAGTTGCATTTTTGGACACACTCACCTCCATCAAGGACTGTCACCTCAGCACTTCGCTTTACCGCAAGCCTACAGATAACCTCACGATGCTCCACTTCTCCAGCTTCCACCCTAAACACATTAAAGAAGCCATCCCCTATGGACAAGCCCTCCGTATACACAGGATCTGCTCAGACGAGGAGGAGCATAACAGACATCTACAGACGCTGAAAGATGTCCTTCTACGAACGGGATATGGCGCTCGACTCATTGATCAACAGTTCCAACGCGCCACAGCAAAAAACCACACTGACCTCCTCAGAAAACAAACACGGGACACAACCGACAGAGTACCCTTCGTCATCCAGTACTTTCCCGGAGCGGATAAACTATGACATCTTCTTTGCAGCCTTCAACACATCATCGATGAAGATGAACATCTTGCCAAGGTCATCCCCACATCTCCAACAAGAGAGAATCCAACCCTCTTCCCTTGACATTCAATGGCATTACCATCTCTGATTCCCCCACTATCAACATCCAGGGGCTACAATTGACCAAAAACTGAACTGGACCAGCCATACAAATACTGTGGCTACAAAAGCAGGTGAGAGGCTAGGAATCCTGTGGCGAGTAACCCATCACCTTACCACCTCCTGAAGCCTGTCCACCATCCACAAGTCAGAAGTATGGTGGAATAGTCTACCCTTGCTGGATAAGTGCAGCTTAAACAACATAAAAAGGGCTTGATACAATCCAGGAAAAAGTAGTCCGCTCAATTTGCAACCTACCCATCACCTTAAACATTCACTCCCTCCACCACTGACTCCCAATGACAGCAGTATGCACCACCTACAAGGTGCAGCAATTCACCTATGGTCCTTAGCACCACCAAACCTGCGGCCTCAAGAGAATATCAAGAGATGCATAGGAACACCACGATTTTCAAGTTCCCCTCCAAGCCACACACCATCCTGAGTCAGAACTATATCGCCATTCCTTCACTGTCGCTGGGTCCAAATTCTTGAACTTCCTCCCGCACAGGGAGGTGTGCCTACACCACATGAACTGCAGTGACCCAAGGAGGTGGCTTACCACCAATGTCTCAAGGGAAATTAGATATGTGCAATAAAAACAGAGTGTCCCCTAACAATGCAAGATGGATGCAAAGATGGCCATTTATAGATTAGAACAGCTGCCTCCGATCCGACAACCGCGCCAAGGCGCTCTGCGTGGAAACGCTGCTCCCCGGTTCAGTACACGCCTCCAGATGCCACACGGTTGGCCCACGACGGCAATTCCCGGACTAAGAAGACTTGGGATTCCTTGGACCCGCCCGCGACATGGACATGGACATATCTCCAGACCAGAGGGGAGGGGTGTTATAACCCACGTGGAGGTCATTACATCAGGAATATCAGAGTCTCCGTGACTTCTACTGAATACAAGGTTCCCCAGTAACAAGGGGCGGGGTTTCCCCTTAACAGGGAATTAAGTGGGACCCTGTACGAACACGGAGACAAAGCCAGCCACCTGTTGGCACACCAGCTGAGAAAGCAGGCAGCCACCAGAGAAATTGCACCAAGCAGGGATACCAGAGGCACGTTAGAAACAGAACCAGAAAAGATTAACAATACCTTCAAAGCCTTCTACCAAAGGCTGTACACCTCAGAAGCCCCAAGGGGGGAGTCCGGGATGAAACGGTTCCTTGATGGACTGGACATTCCAGTCGTGGGGGAGGGCACAAAACGGGGCCTGGAAGCACCACCAGCACTGGGAGAGATCATGGACAACATTAGCTCCATGCAGACGGGGAAGACGCCGGGACCAGACGGATTCCCGGCGGACTTCTACAATTTGCGACAGCACTGGCCCCGCACCTGCAGGCGATGTTCACAGACTCGCTAGCTAGGGGCACACTGCCAGTCACGCTAGCACAGGCCTCAATCTCGCTGATACCTAAGAAAGACAAAGACCCAACGGAATGTGGGTCATACAGACCCCCATCTCACTGCTGAATGCAGACGCCAAAATACTGGCCAAAATCCTAGCCAAAAGGCTAGAAGACTGTGTACCTGAGGTGGTCACAGAGGACCAGACGGGCTTTGTCAAAGGTAGACAGCTTACCTCGAACATCAGGTGCCTGCTGAACGTGATAATGACCCCCTCAAGGGAGAAAATACCAGAGGTGATTGTCTCCCTAGGCGCAGAAAAGGCCTTCGACAGAGTCGAATGGAATTACCTCATAGAGGTACTGGCGCAGTTCAGGCTTGGATCAAGGTTCACCTCCTGGGTAAAGCTCCTATACAACGCTCCCATGGAGAGCGGGCGGAACAACAATACCAACTCCCGATACTTCCAACTGCACAGGGGCACCAGACAAGGATGCCCACTGTCCCCGTTGCTGTTCGCTCTAGCGATCGATTGGGCAGCACGGTAGCATGGTGGTTAGCATAAATGCTTCACAGCTCCAGGGTCCCAGGTTCGATTCCCGGCTGGGTCACTGTCTGTGCGGAGTCTGCACGTCCTCCCCGTGTGTGCGTGGGTTTCCTCCGGGTGCTCCGGTTTCCTCCCACAGTCCAAAGATGTGCGGGTTAGGTGGATTGGCCATGCTAAATTGCCCATAGTGTCCTAAAAAGTAAGGTTAGGGGGGGGGGGGGGTCGTTGGGTTAAGGGTATGGGGTGGATACGTGGGTTTGAGTAGGGTGATCATTGCTCGGCACAACATTGAGGGCCGAAGGGCCTGTTCTGTGCTGTACTGTTCTATGTTCTATGTTCTCTGAACCACTAGCAATCGCGCCCAGAGCAGCAAAAAGCTGGGGGGGGATCCGAAGGGGAGGCAGAGAGCACAGAGTCTCACTCTATGCAGATGACCTGCTCCTCTACATTTCGGACCCACAGAGCAGCATGGACGGAATCATCGCGCTCCTCAAAGAGTTTGGCACCTTCTCGGGCTACAAACTCAACATGAGCAAAAGCGAGATCTTCCCAGTACACCCGCAAGGGGGCGGGGGGGGGGGGGGGGGGGGGGGGGGGCAGCACTAACGGGACAGCCGTTCAAGCAAGCCCGACACAAAATCCGCTACCTGGGGATCCAAATAGCCCATGACTGGAAAGGGATCCACAAATGGAACCTCACCAGTCTGACGGAGATAGTAAAAAAGGACCTGCAAAGATGGAACGCACTCTCACTCTCCCTCACGGGGAGAGTCCAGACGATCAAAATGAACGTACTGCCCAGGTTCCTCTTCCTGTTTAGATCCATCCCGATCTACATCCCCAAGGCCTTTTTCAAAGTGCTGGACAAACTAATCATGGCACTCGTATTGGGGGGGGGGAGGGGGATGGGGAGGGAGGGGGATGGGGGGGGGGGGGGCGGAATGCTAGGATCTCAAAGAAGGTCCTACAAAAAACAAAATCCGGGGGGGGGGGGGGGGGGCTAGCCCTCGCAAACCTACAATTCTACCACTGAGCGGCAACGGCTGAGCGAATAAGGGGATGGATCAAGGAGCCAGAGGCCGAGTGGGTGCGTGCGGAGGAGGCCTCCTGCATGGGGACCTCCCTCCGGGCCCTCACCACGGCAGCACTCCCATCCCCACCCAAAAAACGTTCCAGTAGCCCAGTGGTGATAGCCACCCTCAAGTCCTGGAACCAACTGCGGCAGCAATTTGGCCTGACCAAAATTTCGGACAAAGCTCCCATCTGCAACAACCATAGGTTCAAACCAGCACTGACTGACGCCACCTTCAAAAGGTGGGGGCAGGACGGAGGGACACTGACAATCAGGGACCTATACATGGATGACAGGATCGCAACACTGGATGAACTGACAGAGAAATTCCAGCTAGCCAGGGGGAGTGAGCTAAGGTATCTACAGCTCAAAACTTCCTACGAAAGGAGACAAGGACGTACCCACAACCGCCACAACGGACACTACTGGAAGAACTACTGGACGCAAGCGTACTAGACAAAGGAAACTGTAGTGACATGTATGACCGACTGATAGAAAGGGCCGACACTGTACTGGACACAACAAGAAAGAAATGGGAGGAAGACCTGAGAATTGAGATAGGGTGGTGTCTCTGGAGTGATGCGCTGCATAGGATCAACTGCACCACCATGTGCGCAAGGCTCAGCCTGACGCAGCTAAAAGTGGTACATAGAGCCCACTTAACAAAAACTTGTCTGAGTAGGTTCTTCCCGGAGGTGGAGGATAGATGTGAACGGTGCCAAGGAGGCCCGGCCAACCACGCCCACATGTTCTGGTCTTGCCCCAGACTTGTGGAGTACTGGACAGCCTTCTTGGAGGCAATGTCCAAAGTGGTGGGGGTGAGGGTGGAGCCATGCCCAAAAGTGGCGGTCTTTGGAGTCTCGGACCAGCCAGATCTATTCCTGGGGGGGGGGGAGGGCGGACGCCCTTGCCTTTGCCTCCCTGACGGGAGGAACGGCAGAAGCGGAGGTGAGTGCGAGATGGCAGCGAGATCCGTGCTGGAGAAGCAAGCGACAACAGCACCAAACCCATTCGAGTATTGCCCACTGTAATTATTTCTCCGGCACCCGAATGCATATTTACCTCCCCAGTCTCCACCCCCCCCCCCCCCCACCCCCCCCCCCCCACCCCCCCGCAAACAGTCGCCTACTTATGTGTTGTAAATAATTTTGCCAGGTGTACAGAGTTGCTGCTGTTGAGCTGGTGCACAATACCCTACCAGTTATTCTATTTTATTTTTTATTGTATTTTTTTTCTATTTTCTTTTCTTTGGTATGTTTGGGTGTGCCCTTCTCTTCTATATGTGTGTGTATACATATATATATGTTTCTTATCCTGTGTACATAACGGTAAATATACTTTGTTCAAAAACCCAATAAAAAACATTCATTAAAAAAAAGTTTGAACTGAGGGGAAGGATGGAGGGGTTCTACAATTCATGGGCATTATTCATTATGCACTTTCAAGAACTGGATAACATTGAACATTAGTTGGGGGGGTGGGGTTGGAGGGCTGGGGAGGGGGGGGGAGGGTGTTAATGGGGTGCTCTGGGGGATTCCTGATTCCTTTTTCCCAGTTGTTTATGTGAACATGTGGGTGAATGTTTTGGGTTTGGTGGGAGGATGGGATCGTTGTTATTGATATGGGGATTGGCATATTTTTTACTGATTATTGTTTATTGTTGGTGAGTATAAATTGGGGAGAAAATGAGAAAAAGGAAGAGAATAAAGAAATATTTTTTTTAAAAATATGCATCTTCCCAAAGAGTCAAGAGGGAAGGAGATGAACCATCTGCATCAGCAAATTAGATAACAAAAATCTACCACCATATCTCATGGTATTGAGCTGTACAGAAAAAGAGCACAGGCTGAGATGCAGGTTTGAAATAATTTAACAATACCACTGAAGTGCTTCCAAATTATAGACGGTGGAAAGTCAGAGTTTTCCTCTCCTCATTCTTTGACTGGGCTGGAAAATATTTACGTGTGGATGTTGGGTTAAAGCAGCACTGGGCTTGGCTTTGAGGTGCCCAATAGTTGACAGCAGTTCTGTCTCAATTACAAATCGCCTGCTGACAGTTTTGCAGCCCTGGCTCACACGTGAAGAAAGGGCAAGGGCTGCTGCCATCTGTGAGGCTGAATGTCAGCAAGAGCCACCAATTTCAGCAGAGGAGATAATTGAAAAAAAAGACATCACAAATCCTGCCCGTTGGACAGTTGAGTGAATATTATGCTCTTACTTAAGAGGGGAAAGATTAGCAAAAACACACACTTTAACACATATTCTTCAGGATGCAGAATACAACCATCTTATTAAAATGTTTTCTTAGCCATGTCATAAGCTGTTTACATGCAATGCTTAAAGCCTTAGGGCAGCACGGTAGCACAAGTGGCTAGCACTGTGGCTTCACAGCGCCAGGGTCCCAGGTTCGATTCCCCGCTGGGTCACTGTCTGTGCGGAGTCTGCACTTTCTCCTGTGTCTGTGTGGGTTTCCTCCGGGTGCTCCGGTTTCCTCCCACAGTCCAAAGACGTGCCGGTTAGGTGGATTGGCCATGATAAATTGCCCTTAGTGTCCAAAAAAA